>NC_135963.1:9152547-9477513 GCF_053455715.1 Rhinoraja longicauda | reverse complement strand
CCAATTTTGGACATTCCTTGCTGCATGACACGGCTTTACCTAGAATAGAGAAATTAAATAAGATGCATTCATTCTAGCCCTTATCATCTGCACAAGTTTATTTTGCAAATCAAAAAATGGATTTTCCAATACATAAAAACAATCATTTTGGTTAAAATATGTTTCAAGATGTGGGTTGATCGCACTGTAAATATTAAATGTGTAGGAAGGAACTGCAAATGTTGGTCTACACCGAAGATAGACACAAAATGCTGGAGTAACTCAGCGGGACAGGCAGCATCTCTGGATAGAAGGAATGGGTGACGTTTCGGGTCGAGACTCTTCTTCAGACAGGTCGAGACCCGAAACGTCACCCATTCCTTCTATCCAGAGATGCTGCTTGGCCCGCTGAGTTACGCCAGCATTTTGCGTCTATCTTTGGTGTAAATATTACTTACCATCCAGAAATGCAATCTTTACTCTTTGTACAAAGATTAGTCACCACGTCCAAATACACTGATATCAATTACATTTGGGGATGAGAAGCATAATTAGAGGACAAAAATTGCAGCCAAAGGTCTGACATTCTGGCAAAGTCAGTAAGTAAATGGGTGGGTGGAGGAGGGAAATTCTTAGTGATTCAGCTTATTATTGTAGCCATTGCATTTTTTCCACCATATCTACTGGCCACAACAAGCTCCAGTCTATTTTAATGCAACTGTACCTAAATGATTCAAGGCAGCCTTTGTGCACTTTGCCTGTTTTGTGTAATTTGCTTTAATTTTTGTGCCTGGATAAAATAGCATCTAAGATTACTTGAGTCGCCAATATCCCCCTTCAGATATGAAAGAACAGGCTTCTGAAAGGAGGAGGAGGAATTTATTTCGTCAGAGGGTGGTGAATCTGTGGAATTCATTGCCATAGACAGCAGAGGCCGAGTCATTGGGTTATTTTAAAGCGGAGATTAACAGGTTCTTGATTAGTCAGGGTGTCAAAGGTTATGGGGAGAAGGCGGCACGGTGGCGCAGCGGTAGAGTTGGTGCCTTACAGCGAATGCAGCGCCGGAGACTCGGGTTCGATCCTGACTACGGGCGCCGTCTGTATGGAGTTTGTACGTTCTCCCCGTGACCTGCGTGGGTTTTCTCCGAGATCTTCGGTTTCCTCCCACACTCCAAAGACGTGCATGTTTGTAGGTTAATTGACTGGGTAAATGTAAAAATTGTCCCTGGTGTGTGTAGGATAGTGTTAATGTGCGGGGATCACTGGGCGGCGCGGACTTGGTGGGCCGAAAGGGCCTGTTTCCGCGCTGTAGAATCTAAATCTAAATCTAAAAATCTAAAGGCAGGAAAATGGGTTGAGAGGGAAAGATAGATCAGTCATGATTAAGTGGCGAAGTGGACTTGATAGTCCAAATGGCCTAATTCTGCTCCTATGATTTTTGAACTTAGATTGAGGAGGAACCAAGGGTATCACAATGCTGGAGTAACTCAGTGGGTCCTATAGCTCCTAGTCAGCAAACACCTAATGCAGCATGACCCTTCGAGAGTAGATCAGCTTGTGAAAACATTTATTTTCAAATGCAACAGACCCAGTCTACACAAATGAATGGTTAAATGTGATATTGTTTGCAATGTGGCACTTCTGAAGTGATTAAAGGTTTTGGTCTTAGTGAAGGCGTTATAAAATATATATATATGCAAACTCCCAGCATACGTACCTGGCAGAGACTGTGGGGAACTGACCCCAGCACCTGTATCGGCAGATAAGGAACAATGCTACTACTTGCAACCTATCCTATAGCTCCTAGTCAGCAAACACCTAATGCAGTATGACAGCATGTCAAAGATAGACACAAAGTGCTGGAGCAACTCAGCTGGTCAGGCACCATTATTTGGAGAAATGTCAGCTCTGATAGTATGTCAGCAATATCTCAAAACTTACTTCCAGTTTTCTTCAGGCGCACAAGAACTCGAATGGCATAGAGAACAACCTTTTTCATAATCACCTCACATGGCACCAGAGGACAGGCACCTGATACAAGACAGCTGTTACCATCCTGAAGATCCATGCCCATAATTGAGTTCCAGCTCCCTGTCATTTTTTTCCAAACTGTACGTCCATATTTTTTTTCCAACATCCCAAAGTTTTTCTGATTTGATGTGCCTTGCTACCACTGTATTTCTCTTTAAAGGGTTCTCCCTTGAAAACACATCCTTTCATACTATAGCACAGTCTCGATGGCACACCTTCAAGTCTAAACCCGAGGCAAACTGAAACTGAGTGGAAAGAATCAAACTTCCATTTGGGCGATTGAAAAAAAAATTCTAATCACTCAAATGTGAACAGCATCCAGAACCAAAATCTAAAGGTGCATGGCGGGGAGGGGACTCCAAAAAAACCATTTGCCTCGGATCTTCCATCTTTGGGGCCTTTAATGACAGCATTAGCTAGTTGGCACATAGCGAGCACTGACATTTCCATCATTTTATGTTATTTCCATCATTTATCCAGACTTTGCTGAATAGGGCATCCCAGGTTTCTTCCTTGTTCAGAAAGAGGTGTCACAGAGGAGTCTGTGGTTTAATAAACCATTGAGCCAAGTTCCACTAATCTCCCACGTGGGATCAATCTCCCAAGTCAAAGGTCTTACTGAAGTCGTCGTGGACCTTATGAACCATCTGTCCTCGACAGCACAATTTGTAACCTCTTCAAAATATTTATTCAATCAAATCGTTCAGACAGGATCATTCACTATGGTCTAATATTTGATAAATCTCTGCCTTCTCTGGCACATATTAATCCTGTTGCTCATTTTCCCCACAGTAACTTCCCTACCACTAATGTTAGGCACACAATTAATAGTGTGTAGGGAGTGGATGCGAAAATGGGATAATATAGAACTAGTGTTAATAAGTGATTAATGGTTGGCATGGAAATGTGGGCCGAAGCATCTGTTTCAATGGTGTATCCTTCAATTCAAACAAAATCTTCTGCACATAAATCTGATTAAATCCTTCATAGTTTTAAAGATCTTTATGTGGCACCCCTCTTTGTAACAGAAAACAAAAACCTGGATTGTTGTATATTTCTTAATGTTAGCAAACTCTCCAACAAAGATGTCACATGCAAATCTATCTGAAACCTTTGTCCCTTGTGATCTTTTCTGCAACATATTATTGTGTCTGTTCTCCAAGTGTGGGCAGTACAAGGTCTTATGCCAGTTTAACTTTTCTGTTTGCAATTATATTTTGCAATTGCCAGCTTCAACCCAATAGGAGCTGTATCAAATTAACTGAAATTCCTTTCACTTAGGGCTATTACATCTGGCAAAGTAAAAGCCCATAGGCAATTTGTTCCATGCACCATCAGTGCCTCACAACTATATAATTAATAAAACATGTCCATGCACCCACAAGGAACTGCATCAAACTGTAGAAGTCCCTTCAGAAAAGAATATTACATCTGGCAATGAGACAGCTCATTTTTTTTATTTAAAAAAAAGGATTGCGCTAATTCAGTGACCAATCACCCCATGGAACAATTTATTAAACAAAACATGTCCATCTGCAAACAAATCCTATCAACAACCAGTATTAAGTGTAGGAACAATACAGCATTACAAAAATCCTGTAGAGTTTCAAATTGAAGGCATATATGGCATATTGTATAAAAGGAAACATTAATCTGTGTCTTTTGCATGTGGTAGCCTCAAGTTTGGAACAAATTTAGTCATTATTAAAAACTTCAAATTACAAGTACAGACATGATACTATTATTTCCTTTAAATTCCCCCCGGAAAAAGGAGGCACACATTCTTGTATTCTTATAAACTACATATTTTTTTAGTTTTCCAGTCAATTATGCAATGTCTCTTAAAACTACCCCCTGCACATTTAAGTATAATATTATTTGGCCACACTAGCATCATGTCTGGTCAGTTTAATTGGTTAAATATTGTGACATCATTAAACAGTCCAACCCAGGACGCCCCTCATTCTCAGAGCCTACATTAAACCTTTCAATACTGCCAGATAATATTTTAGAAGTTTAAACTTTGTATTTATTTTCTTAATATATGCAACAGCAGTTATTAACTTTGCTAATGAATTAACTCCTTGCTCCCCCCCTCCCCCCTCATTTCAATGGCGCTACTTGTGTGTGCAAGTAAAGCATGTTGTTAGTCTTACTTTTTCCCTGTAGTCCAGAGAAGTTGGTTAGCCAACTCCCCCAACCTCAAGGAAATGGAGCTGGAATCTGGCCTACACTGATATAAACCAGCATTCATGTTACTGAGTGCCATTCCACTGCTAACTTGTTAGGAGAAAAGTGGTTACAACTTCCTTCCAATTTTTCCTTTCTTAATTCTGTCTTGGGGGTGATGGCTCATGCAGAAGTGGTTTCATAAACATCAGCAGCATGAGGCCATTTTCTGTACATCAGCCAAAGATAGTTTTTTCTAATATTTCAGCAGAGAAGCATCAAAGTCTTGACCATTCTCAGGTTAGAAAGCAATCAACCAAAGGTCACAGACTCTGCCACAATTCAGTGTACTGCCATCGAGCTCAAGAGGAAACTAAAATAGATCATCCACTTCTGCTGAAGATGGTTGCAAATGTTTCGGTCTCATTCATATCCATCATCATTGAGAATGTTTTTAGAGACGGCCCCTAATTACTGCTCAATTGCCCACCAACATCTGTAATTGGATGTAGCAGGACTACAGTGCTTTAACCAGATCTACCAGTTGCTTGATCTTTTAGCCATCTATTGTATGTAGCCTTTTGTTCAGCACGTGGGTAGTGTTGGACCGGGACCCCATCTTTAGGATGCATTAGGTCTTATCCTTGTCAAGCTCAGTGTTTAATGAGAAAATGACATGCAGAGATAGAAATAATGAGACCTCGCAAAAGAGAAATCTGAGGACATTCAGCATGTAGTCCAATTGGAATCATTAAAGAATGAAATACATTTATTAACAAAAGGCTGGGTGACAAAAAAATATTTGCAATTAAGTATATTTGTTCCGATTGTTAATTTTAAGCTACTTTGAAATATTTTCAATTTTTGATGTTCAATATGGAGCAGGAACTGCTGAGTGTTGACAAACATCAGTGGCAAGTACAACTATGGTCAAACATCATCTTTCACATGAAATATTGGATGTTAAAAAACCACCGCTTGTCTTAACACATCCCAAATATCCTTTGGAAAGAAGCAAAACAGTAGTGATCTTTTTAAAAATGATTTTATGAGTATGTATAACATACCAAATAATTTGGCAGCCTGGACGGTTTCCTTCGATCCACGAATAGCCATTATCTGTGCCAAAGCAGTTAAATCATCACTGGCTTTGAAAAATGGATATCGGGCACTCAATAAGGACAGGAATACAACACCTGCAGACCACATGTCGATAGCTGTGAAGCAAAGCATATTATGGGTCTTCATATAAAAAACAACCTAAAAGCAATTAATTTCTTAGATATTTTAAAACCACTGCAAGAGAAATTCCAAAGCTTAAAAAAAGCTGTTTTCTGAAGCAGAGCAGTAATATTGTGGCTAAATTTTGCATTATCCCACAAGATGAATGCAGATGTTGAAACATATATAAAAAGTTGCGCTTCATTTTCCATGCCGTGATCAAGTGACTCAATTGAATTTTACTAGCGTATATCTCCACTCAGATTTAAAAAGGGGAACACAAAGTTGCAAAGTTCAATCAGACGTTAAATAACAAAATGGGTATGTGGTTAGACTGGTTAACATTTATTCCATTTCAACCAACCAAAGATTTTCCTTTTAACTAAGCACTCGGGTTCAGATGTACGTGTTTGTCTATGGTCTAAGGACACAACTGACAGCTACGTGACCAGAAATTTACTTCAAGGGCCAGAATTTGGATTCAAGGCCAGCTGGCTACTTCTCTTTCAGCTACAAATTCACCAGGCGAAATGTAGATAACCAAAAGTTGCAGCAGATAGGCTGAACCTTGACTGAGATAAGAATGCATGACATGCAGATTGCAGTCAAGGAATTTTCAAATGCTCAATATTTCTGACTTTCAAACAAAAACATTAAATAAAATCCTAGATAATTGGAACAAGGTGTTGCACACAAATCCACTTGCAATAGAAGTCAACATACCATGTCTCATTATCTTTTGCTCTACCTACTCTTAACTTCCTAAATATATATATGAAATATGTAGACACCTAGGTGCCTCCATCAGTCTGAAGAAGGGTCTCGACCTGAAACGTCACCCATTCCTTCTCTCCTGAGATGCTGCCTGTCCCGCTGAGTTACTCCAGCATTGTGATACCCTTGGTTCCTCCTAAAATCAGTAACTTTCAAACCTCTTACAACGTAAAATGTACTCTTTCGTTTTCCCCCCAAAGTGTTTGATTTGTTTTTCACATTACACTATTTGCCACGTCCTTCCCAATTCACAGCCTATTTCTACACCTCCGATGCCATACAGTTTTGTATCGCGAACAAACTAGGAAATACTAAACTTAATCTAAATTATCGCCTCCAAATTATTTATATTTTGAAGATTTGGGGCCACAGCACTAAAGCCCACATTACCCCTTTAGACAGCCTCCAAATCCAAAAATAGCCAGTTTATTTATTTTTCTTGTCCATTTACCAATCCTCAATCTATTTTAGTACATTATTCCTAATACTGCACCATCTCATTTTGTTTAATATTCTTAAGTAGCACCATATCAAAGTCCTCCTGAAACTTCAAATTTACCACACAAATTAGTTTCCCTGATTTGTTCTGCTACTAGCTCATATATGATTCATAGAAACATAGAAAATAGGTGCAGGAGTAGGCCATTCGGCACTTCGAGCCTGCACCGCCATTTAATATGATCATGGCTGATCATCCAACTCAGTATCCCGTACCTGCCTTCTCTCCATACCCCCTGATCCCTTTAGCCACAAGGGCCACATCTAACTCCCTCTTAAATATAGCCAATGAACTGGCCTCAACTACCTTCTGTGGCAGAGAATGCCACAGATTCACCACTCTCTGTGTGAAAAAAAACTTTCTCATCTCGGTCCTAAAAGACTTCCCCCTTATCCTTAAACTGTGACCCCTTGTTCTGGACTTCCCCAACATCGGGAACAATCTTCCTGCATCTAGCCTGTCCAACCCCTTAAGAATTTTGTAAGTTTCTATAAGATCCCCCCTCAATCTTCTAAATTCCAGCGAGTACAACCGAGTCTATCCAATCTTTCTTCATATGAAAGTCCTGCCATCCCAGGAATCAATCTGGTGATTCTGCTCAATCTTACTATCATTTTCCCATTGTTTTGTTATCACCATCTCAACAAAAGATTCCAGCATATTCACCACTATTGATGATAACCTAACTCTTTGAGCTTCCTCTGTTGTCTGTCTCTTTTGAGTGAGATTATACCTTCTACCTTCCAAACTGTGGAAACCTTTCTAGAATCAATGGAATTTTGGAAACTGACACGAGACCATCCATCATCTCCACAGTCACTTCTTTCAGAACCCTAGGATACTGGTCATTAAGTCCTGGGGACCATCAACTTAATTTGATGGAAAACAAATGGATTTCATAACTCAACAAAATTACCCTGCATTCATTTGAATGCCAAGTTTGAAACATTCCTAGTTTGAAACACTCGACCCGTTTTCAATATTTTCTCAAAATTCTATCTTTGTTTTAATTCCACTAGAACTTTGCATTAAAAATGATTTAATGTAAAGAATAATTGGTGCTTATTTGAAAGAAATTCAGCATAACGTGCATGAATGGTACAATTTCATTGAAAAGTATTTGCTCGCCCAAGATTTGTTGCATGAAATTTATTCATTACCGAAGTGGATTTGACTTTGTCAACATGATTATGATACTCAATTAGTAAGTTGTAATGATCTACAGTATGTCACATCTGCTTGTTGTCAGTGAAATTTAGTTTAGTTTAGTTTAGAGATACAGGGTGGAAACAGGCCCTTCGGCCCACCGTGTCTACACGGACCAGCGATCCCCATGCATTAACACTATCCTACACCAGGGACAGTTTTTATATATATACCAAGCCAATTAACCTACAAACCTGTACGTCTTTGGAGTGTGGGAGGAAACCCAAGTTCTCGGAGAAAACCCACGCAGTCACGGGGAAAACGTACAAACTCCGTACAGACAAGCACCTGTAGTCAGGATTGAACCCAGGTCTATGGCGCTGCAAGCCAGCAGCTCTACCGCTGTGCCACGGCAAAGCCCAAGTTAATTTAAAATAGTATAAGCTTAGTTAATCATATTTTAACACACACATTTCAAAAGTTTGTTTTCTTCAATTGTACAGCATTATCATACCAAATTTGTAAAGTTAACTTCAATACTTTTTAAACTAATGTGAATAAAAACCCAGTGTACCAGATATCTGCAGCATTAAAACACATTCCCAATGGCATGATAATTAAAAGCTGAATTTAGGGCCCTCATGACAAAAAGCAACACCTTTCTGAAAATAATAAATTAGATGATCTGTTTCCCAAACATGACTAAGTTTTGTTTTCCTACCTAAACATTTTCAATTTTAACTTTTTGTCTATTTTTTGGTAGGTTATGTATTGCCGGGAACATTCTATTGACAGAAAAGTAAAGTTTCCCAGTGCTCTTCAACAGTTGAGTGCAATGACATATCAATCCTCTTTCATTGTTCTATCTTATACATGGCATTTTGGGAGCCTATAAACAAGGCCAAACATCTGTTTGAGGTACCATACAAATTTAGAAAGGGAACTCGTCAAATTTGTACCAACACGGATGGTTCCTTTGTATTTTGCTCAGTCCATGAATTTCAGGATGCAGACTTGTGGCAAGGGTCCAAGTGCTGATGAAAATCTGAATGCAAGCAATTACATCAAGGACCAATGTATGTTAATCGTTATTTAACTCAACACCTGGCCAAAGTTACAATCCTAATATTTCATCAAAATTGGGCTTTTAGAAGAATGTTGAGTTTCCCCAGTTGCTTTATGACCTGCAAAGGCAAATGTTTCCTCTCAAGGGGAATGTACAAAGTTTTTTTTTAAATGACATTTTAAAGAAAAGGGTGATTTAACATAAATACTGCAACAACCCACACCCCTTTCCCCCACCAAATTATTTAAGTTTTGGTTTCCTGTTGAAGGCAATTAAAATACTTATTTTAACCCTTCCTTACCTGAAGTCTGTTGTGGGCACTTCATTAAGACTTCTGGAGCTCGGAATCCTGGAGTACCTGCTCTTGGAGCAACTTGCTGACGTCTAACAAAAAAGTGTTAATTTTATTACGTGCAACTAATCTTTTAACAAACAAGCAAAGATGATGCAATTAATGTGACTTCACGTCAATGTACCAATTAAATGGGTTGTTGCAAAACTCAGATTGTAAACTTCAATATTTCAAATGTACTTGGATTGCCTTTAAAACCACTCAGTTTTGGATTAGAAGATCTTTCATTTCACTTCCTTATAACTTTAATTATGCCTTAGACTTGAATTCAATTTTCAAGCATAAGAGCAGCATTATTTACCCATTTCTAATCACCCGTGAAATGTAGTGCCGAGCTGCTTCTTGGATACAATCCAATGCTTCAGAAAAGCTGATGGGCAGGAAGGTCCATGATTTGGACCAAGTTGGGATGGTAAGCAAGTTGGATGGAAACTTCCAGTGATGTTGATCCAATCCACCTACTGCACTCGTACGTCTGGTGGCAGAATTTAGACTTGAGATACAGTGCGGAAATAAACCGTTCGGCCCATCGAGTCCACACTGACCAGTGATCGGTGACCAGTGTTACGCTAACACTATCCTACATTCTAGGGACAATTTAGATTTTTTACCAAAGCCAATTAACCCACAAACGTACATCTTTGAAATGTGGGATGAAACTGGAGCACCTGGAGAAAACCCACGTGGTCACAGGCAGAACGTACAAACTCCAGACTGACAGGTGTGAATTAATGAACAAAGCCAGAATGATTACATGAAAGCCTTGGACAGACAAGTAGAAAATGATACAACCATTGAGTTAGATAAACAACGGGCTAGACTGCACTGAACGCATCCCACATTGTGTGTCAAACAACCTTCCAAACAGCCGCACTAACTGTTTTTTGAGATCTAGGCCTCACTGCTGCTTCTGCCCTATAAAGCAGGGCAGTCCCGAACTTTCAAATTTGCAGACGACACTACCATTGTGGGCCAGATATCAAATAATAATGAGACGGAGTACAAGAAGGAGATCGTGAACCGTGTGTCCTGGTGTCGAGACATCAACCTTTCTCTCAATGTCAGCAAGACAAAGGAGATAGTGATAGAGTTCAGGAAGTGAAGCAAACACATACCACAGTTTGCATTGACAGGGCCGAAGTAGAGATGGATGAAAACTTCAAATTCCTAGGAGTCAATATCACCAACTACTTCTCCTGGACCACCCATATTGAAGCAACAACCAAAAAAGCACAACAGCGCCTCCACTTCCTTAGAAGGCTTAGGAAGTTTGGTATGTCCCCTATAACTCTCACCAACTTCTACAGATGCACCATGGAGAGCATTTTATCAGGATGCATCACAGCTTGGTTTGAGAACAGCACCATCCAAGACCTCAAGAAATTGCCGCAAATTGTGGACGCAGCCCAGACCATCCACACAAACCAACCTCCCTTCTATTGACTCCATTTATACCTCACACTGCCTCGGCAATGCCTGTAGCATAATCAAGGATGAGTCACCCTGGTCATTCCCTCTTCTTCCCTTTCCCATCAGGCAAAAGGTATAGTAGTGTGAAAACACTCACCTCCAGATTCAGGGAGTTTCTTCTCAGCTGTTATCAGGCAACTGAATCATCCTATCACAACCAGAGAGCAGTGCTGAACTACTATCTACCTCTTTGGTGACTGTTGAACTATCCTTGATCGGACTTTGCTGGCTTTACCTTGCATTAAACGTTATTCCCTTATCATGTATCTAAACACTATAAATGGCTCAATTGTAATCATGTATTGTCTTTCCACTGACTGGATAGCATGCAACAAAAGCTTTTTACATGTGGCACTAAACTAAATTAGTCCAAGGAAGCAATTAGATCTTGAGTGGGGCTCCTGAGACTCTGCCCTGGTGGCCTCTCTGCTATGTCCTTGAGCTCACAATGAACAAGACTGATATTGTGCCAACCCACTTTTTTAACTGTTTCTAAATACTCCAAATAATCAAAGACGTCTAAATGCCTCCAATCACAAACATGTGCAAATAGTTGGAATTTATAAAAAAAAGTTTATTTAAAGTTATATATCTGATATAAATAAATTAAAAGGAGGATAAACACTTGCCATGCCTATCCTGATTAGCAACTATATAAAGGCGAAGGGTTGGATATGAAGTACCTCCAATCTTTCGGTTTAGTCTATCTACCGGCTGCTCTTAAATTCAGTACCGACTCCTGCAGCAGCGGGAGTTGAACCACCAACTGACTGCCAGCATGCTTTTGATTTCTGTGCTGCTATGTGGTAAGTCAGGAACACCGTGACCCACCAAGAAGACTTTGCTGAGGGTTCTCTTCTGAATTGCCAGATTAACTCAATTATGTTTTGTCCATAACCTTAAGGTCAACTGCTTCACATCCAAAGAAGCTAAACTTTGAGCAGGCTGCCACCTAGAGCAATGAATGCGGTCAGTTAATGAACAGCAAAAAGAATTTCAATTGATTGTTGGAAGAGATTGTTGTCATAAAGGACTAGATACAATTTACCCAATGTTTGAAACAAATGTGTGTTCAGCATGTTACATGTTATATATTAATAACTTGGACGTAAACGTAGATAGGCCGGTTAATACGTTTGCAGATGGCACCAAGATTGCTGAGATCGTGGACTGCGAAGAAGGCTGCCATAGTATACAGCGGAATGTGGATCAGCTACAGAAATGAACAGAGAAATGGCAAATGGAGTTTAATCCGAGAAAGTATGAGGTGTTGCACTTAGGGAGGTCAAATGCAAGGGGGAAATTTACAAATAATGGCAAGACCCTTAACAGCACAAATATACAAAGGAATCTTCGGGGAGACGCTAGAGGCAGGAAACATGTTCCCAATGTTGGGGGACTCCAAAACCAGGGGCCAGTTTAAAAATAAGGGGTAGGCCATTTAGAACAGAGATGAGGAAAAACTCTTTCACTCAGAGTGTTGTAAATCTGTGGAATTCTCTGCCTCAGAAGGCAGTGGAGGCCAATTCTCTGGATGCTTTCAAGAGAGTTAGATAGAGCTCTTAATGATAGCAAAGTCAAGGGGTATGGGGAGAGGGCAGGCACGGGTTACTGATTGTGAATGATCAGCCATGATCACATTGAATGGCGTTGCTGGCTCAAAGGGCCGAATGGCCTACACCTGCACCTATTGTCTATTGTCTATGTCCATAGCTTGATAGGACCTTGGTTAGGCCGAATTTGGAGTATTGCATGCAGTTTTGGGTGCACCATTACAGGAAGGTTGTGGAGGTTTTGAAAAAGTTGCAGAGGTGGTTTACCAGAATGATGCCTGGATTACGGAGTATTAGCTATAGGGAGACGTTAGACAGATTTGGTTTGTTTTCTCTGGAATGCCAGAAGTTGAGGGGAGACCTGATAGAAGTATATAAAATTATGAAAGGCGTAGAGAGGGTGCAGTCAGAATCTTTTTCTCAGGATAGAAAAATCAAATGCTAGAGCGGCATGGCTTTAAGATGAGAGGGGCAACGTTTAAAGGAGATGCACGAGGCAAGTTTATTTTTTACACAGAGGGTGGCGAATGCAGAAACCACTGCCAGTGGTGAATGCACATATGATAATGGCATTTAGGAGACTTTTGGATAGGGACATGGATATGCAGCATGGGAATGGAAGGATGTGAATTCTGCGGAGGCAGATAAGAGTCGGTCTTGGGATCATGTTTGGCACAATCAATCTTGTCCATTGTGGGCCGAAGGGCAGGTTCCTGTCCTACACTGTTCTATGTTATAATAAGGACAAACTCAAAATCAAGGTAGAATCAAATTCATTTCTGAGGACATCTAGAGAAACAATATGATAAAAATGAGCATTTTCTCATCAGGTTGAGAGGGATATGGGCCAAACACAGGCATGTGGGATTGACGCAGATGGGGCATTCATCTTGGCATGGGCCCGTTTCCGTGCTGTACAACTCCGAGCATTTTCTCCTTTTCAAATGGATTGGGTGACAGAATATGGAATCTGGATAAGAAAGCAAAAGACCCAAGACTATTGAGACTAAAGTCTTCTATTGGAAGGCTTCAACAGTCGCAAGGGAAATTAATTGAAGCAAATCTATCTTGTCCACTGCGGCCTCCAGTACATTATGGACAACTGTCTTTAATCAGTGCCAACTTGACAGTTGAAGATACATGTTCATAAAGAGCTATCCCAGGTGCACAAGAGGCTAAGACATTGATAAAGAACGAAGATGGTAGACTTAAATTGAATTCAGTCCTTATTATAACATGTCAAACACACGTTTGTTTCATACGTTATGCAAATTTCTGGTAAGCATTCGTTCTCAAGCTTCCAACCGGGATTGCACTATCACAAAGTTTATTCTGGGTTTTCCTTAAAGTATTTAAATCAAACTATTTAAAAAATAACCCAATTAAAATCAGATATTTTAGTGAATCAATGCATTTATGTATTTTGTGTTTTTTCACAATGAACAGTCATAAATTGTATATTTTACTTTACCTTGAGAAACAAACACTGCAAATCCTGTCTGTGGTGTAACAATCACATGTCAGGTGAGATGGGCAAACGCTAGACTTCCGGATGCAACAACTTGAAGTATTCTTTGATAACCCTGCTTTACGTTTTGCCACTAATATTTTCCTCAAGATTATATCTGCAGTCTTAATAGATCTTGCTGCCTGTAAAAAGAAGAATGAAGATGAAACTAAACAAAGGGGAAACCCTTGTGCAAATTCAGTAAGTAACTTGTGTACAGTTATGGAAATATATTAAAGTCTAACAATATCAGCAACTGTTTCCCACTCAGTAAAATGCAGCTCTTAAAGTCAAATGACTTTAAATGGTTTACACCTATCGTTTCACAGTAATTTACAGAATCTGTGAAGATCCATACCATGCGGACAAAAAAGTATTAATTACTGTGGAATCATTACACTAAATTTATGTGCTAATTGATAGCATACTTTATATTTCAGCTCTTATAAATCAATTTGCACGGAAACCTGGCAGCAATTTTACTTCAGTTAAATAGGCACAACTTCCTGTTTGCATCTTCAGAGAAAATCATGCTGTATGATGTTTGGCTGGGACAGTTTAATGGACCTTTTGCTTTGTCTTCTTTGAATACTGACACGTACACAGGAACAGTAATCAAATTAGTGTTAAAAACATTAAATTCAGATTGTGTATCTCATTATGTAAATTAATTGAATTAATTGGGCATTCCAATTTCCAAGGAATGTAGTCTTTGATTATTTAAGTCATCGAGCACGGAGCCCATGCTGACTAAGATGACCCATTTGCCCATGTCTGACCCATGTCCTTCTAAACCTCGCGTATCCGTGTACCTGTTCAAATGTCTAATAATTATTATTATTCTTAAGAAAGACTGACAGAGTGCTGCATTTAACCTGGTCCATGACTTTAGCCACGTTTCAGATAACCAAAAGGCTGTGCAATAGAACAACCAACTACATTCTGAAGAAGGGTCTCGACCCGAAACGTCACCCATTCCTTCTCTCCTAAGATGCTGCCTGACCTGCTGAGTTACTCCAGCATTTTGTGAATAACTACATTTGCATAGTGCTTTCAGAGTAGTAAAATGTCCTACGAGCATTACCCACAACATTTCAAACAGATCCACACAGGGAGATATTATGACACAGTAATTAGAGATTTAAGTACGTTTCTAGTCCAATGGTCTGTAAATAACGAGGTGCAATTCAAAAGGAGAAACAAATGGAAGGAGAGAGACCCGGGTTGACTTTTGTTGCGAGTAATTCAATGAAAGAAACTTCATCCAGTAACAGCTTAAAATGCTTAAAGTTATTATGACAGTCACATGAAAATCTAACAGCTACAACCAATAGTGCTGAAATTAATTCCACAGTGCCCAATTCCAAATGGAGGAAGGATTGTTGATGCATCAAATTACTAAACTATAGTTGATTAAATACAAATCAGTCATGAATCCTGACTACTATAAGTCAGTACTGTAAATATGATATCCAGTTTGGACTGCTATTACTTTAATATCACGAGTCCAAAATAAAAATCCAACTGTTGGATCACATACAACACATAAATCACCAAGGACCCAAAAGTATGGTATTAGCTAAAAGAACTGGTGCTGATCTTCAAAATATGTACAATGTAAAAATCAGTTGTTTTCAAGGTGTTCTTAATTCCTTGGTATGGTCTTCTTACCTTCACACTTGCTCCCTCAAAAATCCCAGTGTTACGGACATTCATACTTCTTTCCCCAAAAACAGAACGTGGAACTGATGATTCCCCCTACAATAAAAATGTTTTAAATCTATTTGTGCGCTTCAGGAGGTATGATGCATGTAAAATGAGACGTATACGAACCAATCAAAACCCCAAAAGTAATTTTTGCTTAAGCGTTTCAAAATATGCAATTAGAAAAAGTGAGATACTGAGTGAAACTGGTAAGTGCATGATGCCGGATGACAGAATCCCATGCATGTGTGGAATCATAACATTCAAGGCGTTAACCACTGTTCGCACTGGCTTTAGCCGAGAGCTCGTTACTGTCTCTTGCTTTCCCCTTCCAATATCCTGGAAATCATCAGAATCATCCTACCAACAACTAGAGAGCAGTCCTGAGCTACTGTCTACCTCATTGAAGACTCTCCGACTACCTTTGATCGGACTTTACTGAACTTTATCCTGCACTAAACGTTAGTCATGTTAGTCCCTTTATCATGTACCTGTACACTGTGGATGACTCGATTGCAATCATGCATTGTCTTTCCGCTGACTGGTTAGCACGCAACAAAAGCTTTTCACTTTACCTCGATACATATAACAATTAGCTAAACTCAGTTCAAATTACCCCATGCACAGGCAATTTGCTTATAAATATTATCACTGAATTCACTTTCAAGGATTGCAGCCCTAATTGTGTCAGTAGGCAAAAAGAATTCTCATCTCCCCTCAGCTTATTCCACCTCATGTTATTAAATCTGCAAACTCTGGTTACCAATCATCCTAGTAAATTCAGTTTCTCCTTCCTCCAGCAATATCTTAACTGCCTAACAATTTTGCAGATTTACGTATTTTTGCTGTAAAATCCAACTGACCCGAGCAACTATTAAAAACAAACGCAACACATGCTGTCCAGGATTTCATAGATCAAACAAATTTAATCAATCTGAAATTATTTAATTTTGTGCAATGGTAAAAGTCACAATTTTTTAGATGAACGTCTTCAATGACACTCTTAGCCCAGCCAATATCTCCAGCACTCACACACTTCAACATTCCTCACAATCAGCACTATCAAATTGTGGCAGTCACAAAGGTTACATATTGTTCACGATTACTCACTGAGACAGGTATAATTAACTGATTAATTTCAACTTGGCTAGCATCAGGAATTGGACACTGCACAAAGTGACAACGTGTATTCAGAATCCAGCAAAACGAGTGTGCTGTCAAATGACGACTAGAAACTCTAAATGAGCCACAGCTCTTTTTATGAATTCTGTATTATAGGAGTCATGCAGCATGGAAACAGGCCATTCACCCCACCGAGTCCATCGATCACCTGCTCAAGATAATTCTATCTTTTCCCACTTTTGCATCCATACACAGTAGTGGCAATTTAAGAGGTCAATAACCCAACAAACCCACATGTCATTAGGATGTGGAAGGAAACCGGAGCACATGGTGGAAACCCAAGCAGTCGCAGGTAGGATGTGCAAACTCCACACAGACAACACCACAGGTCAGGATCAAGCCCAGGTCTTTGGAGCTGAGAGACAGAATTTCTATAAGCTACACAATCAAGGAGTGGGACAAACAATCATGCTGGCTTTCAGAAATTCCAATTAACAACATTGGGTACAAAAAAGTTCATAGCATTGGTGTGGGGGAGAAGAGATGAGAGGATAGCCAAGAAACGTTGATGGCTAAACTACTTAAAGCAATGACCAGAGTAATGTTTGTACAAACTGAAAAAAGGAATGTATAATGTGCACAAATGGTAGGAGAAAGGGGAAGATCTGTGGGAGACTACAGTACGCATCTTGAAATATGTCCAGTTTCTGCCCTCAGTATCAACGCTTGGAAACAATTAAAAAATTGGCTTGAAAACCATCCCTTAGTATGAACGAGTCCAGTAAAAAAGAAACACCCAAGAGACCTGGGCTGAATGGGCCGAACAGCCTGTTCCTGAACTGTCTCTCTAAAGTCTAAAGGTCCTGCTCAGATTACAATCACCCAATTTGGGTACTATGTATGAATGAGACCATCGGTATGGATTTACTACCCGCTGCGAGGCCGCAGACACCGTCTGCCGTGTGGGAACTCCGACTGTGATTGCATGTTCAACTTGTGAACTGTTTGGATTATGAAAGGTCACAGGATCCTGCCATAACATGGGGATAACCTGTCGTTGAAGAAAATTCTGACAGCAGACTCTAAGACGACATTCTACGGATCCTGGGGTTCCGATTGGATTCACTGGTCCAGCACATTAATAGATAGAGGAAGTGGATTGATATATTGATAGAGGAAGGACCCAACGTAAGGCAAGCAAATGAATGAAAGTACATAAATAATTCTGCAAATTTCACACTAAACATTTTGCCCACTATTAAATTTAAACAATTAAACACTTTTTGGTACAAACACAGAACCCACAAGCATTAATATTATTCCATATTTAAACTAAAATATGTTATGAAAATAAACTTGGATATCAAGACCGAACCTTTTTAGCTTGCATGGGGGGCCAGGGTCTTTTGATGGGCTGCTTCTCAGCACTGTGTTGAACCAAGGCTTTACTTGTTGTTTCGCTATGAGGACGCTTTATCCCAGAGCTGGTAGCTGGTTTAGTCTTTAAACAACTTCTCTGTTGATCTTCTGTTCTTACTACTTTCAGAAGCTCAATTTTAGTGTCAGGTGAACCTTGGGCCAAACCAAAGTCCACTAAGGCATATCTGTAATTAAATAAGAGGCAAAAAACTTTAGTTTAAAATATTTAATAATTCAAGGTTAAATAAACATAAGGAAAGCTTTCAAATCTCATGATTATATGATCAAAGAACATTTACATCACAAAAGAAGCTATTTGGCCCATTGTGTCTGTATTAGTTAAAAAGGCCTCTCGATCCACTATCATTTATCAGCAGTCCATTGCCTTGGTCATGGGTCTTCAAATGAACAACCATTGTTAGTTTCTTCCTCTATAGGATTTCCAGCAGTGTGATCCAGTTCTCACGACCCTCAGTCAAACTACTTTCCCCATCTCCCTTCTAATCTTTTGCCAATTGCTTTAAATCAATGCCTCTTCGTTTCTGATCTCTCTGCTAAGGGAATTAGGTCCTTCTTAATCTATCCTGTACACTAATAATTTTATACACCTCAATTAACTCCCCCCCCCCCCCAACCCACAAGCTTCCTTGTTCCAAGCAAAATAATTTATCTCATTAAGTTGGAAAGAGTGCAGAGAAAAGTTATGAAGATGTTGCCAGGACTCAAGGGCACAAGCTTTAGTGAAAGGTTGGGCAAACTAGGACTTATTTCCTGGAGTACAGAAGATTGAGGAATGACCATATAGACTTGGACATCAACCTCAGCACATTTTAAAAGACAATTGGGCAAGTACATGGATAGGAAAGGTTTAGACAGATATGAGCCAAAAGCAAGCAAAAGGGACTACTAGCTAGATTATGTTGTTGACATACAGAAGGTTGAGGAGTGACCTACTCCGAAATCCAAATTATTAAAACATTTATAAAAAGCAAAATACCAACTACTGGACCTGTGGAATCCCAATCATGAAAAATAGCGATCAACCATTTCTCTTTACAGACTGTCGCTGGAATTTAGAAGACTGAGGGGGGATCTTATTGAAACATATAAAATTCTTAAGGGGTTGGAGAGGCTAGATGCAGGAAGATTGTTCCCGATGTTGGGGAAGTCCAGAACCAGGGGTCACAGCTTAAGGATAAGGGGGAAGTCTTTTAGGACTGAGATGAGAAAACATTTCTTCAAACAGAGGGTGGTGAGTCTGTGGAATTCTCTGCCACAGAAGGTAGTTGAGGCCAGTTCATTGGCTATATTTAAGAGGGAGTTAGATGTGGCCCTTGTGGCTAAAGGGATCAGGGGGTATGGAGAGAAGGCAGCTACAGGTTACTGAGCTGGATGATCAGCCATATTGAATGGCGGTGCAGGCTCGAAGGGCCAAATGGCCTACTCCTGCACCTATTTTCTATGTTTCTATGTCACTGAACCAATTTGGCTCTCTTGGACCACATGAGCATTTACCATGGGAACTTGGCTTTACGAGATCTTGCTAGAAATCTGGGCAGATTAATCACATCCCCTTCAGCAGCACACCTTTGTTACCACCTCAAATAATTCACTCATTTTTCTTTACAAATGCATGCTGCGCTCACCTGTAATACCTAGATCAGTAATTTCAACTAACCAAAATTCACTAGTATTGAAAGCATGCTTTTAAAAGAAAACCTTCCGCCAAAAACCTGGCATTCAATTAAATTACGTGTAGCTTCTTTTTAGCCAACTATGTGCTTTAATTACATCATGACAGAAGAATTCTCAAGTAGAAATCCGTACTTTTTCAGACACCCATTGTACAGGAAGTTGCTTGGCTTAATGTCACGGTGAATGATGCCAAAGTGATGAATGCGTCTCAACGCTTTTAGTAAATTATACATGTACTCTCTCACATCTTCCAGCTTCATCGAACTCAGAAGGTCCTGAAAAAGAAAATTGCACATTTAAAATTAAAAAATCAATAGATCCATATTTTAAAGTTAACACAGGAAAGGTGCAACAAATGTAATTTGCATCAAAACTTACCAAAAAGGAGTTATGCTCCAGATATGGCATCACAATAACCACGTGATCATCCTTCCGGAAACAGTATTTAACACCCATTACATTGTCTTCACCCCTGAAACACATAATTTGATCGCGTATAAAAATTCCTGAAAAATATTAAGCAGAATCAATTTTGGTCTATAAAATACAATGTACTAGTCATTTGTTAAATGTCCAAATGTCAAATGTTAGGAAACCGCAATAAATCATTTTTATTTGGAGGTCATAGGAATTGAGATTTCTTTGGTTTTAATATACCACTATTGCTCAATACTTCAATTTACTTCTAAAGTACAATTTGATGTAAAGTGACATTTTTATAACATTATTTAGTCTAGTTTTTTTTAGCTTAGAGATACAGCGTGGTAACAGGCGTTTCGGCCCACTGAGTCCGTTCCAACCAACGATCCCCGCACATTAACACACACTAAGGACAATTTACACTTATATCAAGCCAATTACCCTACAAACCTGTACGTCTTTGGAATGTGGGAGGAAACCGAAGATCTTGGAGAAACCCCACGGAAGGAACGTACAAAGTCCGTACAGACAGCACCCGTGGACGGGATTGAACCCGGGTCTCTGGCACTGCAAGCGCTGCAAGGCAGCAACTCTACCACTGCGCCACCGTGCCGCCATTGTCCTTGACATTGTTTAACTAAATAAGTTTTTAATTAATAATTGGTCGCATACAAACTACCGTAACTTTGTAAAATTTCTTACATTGGATATCCCTAATGTCAAATATTGTGATCACAGCACAACTCAAGGTCAATGTAAAATGACAATTAAAATAACGAAGATGAAAACAGTTGGGCCAACAAAATACCTAAGTATAGACAATAGTTGCATGTAAGCCAATTCAATGATGAGGTAAACTCCACAGGGAGTTCCACTTGCATTATACCAAGGTTAAAGTCATCTGTTAAAGTACCTTATTCGTGGAAAAGTATTTAATGCAGGGCAAAACAGACGTGCAATCTACTTGTAAAAACAACTCTTTTCCTTAGATTAGTTACCTCAGTACATCAAGGCAACCTCAGAAGCACATCTGCTCTAACTCACTTCAAGGTTTCTCATTAAGAATGACAACTTTTGCACCAGACACAAGATAAACTCTTATCAACAGAGCATGCATGTACTGTCTAAATGTACCACCGATTATATATTTGAATCAACAAATGTACGCCTTAGAGTCTGGTAGAGTTGTAATTTGAGAACATGCAGTACATCCAACAGTTCATATCATTTGATCACTTCTGCCTTCAGCTTCAGTCTCTATTCAATAAGAATCATCAACATCAAAATAGAGTCAAGAATGTCTAATTAGTTATATGCACCAAGTACGGAACAATGATTTTCTTATTTGTCGTCCCTTACAGGAACATTAAGACAAAATAAGCCTACAATAAACAATAATACAATAAATTATCAGTTATACTAGGTGACCAGACAGTGACAGTGCAAACTGTAGTAAAGTGACAGCATCTTCACTATTGGGTAACAGTAAAGCAATTTAACAACTCAAATTATAAAGATATTAATAACCCAATATTTTGGGTTATCACTACTGAACAGTCACAACACTACTGCAAATCACTTATGAACAGATACAAAATATTGAAGATAGACACAAAGTGCTGGAGTAACTCAGCGGGTCAGGCAGCATCAATGGAGAAAATGGATGGGTGACAATTCGGCTCAGGACCCTTCATCAGACTGGGTCTGACCCACTGAGTTACTCCAGCTTTGTGTCTATCTTCGGTATAAACCAGCATCTGCAGTTCATTTCTACACACAGCCATATTCTGGATAAACATAAGCTCCAATTCACCAAAGGACAGTTGTCTGGCTCTCAATCAATAATGTTTCACAAAAGCCATCTTGCTGAGATGTTGAACTTTAATGCAGAGTATTTTTATCACAGAATTAAAAAATGTTGAAAGCAGAGTCTTCAATAGCCACTTTTTCCATCTTTCAGTCACTGGTCCATTGCAGGCATCCTTGGGATAACGACTTTTCATTTATTTTTAATGCGGGTAGGTGACATTGATTAAATCAACAAATATCCCAAATAGGCTCGAGTGTTTTGCTGGAACTCTCTGGTTCAGAGAGAAATTAAGATAACTGGAAATCTGGAGTCATAAAAGGTAGACCAGAGAAGGACTGAAAATTGCCCTTCATGGGAATGCTTTCAGTGTTTAGTTTCGAGATACAGAGCTGAAACAGGCCCTTCGGCCCACCAAGTCCGCACCCGACCAGCGATCCCCGCACATCAACACGACCCTACACACACTAAGGACAATTTCCACATACACCAAGCCAATTAACCTACATACCTGTACGTCTTTGGAGTGTGGGAGGAAACCGAAGGGCGGCACGGTGGCGCAGCGGTAGAGTTGCTGCCTTACAGCGAATGCAGCGCCGGAGACTCAGGTTCGATACTGACTACGGGCGCCGTCTGTACGGAGTTTGTACGTTCTGCGTGGGTTTTCTCCGAGATCTTCGGTTTCCCTCCACACTCCAAAGACGTACAGGTATGTAGGTTAATTGGCTGGGCAAATGTTAAAAAAATTGTCCCTAATGGGTGTAGGATAGTGTTAATGTGCGGGGATCGCTGGGCAGCGCGGACCTGGTGGGCCGAAGGGCCTGTTTCTGCACTGTATCTCTAAATCTAAATCTTGGAGAAAATCCATGCGATAACGAGGAGAATGTACAAACTCTGTACAGACAAGATCAAACTCGAGATCAAACTCGGGTCTCCGGCGCTGCAAGCGCTATAAGGCAGCAGTTCTACCGCTGCGCCACCGTGGCCACCCAGTGAATCAGCTGGGCTTTCACAACAGGTTTTGTGATCATTACCATTATACTACTTTAATTCTAGTCTGCTGTGGGATTTCATCTCCAAATCAACAGCTCAGTAATTACTAGCTATCACATCTCATGGTCAGCAAGGAACAGACTAAGAGAAAGGAAGGGAAAATTGTGCTGCTCATCTGCAGTTTTTAAGAAAAATGCAAGATCAAATTTACTTGTGCACTTGCAACCACCTGGCCAAGTAACACAAATACTACTGAACAAACATGATGACCAATATTACAATATGCAGACTTATTTTAAACTTATTGCAAAAGGATTGTATTCAATATTAATTACAATGATTAACACATTCAAAGCAGCAGATTCTATAAATCTGAAATATGAACAGAAAATGCTGGAAATGCACAAGTCAAGCAGCATCTGT
Source organism: Rhinoraja longicauda (assembly GCF_053455715.1). Classification (NCBI taxonomy): domain Eukaryota; kingdom Metazoa; phylum Chordata; class Chondrichthyes; order Rajiformes; family Arhynchobatidae; genus Rhinoraja; species Rhinoraja longicauda. The sequence goes on along the minus strand of NC_135963.1, from coordinate 9,454,163 downwards.
CCAGATAAAAAACACATCTTTGTCAATAACCTGGCTTTGATGAAGTTATTGACTTGAAACATTAACATCTATACTAGTGCATCTTGACACAGTATTTCCAGCATTTGTTTTTATTTTTAATGATTAAATGAGCTTCTCCATTAGTAGGGACCTGAAAAGATCACAATTTACACAGTCAGATACCAGATTTCCCCCTCAAATTTTAGTTTCCAAATGCATTTGATTCCTACATTAACTGGTCAACATACTGACCAAATTTCTAGTTTCTTAATTTCAATATTTAATCACCTGCGTTCTCAATTTCAATATTTTATCCATAGAGAATTATTTTCCCATGTTCAACAGGCAGACGATACAAGGCCTTCTACGCCCGCACCTCCAGACTCAGCAACAGCTTCATCCCCAGGGCCATAGCTGCTATGAACCGGTCCTGCTGAGCCGGGTGGTCACATCGCACAGTGAACCAGCACAGATCTACTTGCACTTTATTCTGTTTTAAAACTGTTCTAATTTGTTTCATTGGGTTGTTTAAATTAATACTGACTAGCTAATTAATTTATTGCATCGTATGGGAGGCGCATTCCCAATCTCGTTGTACCTCTGTACAATGACAATAAAGATATATTGTATTGTATTGTATGGATATGCAGTTAATGCTGAATATTCCATGGACATAGCGGGTTTGTCACAAAAGCAAGTAGACAAACTGCAGCTATTGGGGACAATGTGGGGTTTAAATAAGGCTATTTAAACAATAACATGATTTTTATGTTAATATTTTATTTTATTTAGCTATTGGAGATTCCTTAGTTAAGACAGATCTTGCCCATGGCAAATTATCTTTGAGTAGTATTTTTCGTAAGGCTCTTTGGATAGGCAGAAGGACAACGGTTTCTTCCACTCTAGATTATTGGGACAGCGCCAGACCATTGCACCAGCTCAGCTGCAGCTGCAGGGCTCAGCCAACTAATCATAGTCAGAGGATTAACGATATATTCTTTGGTCTATTGAATGCAATATGCCTTTACTAGCCTCGCTATCATGCAAGCCCAATCTCTATTAAATAAAATTAGATTTGACGATTTATTTTGTGTGGTTTTGGAGACCATAAGAAACAATTGGACCTCTACTTCATTTTTTGTAGTTCTGGCAACATGTGGACTAACAGCAGAGTCGCCCATTTGAAGTTTTTGATCTCCATTCAGTGGACAAATTAATGTGGGCCAGCCACCAAGAACCCTGCCAACTTGCTAATGATGCATATTATTGGCTAAAAAAAGAGAGGAAAGCTAGTAAAATGGCCTTCAAATAAAGTACCTTTTTCAAGTCTTGTTTCATGCTTTCAATGAATCACTGTTAAGAGGTCAAGGTAGATTCAGAGTCAGCCAATAATTTTTTAAGAATTTCTTTTGAAGTCTTTTGTTCTCTACAGCATAATTCCAGATGAAGGTTCATGTGTAAACTATGCTAAAGAACTTTAAAAAAAAATCACATAAAATAGTCATTAAATCCCATTATATTTGAGACACCGAGTTATCTGGAATGCTGAGTGGGTAAACATATGTGGTACTCCAGAGACCAAAGAAAACATCATATTCATCCTTTGTTTATGATTTGCTAAACATGTCCTGCTGCGGAACCCAAGTCAGTACAATTCATCTGGTTCCCACCTTAAGGACATGGAATAAAAGAAATGGTTTCATTGACTATTCTATGAGCCTTATTGAAAGATATTACTCCACAACTCATGGGAACAAAATTTGCTGGAGGAACTGAGTGGGTTCAGCTCAGTTGAGTGGGTTCCCATCTGTGGTAGCAAAGTGGACAATCATGTTTCTGGTCTGGACCTTCCATCTGGACTGAAAGAGTAGAGGAGAGATGGCCAATATAAAGAGATGAGTAGGAGGGGAGGGGCAAGAGCGGGCAAGCAGTGGGTGGATCCAGGTGAGGAAAAGTTCATGGGCAAATGGAGTCAGGTGGGGCAAGGGTGGAAATAGTGATGCGATATAAGGCGGCCACAAAGGGTTGCAGATGATAGAATCTGATAGGAAATAAAAGGTGAACCATAGAACCAAATAAAGGTGGTAATGAGGACAGATGGGACTGAATGGGAGGAATGTGCAGGTGACGGATAGGTAGAATGTTTAATGGAAAGGAAAGAACTGTGATAGGGGTCTGGGGTGTTTTTAAAATGGCATACCTGAGAGGACCTGGGTTGATGAGAAGAGAGAAAGGGACAGAGGGATCCGGATTAACTAAGGCATCACCAATGGACAAGTTACCTTCAGTTTGTCTAGAACTGTGCAGGATAAATGGCCAGCATTGTAAAAGGCAAGTCAGTGGAATGATGGAAATTGGGAAAATCAGAGAAATCTTTCATAACTTTTTGATATGGATATTTTACAACTGGAGACAAATGAAATGTGCTCATTTATAGTCAAGGTAAGAGCCAGCAGCACATTATTTTACACTTCAAATGTTCTTCTATAACTAACAAAGTGACTGAAGTGCACTTAAATCAAATTATTAATTTACAACTGAGCAGAGAAACGCAAATATTTTAAACCAATTATCACTTTAACAAACCAAAGGAACCTCAATGTAAAACATAGAGACACAGTGTGGAAACAGGCTCTTTGGCCCAGAGTCCATGCCAACCAAAAATCACCCTGTACACTAGTTCTATCCTACACTCTGGGGAAAATTTACAGAAGCAAATTAAACTACAAACCTGCACGTCTTTGGAATGTGGGAGGAAACTGGAGCATCCAGAGAAAACCCACACAATCACAGGGAGAACATACAAACTGCATATAGACAGCACCTGTAGTCAGGAACAAACCGAGGTCTCTGGTGCTGCAAGGAAAAACTCTACCGCTGCGCCACTGTGCCACCCTGTTGTTTGATGATGATGTTTACATATTTCCACTTTACTGCTTTATTTACAATTTGTGACATTATTGTTGATTGAATGCAATTACCCATAGGACAGAGAAATAGTTAAACGCCTGCCATTTAGAGAACAGAATAGCAAATAAAATATTGACTGTTTCTACACTGACCATATCACCAGCTCTATGAAGATAGTTAAACATTAAAGTTGATACTGACCCAGCAACTGTCAGACATTGAAGTTCAGCAGCAATGCGCACTGGATGGCTTGTGGGAATTAAATGTTTTAGTGCAAACTTCTCTACTTTTCCTGACTTTAACTGAGCAGTAGCCAAATAGACGGAACTGAATGTACCTGCAGAAGGGCAGAAATAATAAATCATCCTAAATAAACATTTTAAAAAAACACATATTATTAAAATATTCTGGTACTGATCTTTCAGAACGCAACCAGATATCTGTGGATATATTTTAAAATCCCACTGTAGATAAAATATCAAAAGTAAGCAGAATTATACTCAGAAGCACAACATCACATTTTTGGCATGCCATTAAAAGAAATGAAGAGATTCAAACTGCAGTTTACAGTGCTGGCGCCAAGGTATCGGACTGTGACACAGCTTTCAGAGGCGCAAGCAAAACACACAGGTGGATTCTGCTAAAAGCAGTCAGTGTATATTAATGTAAATCCACACTACAGATCTCAAATTAAAAGGGATAGGTGAACTTCTCCTGCAATAAAAATGTCTTCTGTTCAAATAGAATAAAATTATCAGAAGGATATTCTCTTGAGTTAAGACAGTATTATTTTTCAAAGAAGCAAAAATACACATTGTTAACTGATGCTGAGTATTGTGTTCAGGGTCAAGAAATTCACAGAGCATAAAAGTAAAAACAAAAAAACTCATTCTGACACATGAAGGCAGACCACACAGTAAACTGAATGGTACAATGGTAACTGAATGAACAATGATAACTGAAAGTATGAATTAATTAATTCATTCATTCAAGGAAATAAACAACAATTTAGATTTTGTAACTGCAGGATATCAGGATATCATGCAGCACTTATGGACTACATTAAGGGTTAGATTTTGTTTAAATGGTTGTGTTTTTAACTATATGATAAATATTTGCAGGAACACCGAAGTACAAAGAGCAATGCTGAAAATAAAAAAACTGCATTGATGTAAAACACAAAGTGCTGAAGAAACTCAGCTGGTCAGGCAGCATTGGTGGAGAAAATGGACAGGGGCGATGTTTTGGGTCAGGACCCTTCTTCAGATTGCATTTATGCAGTGCTGCCGGATGGCCCAAACACCAAATCCAACAAAACACTTTATAAATTGAATTTAACTTGGTAAAATTCACAGATGTGCAAGATATTTATAAATTTTAATCTTTGGCTATACAAATCCAGGTAGCCACAGGATAATCTACACACAAACAGAACAGAAATAGTATTTTCATTACAGATTAGTTCAAGAATCTTAGAAATTAAAAAGAGTAGTGCTCAAAAAACCACAAACATTTCCACAGTAATATTTCATTACGATGTCAGTAAGATTTATGTTACTTCTGGTCTTAAATTACTTTTCTGAAGAAACAATATATAGTTTTTAAAAGATTTTGGCATCCTGTACATCAAAAAAAAAAACCTTCCCTTTGTGAATTCTTAAATTTAGTAAATCTTTACACAGCAGTTGGAAATCTGTTTAATGACACATCCATGTGCACTATAATAACAATGAATGAACAGATGTAATTTTAGAGTTGGTCAAACAGAAACAGTCCCTTCAGCCCATCCATTATAGACAATAGACAATAGGTGCAGGAGGAGGCCATTCAGCCCTTCGAGCCAGCACCGCCATTCAATGTGATCATGGCTGATCATTCTCAATCAGTACCCCGTTCCTGCCTTCTCCCCATACCCCCTGACTCCGCTATCCTTAAGAGCTCTATCCAGCTCTCTCTTGAATGCATTCAGAGAATTGGCCTCCACTACCTTCTGAGGCAGAGAATTCCACAGATTCACAACTCTCTGACGGAAAATGTTTTTCCTCATCTCAGTTCTAAATGGCCTACCCCTTATTCTTAAACTGTGGCCCCTTGTTCTGGACTCCCCCAACATTGGGAACATGTTTCCTGCCTCTAACGTGTCCAACCCCTTAATAATCTTATACGTTTCGATAAGATCTCCTCTCATCCTTCTAAATTCCAGTGTATACAAGCCTAGTCGCTCCAGTCTTTCAACATATGATAGTCCCGCCATTCCGGGAATTAACCTAGTAATTCTATGCTGACCATAAAGTATTCATTTATACAAAGGCAAGAGCTCTTCTAGGTACATCCTAAATGCTGCGAGAGCTTCTTCCTCCTCTGCCCTCTCATGGTATTCCAAACTTCAATAGCCTCCGAGTGAAAATAAATCTTCCATTTTTCCCTTCTAAATCTCCATGTCCTCTGTTTATATATACCTTTCCTTTACTTTTGTCTATCTTATCTGTACCCCTCATAACTGTATACATCTCAGACACCCTTAGCATTCTCTGCTTCAAGGAAAACCCTTTGAAACCCATCCTCCCTCATCGCAGAGGCACTTCATTCCACGCAACAACCAAGTAAATTTCCTCTGCATCCACTTCAGTGTAATCACATCGCTTTCTATACCGAAGTGACAAAAAACTTATTACCATATTCCAGAAGATAGACACAAAATGCTGGAGTAACTCAACAGGTCTGGCAGCATCTCGGGAGAAACAAGTAACGTTTCAGGTTTGGACTATTCCTTTTTTCCCCGAGATGATGCCCGACCAGCTGAGTTACTCCAGCATTTTGCATTTATCTTCGGTGTAAACCAGCAGTTCCTTTCTACCACATTCCAGATGTGAATGGATGGATGGATGGATCTATCTATCTATCTAATAATAATATTACTAAAACTCTCTGTCCGTGTGTATGTGTTTATGTGTGTATGTGTGCAGCATAACTTTTGTGGTTTGCACAGCCAAAATGGTACACAGTAGCGCCACATTTTTTGGCCCACGTTACTCACCATTATCCTGGGCTTATTATGTAACAATTCCCATTCAAATTGAAGCTATATTTTTAAAGCTAGAGAGATTTTAAAGTTAAAAAATTTCCTTTCTAACCCATTTCGTAAAGGTCTTCAACGTGTGACGTCACAATGGGACCCGTGCGCCTGTGCGATGAGCTCGCACTACCCCCCTCCCCGCCAGTAATCAGCGTGTGAGGAGAGAGTGGGGGCGGGGGAAGGGGGACAGTGCGGGGCAGGGGAGAGTGGGTGGGGGGGAGAGAGTGGGGGAGGGGGTGGGGGAGGAGAGAGTGAGGGTGGGGGGGGAGTGGGGATGGGGAGGAGGGCAGGGGGGTGCGGAGAAGGGAACAATGGGGGTGGGGGAGAGTGGGGGTGGGGAGGAGGGAAGATTGGGGTGGGGGGAGAGAGTGGGGTGCGGGCAGGGAGAGTGGGGGTAGGGATGGGAGGTGGGGGCAAGTGGGGAATAGGGGTGGGGAGGGGGAAATGGGGGTGGAGGCAGGGCTGGGGGGAAGTGGGGGTAGGGGAGGGGAAAGTGGGTATGGGGGCAGGGATGGGGCAAGTGGGGGTGGGTAGGGGGGATGGAGTGGGTCAGTGGGGGGAGGAGGGGGGATAAGGGGGATTGAGGGTGCTACAATACAGGAGGCTTTGGGTTCAGGGCTCACTCAATCACCCCCTCTCCCCTTCCCTGTCCCCCCTCTACGAGGAATGGGCTCAACGGGTCCACTTGGTCTGGTATTTTATAAAGCTGTACCATAATTTCCCTGCTCTTGCATTCCTCAGTCAATGAAGACACGCATTTGTATACAAGCTCCGTCTTGTATAAACTCTTTAAACTCCATCTCCCATGCTGTCACCTTCAGGTGACCAGTGGACTTGTTTCTTAATAACTCCTTGAGCTCTACCATTCATGGTATACATCTTACCTTTTTTTCATCTGTCAAATGCATCACTTCACATTTAGAAGGATTAAATTTGGTCTGCCACAGCCCTGACCAATTTATCAGCAGTTCTTTCTCTCTCTCTCTGGCATCAAACTACCCTGCTCACTATTTACATCATCAAATTTTGTCTCCTCTGCAGACTTAACAAAAACGATGGTTTGGATAAATTTGTAATGAAGATCCATTAATATCAAGTTCTGGATAACGAATACCGCTGAAAATGGAAGATAGATTTTCCATGAGGCAGTGATAACAACTTAATGAGTTTTGGAAATGACTCTGCAAGGGTCAGGTGGTTTTCTGAAAGAAGAAATGTGCGGCTTGGTTACATTTAGTAAACAGTTTAAGAGAAAATATCAAAGTTGGACAAACTTCAGCTGTATGCGCTTCAACAGTTTTGCAATAAAATCCCAATATCCAGTTACCATAATTTTTGTTGGGACATTTATTTCATGTGTCATGAAGATGGGGTAGTGATGGTGGCCAAAAGAGTATTTGTATATTGATAATTTTTCAGTGCAAGACTTGAAGACTGACTATCATCGTTTAATTTGCTCTGCCTGATTGCACTGCCAGAACTGCATATTGAAATATTACATTATCTGTTCCTACTGGCATAGAATGGCTTTTTTTAATCCTAATACATCATGCTATGTTAGGTCTGATTTTTTGATATGCCTGTCAGGGTCTCAGTAAATAAGTTCATAACTCTTCGACTAAAACCTAATGAATTACATCACAAGGAAAACAGTTCCCATAAAAGGCCAAGTTAAGAGCTAAACAGAACAAGATTCACAATGTGACATGCCAGAAAGCAATTAAAAGATGTAAAGATCAAGATGAAATTACGAGAATTTGGAGTTTATAAGTCAAGTCAAGTCAAATTTTAAATTGTATAAACTTACCTTCACCAATTTTGTCTTCAATGAAAAAAAAACTTGATAGGCGAGGTACTGCTTCATAGAGTCTCTCAATATCCATTTGAATCTCCGCTTGAAAATAAAGATAAATTATGTTTAAAAATCTTAATCATTTCCATGTATTTTCATTATAGGGCAATAGGTCTGAACCCAAGATAAAGGCTGCAAGACTGGTCTGTATACTTATTGATGTGACATAAAGAAAAGGGAACTTACAAATGCAAAGCATTAATTTCATGTGGATATAAGAGATTGCACATGCTGAAATCTTGAGCGAAACACCAAGTGCTGGAGGAACTCAGCAGGTCAGACAGCATCTGCAGAGGGAATGGACAGATGACGTTTTGGGTAGAGATTGATATAGGGGAGAAAGCTGGAAAAGATTGAGGCGGCAGGGTGGGAGGAGATATAGTAGTCAACAGTGGGAGTCAGTGGGTTTGTAGTACACATCAGTATACAGCCAGTCCCTGTGATGGAGACAAAGAGAGATCGAGAAAGGGGAGAGAGACGTCAGAGATTGTCCATGTGAATTTAAGACAGGGTGGAAATTAATAGTAAAGTTGAAGTGATCAACAAATTCTATACGGGTGCAGGAGGCAGCCTGAATGCAGTTGTCAATGTAGCGGAGAAAGGTATGGGGGAGGTGGTGGCAATGTACGTTTGGAACAAGGAGCGTTTAACGTTACCAACAAAAAGGTAGGGAAAAACAGAGCAGGTTTCCCCCACAGATGTTAATCAACCCGCTGAAGTCCACCAGCAGTTTTCTGGTATCATAATCTGGTTTTGTGCTTCAATATGAAGTTAAAGCCATCAGAAAAGCTGAAGAAGGAACATGCAACTTACTTGAAAGTTTGTGACCACCTTTGTTTTCTTTACCAGAATCATTCTTCAACTGACCATTTTGATGCAAATTGAACGAATCTTTCGATAAGCTTTCCAACGTTGCCATCCTGGTAGCTTACTGAAATAAAAGCACAGCGTGATGACAATTAGAAACTGATGGAATGACGTGAAAGCAAAACAAAGTATGTTAAAGTCAGTTTTACAGCACCGGAGGATTCAATTTGGATTATTGTCCAATGGGCGGCACTGGCGCAGCTGGTAGGGCTGCTGACTCAGTGCCAGAGACCTGGGTTCAATCCTGACCTTGGGTGCTGTCTGAGGGCTTTGCACGTTCACCATGTGACCATGTGGGTTTCTTCCGGGTGCTCTGGTTTTGCTCCCACATCCCAACGACATGCGGGTTTGTAGGTTAATTGACCTCTGCAAATTACCATAGTGTGTAGGGAGTGGATGCAAAAGTGGGATAACATAGGGTTAGTATGAACAGGTGATCAATGTTGGTGTGGAATTGGTGGGCTGAAGAGCCTGTTTCTATGCTGTATCTTTCCGTCCATTAATTCACACATTGCTCTTCTCACCATTTCCATGCACACCTTAACTTTTCTGTAATAAGGTGTCATTGAAAGTATGTTGTTGATTTCTCATATGATTAGAATTATGCTACTGTACCCCAGAGGAATATTCTCACACCGCAGAAGAAGCTCAATGTGTCATCAAGTACTAACCTTCACCTTCACCGCGTTTTGTTTGGAAAAAGATCAAAAGCAACAAAGACCAAATATAAATAATATTTCCACTAATCATATTGTTTTCAATTTGATTTTTGGTTCTCCTTACTTTTCACCAGATAACTATTTCATAAATAGGACGATTTAAAAAGATCCAAACTTGAGGCATCAAAGTGCATCGATGTTGTGATTATAGTTTCTCGGGCTGATTTTCCACAAGATTGTAGCAATTTCACATCCCAGGGACACTTTTTACTTCGACACCATCCAGCACATTTGAAAAGTGAATTTGAATAAATTCTTAGCCATAAACTCCTTGGTTCTCTTGTACACTGGGTTGCACTGTTACAACCTTGCATTCAAAAGAGCTATTAATCTATGTCCGCAATGATCCTGAACTTTCTTAACAATGAAAATTGTGCGGCTCTTAATGGTCCTAGTGTGATGGCACGCATAAGAAAATCAAATCAAATCGAAACCACTCTGATAGGATGAAATAACTTTGGTTCATGAATTAATACGCACAAAACTATAGTTCAAATTCATTCCTAATTTTAAAAATGTATTCAGAAGCCACAGGATGAGTGAAGCAGGAAATAGAAAATGTTATCAAGTTTGTGCAAAGAATATTTTTTATGACTGCACATAGATATAAATATATATATATTGTACATGTGCATACGTCAAGTCAAGTCAAGTCAAGTCAATTTTATTTGTATAGCACATTTAAAAACAACCCACGTTGACCAAAGTGCTGTACATTTGATTAGGTTCCAATAGAAAAAAAAATGAAAACATACAGTAGCACGCAAACAGTTCACAGCGCCTCCTCAATGAGCCTCAAACGCTAGGGAGTAGAAATATGTTTTGAGCCTGGACTTAAAGGAGTCAATGGAGGGGGCAGTTCTGATCGGGAGAGGGATGCTGTTCCACAGTCTAGGAGCTGCAACCGCAAAAACGCGGTCACCCCTGAGTTTAAGCCTAGACCGCGGGATAGTGAATAGCCCCAAGTCGGCCGATCTGAGGGACCTGGAGTTAGAGAGGGGGGTTAGAAGATTTTTGATGTAGGGGGGGGGAAGTGTCCATTTAGGGCTTTATACGTGAATAGGAGGAGCTTGAAGTTGATTCTGTACCGTACAGGGAGCCAGTGGAGAGAGGCCAGAATCGGGGTGATGTGGTCCCTTTTACGGGTACCCGTCAGGAGTCTCGCTGCGGCGTTTTGGACCAGTTGCAGGCGGGACAGGGAAGATTGGCTGATGCCAGTGTATAGGGAGTTGCAGTAGTCTAGGCGGGAGGAAATGAAAGCGTGAATGATTTTTTCTGTGTCGTCGAATTTGAGGAAAGGTTTGATTTTAGCTATGGTTCGAAGTTGGCTTTTACCACAGCGTAATAATATAATGGCCAAAATGAGAGACCAATCTCAGTTTCTTCTTGCACTGTGGTTAAAATACCCACAAGTTCTAATTGCAGTATTTATTCTGAAACAAAATCAAGATTTAGAATTAACTAAACAGCCTTCAAAGGGACAACACTGCAACAAATCCCGTCCACATTCCTTGGGCGATGATCCAAATCCTCTGAACCCATGAGAAGTTTTCCTTCAAAAGCAACAAAAAAAACAGACGTATTGCACAACCTCAACACTTAACTTTCACCTTCCTATACCATCTCTGAACAATTTTGATTGGCAAGGAATTACGTTGAATGCATGCCAATGAAAAGAAAAAGAACTTCTAAGGCGACTTTTTTTTTCAAAACAAAATAAACGCCTTAATCTACTCTGCTTTGTTCAAGATGTCTTTAATCAAACACGTCCCAAAAAAGCAATCCCACGAGGCGGTGCAGTGACTGACACAGGGCACCCGCATGCCTGTATGGTTCTGTTGGAGTGGTATACCAGTTCAGCTCACATCATCCTTGGAAAGAAATTCCTTGGATTAAAAATCAACTGAGGCAAGAGGTTTGGTACAAGGAGAGTAATGGAAAGGAAAGCAGTTAATCCATGAAACCTCTGCACACATGCAGAAACAGCACCTGTAGTCACTCCCTGACTTACGCAAAAGGTCACCTGCATAAACTCACACTTACGTAAACAATTCTGACTGTTTGTAACTTCCACAACACTGTACGATCACTTAAGTTTACATCAGAAACAAGACGGCAATGGTAACGGTGATTAACCAGAAAGCCACATGCTGCAGAAAGTGTCCCAGTCACAACTGGATACCTCTGCATGAGATAATACTCTCAGTGAGCTATTTCAAGCAGGGAATGGTGATTGCAACGTACGTAAAATCTGATTTGTGTAAGGATTCACGGAACTCTTAAGCAAGTCAGGGAATGCCTGTAAAGGAAAAAGCCTTGAATCAGATCAGCTGCTTTGAAGGCACAGAATGAAACTGGGGACACTGAAAGGATAAACCAGTTAAAAAAGTTCACAAATTCCTTCATGAATCGAAAGGAGAGGATCAGAGGAACATAAACCAATGCTTAAAGAGCTGCAATTGAGTGAATAACCCCACAGCATAACTTTGCTGAGTTTCTTCTTTCATTCATTCTGCTCAGTAATACATTAAATAATTCTACCAAAAAGATAGATGGAAATGGACAGATCTCACAGGGAATGAATCCATTGGCATTGTATCTCAGCATCACACAAATGAGAGTTAAAAAGGTACAGATCATATTTCTAAATAAACTATACAAGAAAAAGTTGGTAGAGAACAGTGGATAGATAGTTCATGGACACCATACTAGTGACATGGGGTCTGAGCAAAAGAGGAATAGAGACACAAATAGGCAAATATAGTCATTGGGGATCCTTTTGACAGACGGGAATTAAAAAATGTTTAGGGAGAAAATTCAGGAGGGCAAAGAGAAGAACGAAAGTAACAAGAACGAAAGTAACAATCGAGGAAACTGAAAGATGTCACGGATGAATGGCAGCAAGGACTGTCCCAGAATGGAGAGGGTAAGAATCTTCGACATCCAGTCAACCTGCAACATAGAACATTATTTACCCATCCACAAAACCAACCATCGACAAGGCAAGATAAATGGTAAGAGCAAAAAAAAACTGGGAAGTTTCTCGCCAATTCCCTAAGAAAAATTGATAAGCTCCCAGATTACAGATTCTAGAAGACATTATAATCATAACCACCTGGCAACTTGAAACTGGAAAGAAAAAACTTGCCAAGTACACATTTAAGGACTGTGACTCCATACTTAGTTATCCATTATAAGAGCCCACAAAAAGAAAAAGGTCAGTCTCTAACTATTTTTGCAGATTTTCAAAAACAATCTTTATGCAGAACATCTTTATTCATTTGAAATAACTGATGTGGATCACACCCAAATCTTTTGTCATAAAAACTTCAAACTATACATCATCTGAGCACTTTACGTTCTACACAAGATTCCAGCAGTCCCTAGTGTCCCAATCTTCTGAGGCTACCTTTCTAACCCAAAACAGGTATCCTGCTAGCTAAGATCAACCATTCTATCCACAGGAGAGTCTAACAATGAGACATGGTTGCAAGGTGGTGGTCATTTAAATTAGAACTCCATGGGAATTTCTTCTCGCAGGGTGGTGAATCTCCGGAATTCTTCATTTTGGAGGACCGTCAACACTAGATCACTGAGGTAGTTAAATTTTTGAAAGAAAGATAAACAAATTTCAAGGCTATGAGGTATTGGTACTGGAGCGGAATTAAGGCCATGGGTAGATATAGAGGCTTGAAAGACCAAATGGCCTACTTATGTACTTGTAAAACATGATCATGGTTATACTGCTCTTACAATCTCCAGAGCACGATGATACAAGATGAACAAGGACTAAGGATAGGCCTCTTTGGGTAAAAAGTTAAATCTAATCATATATGAAGAGAAATGTTATAAAAATGGATCTTAAAATGTTTCAAGAGTAATATGGACACTCTCATAATTATAAATGCTAGAACTGCGGGAAGCCAGGAAAGTGTGGAGGGATTATTGTAAATGATCTTCTGTAGGACAAATTGGATGTAAACAAAAAGAACGAACAGGACCAATATGCCACGCGTTTTTTTTCTTATATTGTATTAATTTTATTCAAGTCCAAAAGTGGATTAAACTCATCTGTAATTGAATGGAAAATTACAGCTCCAGACAGTCACACATACCCAATGAAGGCTATTCAGACCATGATGTGTGCCAACTTATTACAGGAGAATGCAAAGATAATTCCACTGATGTGCTTGCTCTTCATATCCCTGAATCCATCCTAAACCGCCGGGCTGTACATCCACTAATCTGCTCTTTCCCCACATCCCTGGTGAATTTTAAAACTATTTTGACTATCCAGAGTACGTTTCCTGTTGCACTCAACAGCAAAAACAACTTGGGATACTAGCGACTTATCCTATGTGCACCTCACTGTTTTTGCTCCTTGAATAATGAATGACTATTCCTGGCTTTACTTGAGTTGCCTTTAAAAAGGTAGAACTGCTTGGCATGAACAAACCAATATTTCTTCAGTCAAGTGCAAAATTTCTCTCATCACATAGACAATAGGTGCAGGAGTAGGCCATTCGGCCCTTCAATGTGATCATGGCTGATCATCTACATTCAGTACCCCATTCCTGCCTTCTCCCCATACTCATTGATTCCGCTAGCCCTAAGAGCTCTATCTAACTCTCATTTGAATGCATCCAGTGAATCGGCCTCCACTGCCTTCTGAGGCAGAGAATTCCACAAATTCACAAATCTCCGTGTGAAAACGTTTTTCCACGTCTCAGTTGTAAATGGCCTACCCCTTTTTCTTAAACTGTGGCCCCTGGTTCTGGACTCTCCCGGCATGGCGTCTTACGCATAAAGGGCCTTTCAAGTCAACTAGCTTAGTTCCCTGCAGCACTTTTGCAAGTTTGGGAATGGATCTATTTAAGCCTTACACTCCCAATGCTTCATTCCATATTCTTAGCTTTGATGCAATTGAAATAAATAGTGTTATTCTTTAAAAAATATTTATAAACAAGAAAGTTCCTATTTCACTCTTTATGTTTACTTTAGTTTTTTTACTTCAGAGATACAGTGTAAACAAGGGTCCTTTGGCCCACTGAGGCCATGCCAACCAACGATCACCCGTACACTGGTTCTATGTTATCCCAGTTTGGCATCATACACACAAGGGACAATTTACAGAAGCCAATTAACCTACAAACCTGCACGTCTTTGGAATGTGGGAGGAAACCAGATCACCCAGAGAAAACCAACAGTCACAGGGAGAATGTACAAACTCCAACCAGACAGTACTCGTTCTCAGGATCGAAACCAGGTCTGTGGTGCTGTAAGGGAACAACTTACTGCGTCAGTGTGTCACCCTAACTGTGAAACTAAGTGGACAGTTGAGTTAACTATTGTGGTTCACTTTGTTACAAATAAATGTAAAAGTAGAAACAGAAAAGTAAAAGTGCCAGCAGGAAGGGATTTCATTGAAATATGTACAGATCAACTCTGCAGGCAAATTAACAGATGACAGATATTCAGCAGGCAATTTGTGATTACAATATGGGCAGAAGATAAGCTAGATGCATTCCTCTGAAACGATGAAGAAGCTTTCAAATGATAGGTCTCTGGATTCAGAGACATGAAAGCTGAGGAAAGAATGGTAAAATGCAAGTAAAAATTTTGCCCATGTAATAGAGCATCATGAATGCTAGAAGCAATGAAAACCAGGAAAACTGTGAGTACTTATGAAGACAGAGCTGGGAAT
Organism: Rhinoraja longicauda; assembly: GCF_053455715.1. Lineage (NCBI taxonomy): Eukaryota > Metazoa > Chordata > Chondrichthyes > Rajiformes > Arhynchobatidae > Rhinoraja > Rhinoraja longicauda. Next base: position 9,439,035 of record NC_135963.1, on the reverse strand, counting down.
TCGATAAATTTAGTGTCACCAAATCTGGCACAGATACAATAGGTCAAGTGATGTTCTCTCTTGCTGTACTGATTTTATGAGAGTACTAATGACTCTGTTACTCTAATGAAGTCCAGGCTCTGTGATAGAAATGTAAATCAGAATTTCGGCATGCAAGGAAGGAGATAGGGGTGAAGTTGGGAGGGTCGTGAATATTAAGCATGGTTATTTTCTGAAAAGGGGAGGCGTAAGGAATTTTCCAAGTACACAAAAGCCATCCATGGGACTCTGACTTCAGTGGATTTGCTGGGCCTGGGTTCACAGTTGATGAACAGGACAAGGAAAAAAATCTGATCCAGTGTATGCTGAGGAAAATGATGGTTTATTAAGAAGGGATTAAGTGGAGGGAACCATTGTTGATAGGACTACTCCAATAACCGTAGACTCAATGGGGAAAATGGCTTCCTTCTATGCTGTAAGAAAATACGAGAATAAAAGCAATGCAATTTCTCTAGTGTAAAAATAAGAAAGGCATTTGAAATACGTGCCTTGCACTTCTGCCACAAAGAGCAATTTGCATTTACACTGCACCTTTGGTATGGTTGAATGTCCAAGACTCAAAGGAGAATTATCAATGGGAGGGAAGAGAAGGGCACAGAATGCTCCATTCCCAACTTGAGGATCCCTGCAGTCTCAAACAGCCAGTACATCTGCTTCTCCCCAAGCATCTAACAGTAGAAGGCATAACTATCAGGTGAAAGGAGGAAAGTTCAATGTAAATGTGCAGGACAAGTTTTTTTTTAAACACAGAGAGTGGTGGGGGCCTGAAACACATTGCCAGGGGTAGTGGTGGAGGCAGATCCAATAGTGACGTTTAAGAACCTTTTAGATAGGCTTATGGAAGTGCAGGATATGGATCACGCATGTCAGATAAGATCAGTTTAACTTGGCTAAAAATTCAGCACAAACATTGTGGGTCGAAGGGCCCGCTCCTGCGCCCTTCTCCATCTATCTCCATCTATCTTGCTGGTCTCCCAAATACCACCTGACCCGAAAAAGCGGCTGGCAAATCCAGACCTCAAAACAGCTGACAGTGCCTCAAAATAATTCCTGCCGAAAATATTGTCTCCACATCAGCAGCATACATTTGAGGCCTGGTTGGTTGCATCATAGTCTGGTATGGACATTCCAAAGCATAGGAATTAATTTATGAGGCCATAAGAGAATAATGGAGTCAGTTTGGTCCATCACAGACACAGCCCTCCTCTCCGTTCAAATGTCTATAAGGCTCTCTCTTGAGGCAGCGACATCAAAGATCTCCCACCATCCGGCCCATCTCACTGCTACCATCAGGCAGGAGATGCAGATGCCTTGGGTCCCACACCAACAAGTTCAGGAACAGCTATTTTCCAACAACTATCAGGTTCATGAACCAATCTCCACAACCTAATCCTATTTCAGCAACAGAGCACCATGGTCCATCTCGTGGATAATGTAAATGTGGAGAGGATGTTTCCACTAGTGGGAGAGTCTAGGACTAGAGGTCATAGCCTCAGAATTAAAGGATGTTCTTTTAGGAAGGAGATGAGGGGGAATTTCTTTAGACAGAGGGTGGTGAATCTGGGGAATTCTTTGCCACAGAAGGCTGTGGAAGCAAATTCAGTGGATATATTTAAGGCAGAGAAAGATAAGATTCTTGATTAGTACGAGTGTCAGAAGTTATTGGGTGAAGGCAGGAGAATGGGGTTAGGAGGAAGAGATCGATCAGCCATGATTGAATGACGTCGTAGACTTGAGGGGCTGAATGGCCTAATTCCACTCCTATCACTTATGATCTCAAGCACTACTATGGACTGGTTTCTTTTCCTTGTTGTTTTAAACTTGTGTCTTGTTTCCCATTCGTTTTTCATTTAGAATGTTGTGTAAAATATGTATAATGTAGGCAAAAAGTCACCTATCCATATTCTCCAGAGATGCTCACCCCCAGCATGGAGTCTTTTTTTATAAACCACCATCTGTAGTTCCTCATGTCTGCACTGACAATGTATAGTTTGTGCAATCAGCGCCAGCTGCCGCTGGGAGCGGCACAGTGGCGCAGCTGATAAAAGTTGTTGCCTCACAGCACCAGAGACCCAGGTTCAATCCTGACCTCGGATGTTGCCTGTGGAATTTGTACCTCTCCCTGTGACCACATGGGTTTCCTCCAGGTGCTCCACCTTTCTCCTACATCTCAAAGACTTGCTGGTTTGTTAGTTTAATTGACTTCTGTAAAAATTGCCCCCAATGTGTGGGGAGTGAATGAGAAAGTGGGATAACAATATTAGTGTGAACAGGTATTCAATGGTCAGCTTGGACTCAGTGGGGCAAAGGGCCCGTTTCCATACTGTATCTCTAAACTAAACCAAACCATTTTCATCTTACAGTTCAAAGTATTCATAAATAATTTGTTACTGTTCTACAGGCAGATACAACAGCAGTGTACATACACTAGCAAGTAAACATTTGATCTGAGAGATGAATAGTAACCAGGAAAGTGCATTAGAGCCAAAGAATCTTAAAGTCATCAAGAAGTACAACAAACAAGTCAATTGGCCCAATAATTCTTGAGCATCAATCACCCATTTACACTATTCCTTGTTTTAAATTCAGCCTATGTTACCAACTTCCTGAGAGAACTATTACTAACAATAGACAATAGACAATAGGTGCAGAAGTAGGCCATTCGGCCCTTCGAGCCAGCACCACCATTCAATGTGATCATGGCTGATCATTCTCAATCAGTACCCCGTTCCTACCTTCTCCCCATACCCCCTGACTCCGCTATCCTTAAGAGCTCTATCTAGCTCTCTCTTGAATACATTCAGAGAACTGGCCTCCACTACCTTCTGAGGCAGAGAATTCCACAGATTTACAACTCTCTGACTGAAAAAGTTTTTCCTCATCTCCGTTCTAAATGGCCTACCCCTTATTCTTAAACTGTGGCCCCTGGTTCTGAACTCCGCCAACATTGGGAACATGTTTCCTGCCTCTAACGTGTCCAACCCCTTAATAATCTTATATGTTTCGATAAGATCCCCTCTCATCCTTCTAAATTCCAGTGTATACAAGCCTAGTCACACCAGTCTTTCAACATACGACAGTCCCGCCATTCCAGGAATTAACCTAGTAAACCTACGCTGCACGCCCTAAATAGCAAGAATATCCTTCCTCAAATTTGGAGACCAAAACTGCACAGAGTACTCCAGGTGCGGTTTCACTAGGGGCCTGTACAACTGCAGAAGGACCTCTTTGCTCCTATACTCAACTCCTCTTGTTATGAAGGCCAACATTCCATTGGCTTTCTTCACTGCCTGCTGTGCCTGCATGCTACCTTTCAGTGACTGATGCACCTAGGACACCCAGATCTCGTTGTGCGTCCCCTTTTCCTAACTTGACACCATTCAGATAATAATCTGCCTTCCTATTCTTACCACCAAAGTGGATAACCTCACACTTATCCACATTAAACTGCATCTGCCATGCATCCGCCCACTCACACAACCTGTCCATGTCACCCTGCAACCTCATAGCATCTTCCTCACAGTTCACACTACCACCCAGCTTTGTATCATCTGCAAATTTGCTAATGGTACTTTTAATCCCTTCATCCAAGTCATTAATGTATATTGTAAATAGCTGCAGTCCCAGCACCGAGCCTTGCGGTACCCCACTAGTCACTGCCTGCCATTCTGAAAGGGACCCATTTATCCCCACTCTTTGCTTTCTGTCTGTCAACCAATTTTCTATCCATGTCAGTACCCTACCCCCAATACCATGTGCTCTAATTTTGCCCACTAATCTCCTATGTGGAACCTTGTCAAAGGCTTTCTGAAAGTCAAGGTACACCACATCCACCGGCTCTCCCCTGTCAATTTTCCTAGTTACATCCTCAAAGAATTCCAGAAGATTAGTCAAGCATGATTTCCCCTTCGTAAATCCATGCTGACTCGGAACGATCCTGTTACTACTATCCAAATGCTCCGCAATTGGAGCTACTATCCAAATGCTCCGCAAACCCCACACAGTAGCCAAAATTTAGTGGCCAATCTGTATATCTTTGGATATTTCCTCCAAAGTCACAGGGAGAACGTACAAACTCCACAGGCAGAACGTACAAACTCCACAGGCAACACCCAAGGTCAGGATCGAAGCCGAATCCTGTACAAATAACCCAATCAACTAAATGAACCAATTGGTTAAAAGACAAATTACTTCAATCTATTTGGGGAGTGGAGGGAAACCAAGATGTTAAGCTAAAATCTGTGATAAAGCACCATTTGCTCAGGGCACCTTTGTTCTTGAAATACTTTCTGTTGGACACAAGTTCTGCAAATATTTCAAATAAGTTTTTTATCTTTAATTTAAAATTATAGGATTGAAAAAGTTAGCAAAATGGAGTGACAAGATATAAACCTCACAAATATTTGAATTATCAGGATCTGCAGTTTATGTACTGCATTAATTGCAGAATCTGCAGTTTATGTATTCCATTAATTGCAGAATCTGCGATCTTCATCGAGTATAAATTGGACTTTATGTTTTATTTGATCCCCCAGACCTCCCCCCATCCAAACCATCAACGAGGGGCCTTTGTTACCGGTGCGGCCGGGCTCTGCAGCCAAGTAATCCTCGCACAACTCCCGCCACAGCCGAGTGCGGTCCGCTCCGCAACCGGTGCCTTACCGAGACGCTGAGTAGGTAGGTGGCCGGCCGGCCGGAGAGAGGGGAGAGTCAGGGAGCGGCGGGCGGGCTCCAGAGGCCGCGGCGCGCCATGGCGCCGGACAACACTCCGCCAGCAAACTCCCCGCCGAAACTGACGCAGCCCCGCCCCGCAACCTGCATCACTCACTCACGCTGTGGCAGCCCCGCCCCGCAACCTGCATCACTCACTCACGCTGTGGCTGCCCCGGCCTCTGTATAACGCATGCCGGCTCACACTTGAGCTGCTTCACAAGGCGAGTTAAGAGTGTTTTATTATCACACTAGACCAAGTGGACCCGTTGGGCCCAAACCTCTCCTGCATTGGTGCAGCACCCTCTCCTACCCCCCTCCCTACTTCCCCCTCTCCATCCCCCTTATCCACCTTCCTCCTCCCTCCCTAGGAGATAGATTTAGACAATAGGTGCAGGAAGAGGCCATTCGGCCCGCTATCCTTAAGAGCTCTATCTAGCTCTCTCTTGAATGTATTCAGAGAATTGGCCTCCACTGCCTTCTGAGGCAGAGAATTCCACAGATTTCAGCTTTAAAATGCGAATAAAATATAACACTGATTTCAATAAAACTACTTGTTTTACCATTAAAGCGATGACGGTGAGTAAGGTGGGCCTAAAATTGTCGCGCTATCGTGTACCGTTTTGGCTGAAGTTCAGTCACAAACAAGATAACAAACGAGAGTTTTAGTATATAGATGTCCCAGATAGAACAATGAAATTCTTACTTGCAAAAGCACAACAGAATATGTAAACATAGTATACTCTGTAAACAATATAATAAACAAGAGAAAAAAAGGCAGTGTGTGTGTAAATAGATAATAGGTGCAGGAGGAGTAGGCCATTTGGCCCTTCGAGCCAGCACCACCATTCAATGTGATCATGGCTGATCATTCTCAATCAGTACCTCGTTCCTGCCTTCTCCCCATACCCCCTGACTCCGCTATCCTTAAGAGCTCTATCTCGCTCTAAACATATTCACAAAAATATTTATTTTGAAGAAGGGTCTCGACCCGAAACGTTACCCTATCCTTCTCTCCAGAGATGCTGCCTGTCTCACTGAGTTACTCCAACTTTTTGTGTCTATCTTCACATTTCTATATATATGCAGTGCCCTCCATAATGTTTGGGACAAAAACCCATCATTTATTTATTTGACTCTGTACTCCACATTTGAGATTTGTAATAGAAAAAATCACAGATTTTAATAAAGGCCATTTTTATACATTTTGGTTAATTTTATACATTTTTAGACTCGAGGAGAATGCAGGCTGCCCACTCCCCCCTGCACATCAATGGCTCCATTGTGGAGAGAGTGAGCAACATCAAATTCCTAGGGATGCACGTCACTATGAACTCTCCTGGTCTCTCAACACTACACACCCGGCCGGGGGGGCTCAGCAGAGGCTGTACTTCCTCAGGAGGCTGAAACGAGTGAGGCTTCCCCCACCCATCCCCTATGCATTCTGCAGAGATACCATAGAGAGCATCATGACCAGCTGCATCACTGTCTGGTACGGGAACTGCATTGCATCAGGCAGGAAGACCCTGCAGCAATTAGTCAGGATAGAGAACATCGTCAGGAGCCTCTCCCATCCATTCTGGACATTTTCAACAAAGGATGCCTCCGAAAAGCCTCCAACATTGTAAAAGACTCCGGCCACCCCTTCCATGGACTCTTTGCCCCTCTGCCGTCCTGGCATGAGGTACCGGAGCATCAAGGCCAGCACCACCAAGATGTGCAACAGCTTCTTCCCACTAGCTGTTAGAATGATGAACACCCTGCTGCCCCCCAACGCAAGCACACGCCTCACCTAAAACACACACACACACGCTGCACTGACACCTTACATCAATATCAACCACTGTGCACCTTGCACCTCAGTCCCGTGAGGAACGACATTTTGTTCAAATATATACTTATACGTTCGAATGCCAAATAAATTATTATTCGGGTCACATGCTAGCAAGTCCAGGAATAGGAAGATAGGACAGATTTGCTGAGGATTTGGTGCAGGCGGAAAAGATTCAAAAATTTTGACCATTCTGGGGCAGAGATGATCTGTTCAAGAGGGACAGGTTGTATCTGAACTAGATTCGGACCAATATCCTGGCGAGAAGGTTAGTGAATCTGGGATAGACAAAAATGCTGGAGTGACTCAGGCAGGCAACAACACTAGAGAAAATGGATAGGTGACATTTCGGCAAAAGCTTTTGGCAAAATGGTTGCCTCGTCTACACTTGGTCTCACCAATGTAAAGGAAGCCTCATCGGGAGCACCAAATGCAGTAGATGGGGTTAGAGGAGTTTAACGTGAACCTATGTCTCATCTGGAAGGACTGCTGGAGACCTTGGATAGATGCGAAGGAGGAGGTATTAGATCGGAAAGGATGGGATTATCTGACTTTTGGTGGGATCACGTTGAAGGTGTCAAAAATGTCGGACAATGATGTGTTAGGTGCAGAGGCTGGTGGGGTGAATGGTAAGGACGAGGGGAACTCTATCCTTTATCTTTCTGGGGTGAGGGGTAACGAAACTAGAACTACAGGACACAGAGGAGATGCGGGTGAGGGGTCCATCTATGACAGCAGGGGGGATATCATGTTGACTAAAGAGGATATCTCGGATGTCGTAGAATATCCTAACATCTGCCAATGAAAATCCACCCTCACGTGTATCCACCCATCACTTGCCAAGCTTTGTCCCACCCCCACCTCTCTTTCATATTTTACCCCCCCACTGCAAGCATTGTGAAGAAGGGTCCCAACCTGAAGCATCGCCTTTCCATGCTCTGTCATGCTGCCTGCCCCATTGAGTTACTCCAGCACTTTGTGTCATTTTTGGTAAACCAGCATCTGCAGTTCCTTGTATCTCCCTAATCGTCAAGTCTTTCTTGTGTAGGAAGGAGCTGTGGATGGTTTGAAGAAGGATTCTGATCCGAAAAGTCATTTATTCCTTTACTCCAGAGATGCAGCCTGTCCCGCTGAGTTACTCCAGCATTTTGTGTCTATCTTGAAGTCTTTCTCTGCAGCTATGCCTTAATGTTAACTGCCAGAGCTATTTCATGCTTGCTTTCTTTGTCCTTCTGATTCCCTTTTTAACTATGCTTTTCAATTGCCTAAATTCCTCCGGGTGTACTATTTCAATATTTACATGGAGGAAGATATTAATAAGCAAAGAATGTGTAAATTATTGGCAAATTAATATCAGCATAAGATTAGCATAGCTAACTATACTGATAATTTAGCCAAATACTTAAGGAAATAAAAGGTAGGAAATGAAAGGTATATTTAAAAGTAGGAAATGAAAGGTATATTTAATAGAGGGGTGTGTGGATGCATAGTCGTGCCTGTGAGCTGAATAACCTCTTTCTGCGCTGAAAAGTAATAACTCACTGAGGTCAAGATTTTGTTTTTGTGGGCTGTACTGGCTTACTGCTGGTACAGAATAATTACCATCTCTGCTGGATCTAACTTCCCTTTGCAGCAAGAGGCCTACTATCAACACTACCAATTAAAAATAGGTTACAACTCAGTACTGGCCGAGTGAAAAATGTCGAAGGAATTTTCTTCTTCCACATTTGTCAGTCAAACATAAAATTGGAGTTCAATGAAAACATAACTCCAGCTGTTTCCACTACTAAAACATAATTTTCTAAAAAAATAAAATAAACTTCCTGGTTGTTATCCTCGTGGGCAATCAAAACATCACCACTCTCTGCAAGCCCTCAACAGGCAAAATGACGTAGAATGGTGCAAAAACAAGGTTGTGGAACAACAAAAATGGAAATATCTGGAATCACAAACCCATCAACATTGGGGGAGAAAAAACTACACTCGTGTTTTGATTGCAGTCTTCAGTCAGGGTTTGGTGTTGAAAAGTTAACTCATCCCACTGTTTAAAATGCTCCGTGACACGGTGTTTCATATTTCCAGCTGTTGTGGATCACTATTTTCTGCGATATTATATAATGTATTAAGTGGTAACTGAAGTTTGAAGCTGCACGGGACTCATTTATTGAAGGACTGCAGTGCAAGGGCGGCATGAAGGCACAGCGGTAGAGTTGCTGCCTTACAGTGCCAGAGACTCGGGTTCGATCTTGACTATGGATGCTTACTGTACAGAATTTGTATATTTTCCCCGTGGGTTTTCTCTGGGTGCCCTGGTTTCCTCCCACCCTCCAAAGACGTGCCGGATTGTAGGTTAATTGGCTTTGGTAAAGAAATTGTCCCTAGAGTAAAGCATAATGTTAGTGTACGTTGATTGCTGGTCGGTGTGGACTCGGTGCGCCAAAAGGCCTAATTGCGCACTGCATCTCTAAATTAAAGTAAACTAAACTTTAAAAAAAAATTGCTTTGGAAGGATAAAAGTTAAGATATATTATATGTTATATTCTTTCTTCTTTTAGAGCAATTTTTCCAAAACCTAATTGACCAAAAAGATTTAGTTTTGTTGAGTTTAGAGATACAGCATGGTATCAGACCCCTAGGCACTTCGGCTCCATGCTGACCACAGATCACCCACTCACACTGGTTCAATGTTATCTCACTTTCTCATCATCTCCCTACACACCATGGGCAATTTACAGAGGCAAATTAACCTACAAACTCACAACTTTGGGATGTGGGAGAATACCTGTGCGGTCACAGGGAGAATGTGCAAACTGCATATGCAGCAGGCCTACCACCTGCATCACTGTGCAGCACTCAATGTGAAAGTAACTGAATTATATTGCAAAACACAAAGTGCTGAAGGAACTCAGCAGGTCAGGCAGCATCTGTAGAGGGAATAGACAAGCGACACTTCTTTATTCCTCACTATTGATAGTGAACTTCCATTTAAGCTCTCATAAGATCATAAGAGATAGGAGAAGAATTATGCCATTCGGCCCATGATGTCTCCTCCACCATTCAATCGTGGCTGATCTATCTCTCCCTCATAACCCCATTCTCCCCATAACCTCTGACACCCGTACTAATCAAGAATCTATCTGATTAGTCTTAAATATATCCACTGACTTTGCCTCCACTGCCTTCTGTGGCAAAGAATTCCAGATTCACCACCCTCTTGACTAAAGAAATTCCTCCTCATCTCCTTCCTAAAAGAACATCCTTTAATTGTGAGGCTATGACCTAAGGTCCTAGGACTCTCCCACTAGTGGAAACATCCTCTCCACATCCACTCTATCCAAGCCTTTCACTATTCTGTACGTTTCAATGAGGTGCCCACTCATCCTTCTAAACTCCAGCGAGTACAGGCCCAGTGCCGTCAAACGCTCCTTGGTGGTATTTAATTATTTCCTGCAGAGGAGTGAAATTATGACATCCTTTGATGACTGGAATCAAAACTCAGCCCTTGAATTTAGGTTCATATTCAAGCTTTAGGCTCGATCCCAGAATATTTTTCTGTGTTTAATTTATATGTATGTTGAGTTCAAGTATATGTTTAATAATAATAAAAACCTGTAAATTGTTAAACATACTTTACTTTTATTTACTTATGTTAATTATTTTATAGCCTATAGGTCTGCATCTCATTAATAGCAACATTTCATTTATTTTTATGTTTTCAAATAAAACAAAAACAAATAGAATAATAGAATAGATGTATTGCATTACTGGTTGCTTATTTTCCTGATATTTCTTTATGTCCTATTCTGGCTTGCTTTTTTCAATAATAATATTTATCTCTAGCTGATCATTTTGTGTTTCAGAACCTTTTTTTTCAGTGGACTTTTCTAAGCCCAGGAATACCTTCAGTGAATGCGCTCTCTCTACTTACTTTAACTTGGTGAACGAGAAAACAACAAATCAATTGTTTTTACATGTTTAGCGCCATTGCTCTCTCGAGTTTTTTTTGTTGTCACTTCCCCTTTTTATATTATGGGTGGTTTACAGAATACAGAATAGTACAGAATGGTGAGAGGCTTAGATAGAGTGGATGTGGAGAAGGGTCTTTCCACTAGTGGGAGAATCTAGGACGAGAGGATTAAAGGACGTTCTTTTAGGAAGGAGATGAGAAGGAATTTCTTTAGTCAAAAGGTGGTGAATCTGTGGAATTCTTTGCCACAGAAGGCTGTGGCGGCAAAGTCAATGGATATATTTGACTTGTCCTTATCAGAATGGCAGGCAGTGACTAGTGGGGCACCACAAGGCTCAGTGCTGGGACCCCAGCTATTTACAATATATATTAATGATTTGGACGAGGGAATTGAATGCAACATCTCCAAGTTTGCGGATGACACGAAGCTGGGGGGCAGTGTTAGCTGTGAGGAGGATGCTAGGAGGCTGCAACGTGACTTGGATAGGTTAGGTGAGTGGGCAAATGCATGGCAGATGCAGTATAATGTGGATAAATGTGAGGTTATCCACTTTGGTGGCAAGAACAGGAAAGTAGACTATTATCTGAATGGTGGCCGATTAGGAGAAGGGGAGATGCAACGAGACCTGGGTGTCGTGGTACACCAGTCATTGAAAGTAGGCATGCAGGTGCAGCAGGCAGTGAAGAAAGCGAATGGAATGTTGGCATTCATAGCGAGGGGATTTGAGTATAGGAGCAAGGAGGTTCTGCTGCAGTTGTACAGGGCATTGGTGAGACCACACCTGGAGTATTGCGTACAGTTTTGGTCTCCTAATCCTATCACTTATGATCTTATGACCTCATTGTGACAGTCACTTTAGGTTTATGTAGTTCTTCCCAGCACTAGAGAATTAATTATGTCATTTAATGAAAATCACAGATGAGGCTTCACGTGATTTTTAGCAACGCCACAACATTGTAAGTAATGGATAAATATCAAAGTAAATAAAAGTAATTAAAAAGAAAGAGTGGGCAGAGTATGTGTTATTTTAACATTGATAAGGTCTGCTGTTTCAGCGCCTCTGGCATTTGTTAGAATGGCCAGATGACCTTGTATGGATACGGTACTTGCATTTTCTTCTCTCCTCAGGAATGGCTAACTCTCACCAGCTATTTTCTAAAAATATGTAAACAAGATTCTTACATTGGAATGAACCAGTTACTGTACCTAAAAACAGGAGAATAGAATATTTTCTTTCTTGAACATGAAGGTACATTATCGGGATTTACTTTTATTTACTAGTATTTGAAAGTTTCCTAACATTTGATTTAGACCTTGCCAAATAATTTTTTTTTAAACTAGAGGTTCTGCAATCTGAAACAGAAGTAGAAAAGGCATGAAATATTCAGCGGGTCAGGCAGTATTTGTGAAAGAAGAAGAAGAAACTAAACTGATGAAGCAGTTATTGTTTGCCAGAAATGATAAAGGGTGCTGGACTACAAATATTAAGTATTTCTCTTTCCGCAGGCTCTAATGCTGTGAAATGAATCATTCCATGCTTTATTGTGTTTTGGTATAAAGAAAAATCCTGACTGATTCTGTTTGGAAGTTCTTGTTCTATTTTAAAAGCTATTGTTAAAATTCTTTACGAGCAAATTACTTGACAAGCCAGTTGAAACATGAAATGCGCGGATTGGCAAGTGAATAGAAACTCGATTCAACAATTTGAAAGATTAAATGAAGGCAACCAAGGTTGTCCATCAATTTAACAATTAAGTGTTTGCCTGTACTTGTTCAAATTGGCTCGAGATTTGCATCAAGCAGAGGTGAGGGTGAGATGAGGAAGTAAACAAAAACCTAATGAGACTTTAAACTGAGGCCCCATTTTCTTTCTCGGGTGGATATAATAGCCTAGTCTAACAAAAGGTAATGTAGGAAAATAACTGCAGATGCTGGTACAAATCAAAGGTATTTATTCACAAAGTGCTGGAGTAACTCAGCAGGTCAGGCAGCATCTCAGGAGAGAAGGAATGGGTATTATCTCCTCTCCTGAGAAGCTGCCTGACCTGTTGAGTTACTCCAGCATTTTGTGAATAGCCTAGTGTAACACATAGGTTTGCATTGGGTTTTCCGGATTTCTCTCACATCTCAGAGGCTAGCTCGTAAGTTGGCTGCTGTAAATTGGCCCTTGTGTAAATGAGGGACTGGAGGGTTGGGGTGAGGGAGATGATGAGCATGTGAGAAAGAATAGGTTACAGGGAAATAGAGGGAGAATACAACTAAAGGGACTGGTACAAGAACAGACAGAGTCCCTTAAGTTAAATGGCTTTCTGCTATGTCATTCAAGATATGAATTATTTCAAAGGAGGGGAGGGGAATTTTTCCAAGTTTCTGGTCAGTTTTTATTCCATACAGTTCATTACGAACAACTGATTATTTTGGCACTATTTGTATTTGTTGCAACCTTTGTGCATGTGACTTGGCTGCCCTGTTTCCCTTATTACGATAATTCACTGTTCTGAAACAACATGAAGGGTACTTTGTGAAGGTAAGTTTGTTTTTCTTTGCAGCATCCTTTGGCATTGAGATACACTGACAGAAGAGTTTGGGGATGCAACTGAAGTGAAAGAAGCTTGTTTAAAAAAATATTTATTCAGTCCCAGGATGTGGATATTGCTGTCAATAACAGCATTTATTATTCCTGAACTGAGGAGGAAGTTAAAAGCCAACCACATTGATAGGTCTGGAGTTACATATAGGTAAGTATATTTCCATTCATGAGATATCCTGGTGAGACAGATGAGTTTTTAAGAAAAGAAAAACAGGTGCCTCCATGGTCGCTGAGATTAGAACTCTTCATTTGATTCCTAAAATTAAATTAAAAATTAAATAAAATTAAAAAATAATTAAAATTATAATGTTATGAAACAGAAGAGAGGCAATTCTCTGAATGCATTCAAGAGAGAGCTAGATAGAGCTCTTAAGGATAGCGGAGTCAGGGGGTATGGGGAGAAGGCAGGAACGGGGTACTGATTGAGAATGATCAGCCATGATCACATTGAATGGCGGTGCTGGCTCGAAGGGCCGAATGGCCTCCTCCTGCACCTATTGTCTATTGATTAAATAAAAGGCCTAAAGACTCCCGGGGTTCTGTGCGGGAAAGGAAAGGCCTGTAGAGGGAAGCCACTGAGCCAGTCCCTGCTCGTCCCCCGAGGACCGGAGAACTGGAGAGGAGGACGGAGGGAGCCGGTGATGGTGGACGCAAGAACAAAGGCCGGTAAGAGGATCAAGGTTGGCTGCGGGAGGTGCCCGGGCATAAGGGCTGAAGATGGCCAGGCGAGGGGAGGGATGATGGTTCACTGGACGATCTAGATGGAGGCGACGGCTGGAGGCCCTGCAGCAGCCTGAGGCTCGCCTGGGTCGGGCGCTGCTCCAGAAGACTGAGTGCACGGACCAGAATCGACTTAGAAAATGGTGCAAAAACCTGGTGACCCTTGCACTCGGTCTCAGTGGACTATTTCTATGCACTTTGTACTAATCAGGGATTGTGTTTGGGTATGGCAATACTTTACTGAACTGTATGCAAAATAATAATTTCTCTATACATCTGTCTGTACATGTGATAATAAAGAACCATTGAAACTCATTCACTACTCAATCATGTTCCCACTTAGCTCTATGTCATGAGCAAACTTGGAAATGTTACATTTGGTCTTATCTGCCAAATATTTGACGTCAGATTGTGAAAAGTTGGAGCCAAAGCACTGATCCCTGTGGTACCCCTCTGATCACAGTCCACCACATCGAGAATGACATATTTATTTGTTTTCCATCTGCTAATCAACTCTCACTCCAAGCCAATATATTACCTCCTATCTTTTATAGGCTTATTTGTTCAGCAACCTCTCATCTGGGACCTATTTGAAAATCTTCCAATTTGATTAATCAAACATAATTTCACTTTCATAAATCCATACTGATTTTTTCCACAGTCCTTTTATTATTTTTAAGTATCCTAATATTATATCTTTTATTATAAATTCTAATGTTTTCCCAACTACCAATGTCAGACAAACTGGTCAATTTTCCTTTTACCCGAGTCTCTTAAATAGTGGTCAATAGTGAGGTTGCTTTCAAACTACAGAAACCATTCCAGAATTTACGAGATGGTAACCAGAGCATCCATTATCTACACAGACATCACTCATTTTAAGATTCTGGGATGTAGATCATTTGGACTTTGAGATTTGTCAGCTTTCGGGTTCAGTAACTTGTCCAGCACTATTTTCTTTACTAATACTTTCCCTCCTTGATTGCACTGAACTTTCCACTACATAATATTTTTGGAAGGTTATTCCTCTATCATTTCATATTCCCCATTATAAATTTTCCTGCTCAAGACCCATATTTGGCCTTTCTAATCTTTCCCTTATTACATAATTAAATAAACTCCTGTAGTTTGTTTGCTCATGGCTTCCTCTCGTATTTTTTCTTTCCATTCTTTATTGGCCATTTTCTGTTGAATTATAAAACATTCCTGATCCTGGGGTTTACTACTTTTTCTGACAATTTTCTAGGCCATTTTCTTAGATTGAAACCTATATTTACATTTTCCTCAAATTCGAAATAAAACCAAAAAATGCTGGAAGCACTCAACAGGTCAGGTAGCATCTGCAGAAAATGAAATAGATTAATGTTTCAGCTGGCAGACCCTTCATTAGTTTCTATAATTTTGTGTTTTTATTTGCTTATCATTCTTTGGTTTGACTTGATACATAAGAATAGCATGAGGGTAGTCCTGTCAATGAGTGGAAGGAGTAAGGGGGTGAGGGAAGATGGTTTCAGGTCAAAGAACCATCGTCAGAACTAGGAAAAAAGAAAACAAGTTAGCTTTAAGTTGCAGCAAGTGTGGGGAGGAATGATAAGGACAAAGGGAATATCCCTTGTTAATACAAGGCAGAGTTGCATAAGTTATTGATACAATCATTGTTAATCAATGGTTAATGTTAACTGGTAATTAAGACAATTAGAAATAAATCAAGCAAACATGTAAAAGCTGTTAGGTGCGTATGACTATAGAAAAATACTCAGCAGATCAGGCATTGTTGATGATGAGAGAAAAACTGAATTAATGTTACAAATTTATAACCTTCAGCTCACCCCCAGCTCCCCAGATCCAGCCGTCCAGCCTGAAGGTTTCTTCATCCATCATATGGACCGGTCGTAGGCATCTGGGAATGGGAGAGGCGGGAGTGGTGCTACCCCTTCTACCTCCTGAGTAAATCCACCTCCATCATCCTGATCGGGGTCTACATCCTACCCCAGGCAGACGTCCGTCTAGCATTGGAGGAGCTGCACGCCGTGGACAAGAAGCACCAGACAACATACCCCGAAGCCTTTACCACCGTAGCCGGGGACCTCAACAAAGCCAACCTGAAAAGAATCACTCCCAAACTACCACCAACATGTCGCCTGCAGTACCAGAGGATTAAACACCCTTGACCACTGCTATACGTCCATCAAGGATGCCTTTCGCTCTATCCTTCGCCCTTACTTCGGGAAATCCGACCATTCAGCGGTGCTGCTTCTTCCTGCATACAGGCAGCAACTGAAGAGCGCATCCCCAGAGGTGAATAGACAATAGGTGCAGGAGTAGGCCATTCAGCCCTTCGAGCCAGCACCGCCATTCAATGCGATCATGGCTGATCACTCTCAATCAGTACCCCGTTCCTGCCTTCTCCCCATACCCCCTCACTCCGCTATCCTTAAGAGCTCTATCCAGCTCTCTCTTGAAAGCATCCAACGAACTGGCCTCCACTGCCTTCTGAGGCAGAGAATTCCACACCTTCACCACTCTCTGACTGAAAAAGTTCTTCCTCATCTCCGTTCTAAATGGCCTACCCTTTATTCTTAAACTGTGGCCCCTTGTTCTGGACTGCACAGGGCTGGTCTGGGGAGGCAGAGGAACAACTACAGGACTGCTCGGAGTCAATAGACTGGGCAATGTTCAAGGACTCGGCAACAGACCTGAATGAATACACCACAGTCGTTACAGACTTCATAAATAAATGTGTGGACGACTGTGTTCCTACAAAAACTTTCCGTTTCCTAACGAGAAGCCTTGGATGAACCAGGAGATCCGCATTCTTCTGCGGACCATATCCCGGGCATTCAGGTCTGGTGACACAGAGGTCTCTAAGAAGTCTAGATACGACCTTGACAAGGCCATCAAAACGGCCAAAAGGGACTTCCGTTCAAAGCTGGATGATGGGGCGGATGTTCGGCAACTGTGGCAGGGCTTGAATGCCATCACCTCCTCCAAGACGAAATCAGGAGGCAGCTCAAGCGACAGCGAAGCATCACTCCCTGATTAGCTCAATGCGTTCTATGCATGCTTTGATAGGGAGAACATTGATGTACCTTCCCGAGCCCCCATTTGCCCTGATGGTATTACAGTCACAGAGGCTGAAGTCAGAAGATTCTGCGGGGGGGGGGGGGGGAGTGAACCCTTGGAAAGCGCATGGACCTGATGGTATACCCGGTTGAGGGTATACCCTGTACATATACACACTGAACTTTTTTTTTCTATCTCTTGTTTATCATATTGTTTACAGTGTACTATGTTTACATATTCTGTTGTGCTGCTGCATGTAAGAATATCTGAGACATATGACAATAAAACACTCTTACTCTTAATGGCTGTGGATAACCGAGGTACAGTGAAAAGTTTTTCAGCGGAAAGACGATGCAAGATTACTATCGAGCCATCCACAGTGTACGGATACAAGATAAAGGGAATAACATGAATAATGTTTAGTGCAAGATGAAGACTGATCAAAGATAGTCCGATGGTCTCCAATGGGGTTTGTAGTAGTTCAGGACTGCTCTGTAGTTGTTGGTAGGATGGTTCAGTTGCCTACAGTTGGCAATCCCACACCACTGTGGGAGATTTGAATTACAGAAACAAAGTGCAATAAAATAATGGAAAGATGGGACATGAGGACATGTTTTACTGTTGGACAGAGAACAATACATGTCAACGATGACAGAAAGATGGGTATAACTAAGCATGTGGTGGCTGTGGCTAACAGAGAATGGAATAACAAACCCAACACTCGCAACAACTGTAGTGGAGAACTTGTCAAAACCAGAGCTGAAACTGCAGCAGAGTAGTCTGGAGAAAGAGAAATGCTTGTATTTCTGCATCAGGGTTTCTGAGTAACAATCTTTACAGTGGAAAATGTCCGACAATTCATATGATAACTAAATGTAGCATGAATACAAATGGATTTCCAACGCTTCCACTCCCAGTTACGAGTCCCTAGTCCATGCTGAACTATCTGGTGGTAATGCAATTAACCTCAATATTCTTAGAATTTGGAGATTAAATACCATATCCAGAGTATCACTTCTGATCATAGTTCAGCACCATAGCTCCAACCCCCTGCATAACATTAACCTCTCCCAACCTCACTCTTGCCAACCTCACTTCTCCAACCTTCATATCAGAAACCTTCAGAAAGTTGGATGAAAATAGCATTTGGCACAACTGTGTTGCTCCCAGTGGAAAAATAACTAGTTGGCACTCTCTAGTTTCACATATGAAAAAAGCCAACTTGAGAAAAGTCCAGTCCTTGTGCAATCAATGCCTATGGGATAGGACTGGAACTAGAAAGGGGAAAAATATTTTTAAAAGTTGGATTTTTAAGAAAGAATCCTATTCCCAATAAGTAAACAGAAAAATTAGATGGTCAATTCTCCCATCCATAGAAAATAATGTATCTTGCTAAATAATAGATTGAACATTGAACTTCAGCAAACTGGGCTGACATTTGAAGGAACAAGCAACTTTATTTATGCAATAATCTTTTCTGTAGTTCAACATTCAATTTGAACAAGTATCAATACAATAAGGTGACATGAACAAGAAACTATAATTATTAAATCATTAAATTAGTTTACATTAGTCAGCATTTCTAAGTAATTATTTTGATTTTTAAACACGCAAAATGTGCATTCATTTTTAAGCACATTTTTTCCAGTAGGGTAGAAGCAGTTCTTGTGCTCCCAGGTATCTGTGGGTTACTTTTCAACCAGTCAGTAAGTGTTGCTAAAAGTAGCCTGGTCCATCAGTTCCCAACAGCAATACTTCTGCAGCTGGCATAAATTAACTGTCACTAAGTTTTGAAAATTAAAGGAAATATTTTATACTTTACATTGAATTAAGCGTGTTGAGAAATCGCATGTGTCAAATATTCTTCACACCAAAAATAACAGTCATTATTTAATAATAAAGGAACGTAATCTCATGGTTTGACAACAAACTTTAAGAAACTTAGGAACAAAAAAAACTTTAATCCAAAAATCTCATTTTATAACTAGAAATACCAGTCCATCAAAACTAAATAGATTAACACCTCTACTACAATAATAGAGGAGTGTTGAGGTGCACAATTTAAATTTGTTCACTCGTACCTTACATTATCTGTCTTTTCAGCTCATAAATATACTTTAAATGATTTGATCTCTAGACTGAATAAATATCAAATTCGATATAAAAACTGACAACAAGAACAGGCAAAAAGTATATTTTTTAATTTATCATTTTCAAATTGTGTTCTAGTTAGCACATGCCTGCAGCAGTTAGCAAATTGTAAGCTTTGGCAAACATTGATATAATGAAAACATATTTAGAATACCAGGAGTTATAAGTGCTATCCTAAAATATTCCATCAAAAATGCTGACCAGAGTATCGTACTCTTCTTCTGAAGAATGTCTGAAATACAAAAATTCACAATGAAGCACAAAATAATCTATAACACTCAAAATAAATCTGAAAGTGTTTATTATGAAATATCCTAGATTCTCACAAATTCGGTTCATTGACCGATTTCTACCGTATTGAGCACACACAATGGAATAAATGCTTCTACCTGGGTTCTCTTGCAGTAGGTGTAGCCAACTGTTGGAAGCAGCCCAAAGGGCCACGACTTTTAGGATACTTCAGTGCATCTACATCGGAAGATGCAGAACTCAATTCTTCCTTTGCACCTTGAGTTGTGTGATGAATAGTTCCTAGAATTTTGGACTAAATAGAACAATAACATTTTCATTGAAATAAAATCATTAAAATTACTTTTTTTATTCTAGTTATCACTGTATCTCCAAACATTAACCATATATTTTTGAAACCTTTGCATATTTCAATTATTTACCATAATTCTGTTAGTTGTAAGATAGCAATGGGCTACAAATACATAGTTCCCAGAAAATGGTGACCCAGGTAGATAGACTAGTAAAGAATATGTATGGTATGCTTGCCTTCATTAGTCAAGTCATTGGGTTTAGGAGCAGGTGCAATATGTTAGTTATAGAAATTCTTGGTTAGGTCACACTTTGAATACTGTGTGCAATTCTGATCATGCCAAAGGATGCGTTTAAACTTGGCAGTAAAGATTCACAGGAAAGTTGCCTTGACTGGAAGGCTTGAGTTATAAGAAGACATTGGGTAGGCTGGGTTGGTTTTGTCTGGAGCAAAAGTGGCATCACAGAGATGATAACATTATGAATAGCATAGGTATTGTAGATCACAGCATAGGGTGGTGACAGTCTTTTTCCCAGGGTAAGGGAGTGTAAACTGGAAGATATAAGTTTAAGGCAAGAGAGGAAAGATTTAAAGCAGGTCAAAGGGACAAGTTTAATAATAATAATACATTTTATTTAATAAGTTTAGCATACAGATGGCCACGTGTCTCAGGCATGTGAGTGAGGTAAAAAAAAAAGAGGAAGAGAGCCGAGCGCTTGCGCGAGGCGTACAGCGGGGGTCAGAAAATTTGAATATGTTTTATTTTTAGCGATGTAGACGTCGCTAAATATATTCCCTATGATTATTATACTTTTAAATGATATAACAGGTTGAAGACTATTATAATACCCAAGAAATTTCCAAGAATATGCCGTACGTGTATAATAAAATTACGAATATGAAATTAAACACAAAAATGACTCAAAAATTCATTTACATATGATTAGCAAGGATGTGCATTTCTGCTCTACCTTGATTCTAGTCCTGGGGTAAACAAACCCACATATGACCACTAATTGCAGTAATTTAGAGTATAATATCATCTTGCTTATTGAAGTACATATTGAAAGTACTTGTTGAAGTAAATTTGCACATTAATTGATAATCAGCCCAAAAAGGTGGTAATTGGCTTTTCTGCTGTGTTTTATATTTTAACCCTGTCTTATCATCATCATCATATATATACAGCCGGAAACAGGCCTTTTCGGCCCACCAAGTCCGTGCCGCCCAGCGATCCCCGTATATTAACACTATCCTACACCCACTAGGGACAATTTTTACATTTACCCAGCCAATTAACCTACATACCTGTACGTCTTTTGGAGTGTGGGAGGAAACCGAAGATCTCGGAGAAAACCCACGCAGGTCACGGGGAGAACGTACAAACTCCTTACAGTGCAGCACCCGTAGTCAGGATCGAACCTGAGTCTCCGGCGCTGCATTCGCTGTAAAGCAGCAACTCTACCGCTGTGCTACCGTGCCGCCTTAATTAATTTAGTTATATAATCTTGCACATAAATTTAATATTTATTCATTACAGTTCCACCAATGATTTTCTGGCACTCTTGGTTCCAGAGCTTTGCTGGTTTATCAGCCGGCCAAGGAAGTCAGCTATGAGGATACATGTGCTGGCTCCAGCTGGGCTGGAGTTCCAGAGCCCCGGCCGCAGGTTGCAAAGTCAACACACCGATCGGCCGTGGAAGTCCCGATGAGGTCGAGATTGGCTGCCTTGCCCAGCCTAGGTGCCACATTTCCGGGGAGACTTCCAGGGCGCGGGGGATTTCTCACGGAACCCCGAGCGACCTCGTGGAACCCTAGTGTTAGTGCTATACATCATTTATTTTCTTTTTTTTCTTTCTTTTTTTCAATTGGTAAACGCGATTTTGGCAAAGTGAAAAATGTGGAAATCATGCAAAAAGTGTGGAAAATAGATTTTAAAAACGTAGAAATCCGCGGAAATGCGGAAAATTGATATGCCTGGTGTCTACGGAGCTGCCAAAGGAGGTGGTAGAAAAGTACAATTACAATGTTTAGAAGGCGTATGGGCAGGTGCATGGATAGGAAAGGTATAGGCATAGACAGACATCTTGGTTGGCATGGACAGATTGGGCCAAAGGGCCTGTTTCTGTGCACTATAACTGTTATTGTTATATTGTTATTGTTAAATTATTGTGAGTTCAGTTGATATGTCGTAGACATTTTGTTAAGTTTTTTTTAAAGTATTTCAAAAACATTCTTTACCACTGATATTGTATATTTGAATCTAATGTATAAAGAATGCATTTATATGATGATTATTTGCATGCTATTGTAGTGAACATTAAAGAAAACACCTCTGAACTGGCTCACACTTAGTTTAGTTTAGAAATACAGCGTGGAAAAAGACCCTTCGGCCCACCGAGTCCACACCGACCAGCCATCCCAGCACATTAATGTGAAGTTCTCAACTTTGGTGGCAAGAACAGGAAGGCAGATTATTATTTGAATGGTGTCAGGTTACAAAAAGGAGAAGTACAACGAGATCTGGGTGTCCTGGTACATCAGTCACTGAAAGTAAGCATGTAGGTACAGCAGGCAGTGATGAAAGCACATGTCATGTTGGTCTTCATAACGAGAGGAGTTGAATATAGGACCAAAGAGGCCCTTCTGCAGTTGTACATGGCCCTGGTGAGACAACACCTGGAGTATTGTATGCAGTTTTGGTCTCCTAATTTGAGGAAGGACATTTTTGCTATTGAGGGAGTGCAGCGTAGGTTCTCGAGGTTAATACCCGGGATGGCGGGATTGTCATATGATGAAAGAATGGAGTGACTGGGCTTGTATTCACCAGAATTTAGAAGGATGAGAGGAGATCTTATAGAAACATATAAAATTATCAAGTGGTTGGACATGCTAGATGCAGGAAACATGTTCCCTATGTTGGGGGAGTCCAGAACCAGGGGCCACAGTTTAAGAATAAGGGGTAGGCCATTTAGAACAGATGAGGAAAAACTTTTTCACCCAGAGAGTGGTGAATTTGTGGAATTCTCTGCCTCAGAAGGCAGTGGAGGCCAATTCACTGGATCCATTCAAAAGAGTTAGATAGAGCTCTTAGGCCTAGCGGAATCAAGGGATAACAAAATGGCGGCGCACACAGTTGCCGATGTCCTCCCGGTCAGTGCTCGTGTTTTTTTGTGTATGTGTATGTGTATGTGTGCGTGTTGTTTTGTGCCCTGTGTACTTACTGTCGGGCGAACAACGTCTACGGCCGGCAGGATCTTCTTAGGATTGGAGCCGGTCGCGAATGGGGGGTTACCGCCGAGTTTGTCCGCTCATACAAGATCCCGGCGGACATAGCGAGGAGCCCCGACTCTCCGTGGATCACCATCCCCGCGGGGAGGAGGCGAAGGCGGCGCAGAGAGAGAAGGCAAAAGCGAGGCGGCAGGGCCGGCGCTCTGGTCAGGCTACGGAGGCAGCCACTGAAACCACCGCTTCCCAGCCTGTTTCTAACGAACGCCAGATCCCTCGCTAACAAGATGGATGAACTTAGGCTGCAGACTGCAGCTAACAACGCCGTGAAGGACAGCTGTATCCTGTTGATCACGGAGACCTGGCTTCATTCTTTCATTCCGGACTCTGCTATCGAGCTAGCAGGCTACACAGCACAGCGTCATGACAGGACAAGAGACTCTGGTAAGAGCAGAGGTGGAGGGCTCTGTGTGTACGTGAACAACACCTGGTGTACAAACACAGTGACTGTAGACAGTCACTGCTCCCCGGACCTGGAGTATGTGACTGTTAAATGCAGGCCCATTTATCTCCCTAGAGAGTTTACTGTTGTCATGATAACTGCTGTGTACATACCACCGGATGCTAATGCTAACTCGGCTATCGGATATTTGTATGGTAGCACTAGCAGTCAACAGAGCATATATCCTGACGGTGTTCACATCATAGCAGGGGACTTTAACCACGCGGACTTGAAGAAAATGCTCCCCAAATTCTATCAGCATGTTAAATGTGCTACAAGAGGAGCTAACACACTGGACAAGGTCTACTCCAACATCAAGCTGGGCTACAGGGCTAGACAACTACCACACCTGGGTCAGTCGGACCATATGTCCCTGTTTTTAATTCCTGCATATGCCCCCCTCAGGAAAACCGCTCCTACCATCACAAAGACCATCACAACTTGGCCTGATGGTGCATCTCAGCAGCTGCAGGACTGCTTCGACAGGACCAACTGGGATGTGTTTGAACACCGGGACCTGGAGGTGTTCACAGACAGTGTACTATGTTACATTAAAAACTGCATGGACACTGTCACAGTGGACAAACGCATCCGGGTCTACCCCAACCAGAAGCCCTGGATGACCCGGGAGGTCCAGCGGCTGTTAAAAGAGAGGAACACTGCTTTTAGGTCTGGCGATAGGGCTTTATACAGCATGGCCCGAGCTAACCTGAAGAGAGGCATCAGAGAGGCCAAATTAGACTACAGGAGGAAGATAGAGGACCACCTGGACAGTAACAACAGCAGGCAGGTGTGGCAGGGGATCCAGTATCTAACCAACTATAAGACCAACCTTGGAGCTGCTGAAGGTGACGCCTCGTTGGCAGAGGAGCTGAACCTCTTCTTTGCTCGCTTTGAAGTGGAGCCACCCGAGACAGCCATATCACACCACATGGTCCACAGCAGCCTAACCCTCAAGATAGAGGAGCATGAGGTGAGGCGCACGCTGCGGGCCATCAATCCAAGGAAGGCTACTGGACCCGACGGCGTCTCTGGACGCGTGCTGAAGGACTGCGCTGACCAGCTGGCTGGAGTCTGTACGAGGATTTTCAACCAGTCTCTGGCCCAGTCCACTGTTCCATCCTGTCTGAAGTCCGCAATCATAGTCCCCTTGCCCAAAAAACCCCACATTTCCAGCCTCAACGACTACCGGCCAGTCGCACTCACACCAGTGGTGATGAAGTGTTTTGAAAAACTGGTCCGGGGTCATATCACATCACTCCTGCCCCGAAGCTTTGACCCCCACCAGTTTGCGTACAGAGCGAATAGATCCACAGAGGACGCTATAGCCACAGCCCTCCATGCTGCACTGTTCCACCTGGAGCAGCCGGGGAGCTACGTGCGGATGCTCTTTGTGGACTACAGCTCTGCCTTTAATACCATCCTTCCCCATAAACTGGTGGACAAACTGGGGGACTTGGGACTTCCACACTCCACCTGCATGTGGATAAATAGCTTCCTGTCAGCTCGCAGCCAGAGAGTCAGAGTGGGCCATCACACATCCACGGCCCTCAGCCTCAGTACCGGCTCTCCACAGGGCTGCGTGCTGAGCCCCCTGCTCTACACCATCTATACACATGACTGCACCCCCGCCCACCACAGCAACACCATTGTCAAATTTGCGGATGACACTACGGTGGTGGGACTCATCACCGGGGGGGACGAGTACGCCTACCGGGATGAGGTGGAGCAGCTGACAGTGTGGTGTGGAGAAAATAACCTGCTCCTCAACACCTTAAAGACAAAGGAAATAATAATAGACTTCAGAAAGAATAAAACGGACATGGTACCATTAACTATCAGAGGGGACTGTGTGGAGAGGGTGGCGGATTTCCGCTTCCTGGGAATCCATATTGAGGAGGACCTGACGTGGAGCGTGAACACCTCTGCGCTGCTGAAAAAGGTCCAGCAGAGACTGCACTTCCTGAGGGTGCTCAGGAAGAATAACATCACTCAGAGACTGCTGTTGTCCTTTTATCGGTGCTACATTGAGAGCATCCTAACATACTGTGTATGCGTATGGTACACCAGCTGCACAGCGGCTCAGAGGAAAGCGCTCCAGAGGGCCATTGACAACGCCCAGAGGATTGTCGGCTGCCCTCTACTTACCTTGGAGGACTTACACAGTTCCCGCTGCATCAAAAAATCCCAGAGTATTATAAAGGACATTTCCCACCCCGGACACTCCCTGTTTGAACTGTTACCGTCAGGCAGACGGTACAGATCTACAAGGACAAGGACAAACAGACTTAAAAATAGTTTTTACCCCACTGCTATAAAGGCACTAAATGTAGCCGCCAAGGAACGCAGGGGCGATACATAATAAGAGACTGTGAAATCGACAGAAGGATGTAGGGTTGGGTGTTTATGCGTGCTATTTTCATGATATTTATTTTAGTTGTTTATCTTTTTTTAAATATTTTACCTTGTATGTATCGTTAGCTTTTAGAAATGTTTGAATGGTGCACTGACTGGCTGACATTTTACAATTTCGTTGTACATGGCTCATGTTACAATGACAATAAAGGAACTATTCTATATGGGGAGAAGGCAGGAACGAGGTACTGATTGTGGATGATCAGCCATGGTCACATTGAATGGTGGTGCTGGCTCGAAGGGTCGAATGGCCTACTCCTGCATCTTTTGTCTCTATATCTATGTATTGACACTATCCTACACACACTAGGGACAATATACACTTATACCATGCCAATTAACCTACAAACCTGTACCTCTTTGGCCTGTGGATCTCGGAGAAAACCTATGCAGTCACGGGGAGAACGTACAAACTCCGTACAGACGGCACCCAAAATCATTACAAACCAGATGCTATTTTTGTGCTAGTTTATCATGTCTGATGATGTATAAATATTTTCAATCCACATATTTAAAATAAAAACATCAGTTCAATGATAAACTTGTGCAAGCAATAGTACAAATTCAACGAAACATTAGCAGCAGACTTTTATTTTCGTTCCTAAAATGGTTAGGTGCCCCACTGTGGCAAATCAGTTCATCAAGAATTAAAAAAGAGACTGTCATTGGTACTAGCAAATATGAATAGCAATTTTAGGATTCAAACTACAATCTGGGCTCTGAGGAAATTAATTGTTTGTTATACAACTGGATTGTTAAATGTATTTAATTTCTTTGACATTATAACTTACTGTTTCCTGAAATGTTGAGTTAACTGATAAAGAATAGGGCTGTTCCATTGTTGGCAGGTTCCCATGCCTAAAAGTATCAATGACAAATATGTTTAGAAAAACATAATCCTTATATACATTAGAAGTATCAAATTTTGAGAATGAGAATAAATCTGCACATGCCAGAAATCTGAAACAAAAATATAAAATGTTAAAATATTTAGCGCGTTAGGCAGCACCTGTGGGGAATAAAAACATTCATGTTTCAGGTCACTGATCCTCCATCAGAAATTGAAAAGTGAGTGAACAAGTGTGTTTTAAGTTGAAGAGAGGGAGAGGAAAGTGGACTGTCAATGTAAGAATTGATACCAAGTTGTCCAAGAAACAATTATCATTGATTCATTGAAAGATACAGTATCGAAACAGTCCCTTTGAACCCCAAGTCCACGCTGATCATCGATCATCCATTCACACTAGTTCTATGTCATCCCACCTTCTCATCCTACACAGGGGCAATTTACTTCAGGCCCAATAACCTAAAAAACCAACACATCTTTAGGATGTAGGAGCAAACCGGAGCGCCTGGAGGAAGCTCTCGCGGTCACAGGGGACACCTGAGGTCAGGATCGTAGCTGTGTCTCTGGTGCTGCGCCATATTTTTGATGCCAGTACTTCAAGTGTAAAATGATACAGAAGAACATGTTGGGACTGTCAGATGAAATGTAATGTTGTAGATGCATGACATCACATCAGAGCCATCGTAGCCATCCCTGCATGAAACTGTTTTTCTCTGCGGTGGAAAATCCAAATGCAGATTGGATGACCGCTTTGCAGAACAATCTACAATGGTAACCCTGAAATTATGGTCCCACATTCATTCTCCAACCCACTCGCACTCCGAGCTCTGTGTTTTCTCCCTCTGATAAGGTTGCAACAACACCTAATGTAAGCTTGAGGGACATTACCTCATAGTCTGTTTGGTCATACCTCAGGCATCAATGCGGAAGTTAGGAATTTCAGGCATCTATCCTGTGTTCCATTCCACTCCCCTTTGCTGCATCTTAACACAAGCTTGTTTTCTCATTTTTGAACTGAAATATTGACTCGTTTCTCTCTCCATTGCCTGAAATATTCAGTGTTTCTGGTGCTTGTTTGTAAATGTAGTAAGACAGATTTATAAGACTATTTCTTAAATTATATTATCCATTGCCTTCCCAAATGATCATGTGATTCTTGGGAGCAGTTGTTAATTTTCTTCTCTTTATACAAAATATACTTACAATGAGAGACCCAAAGTGCTGGAGTAACTCAGTGGGTCAGGCAGTATCTTTGGAGAACATAGATATGTTATGTTTCGTGTTGGGACTCATCTACATTATATTTACATTGAGATGTTCAGAAATTTATATTGATCATCAGACTCACTGCTACGAATTCATGGACTATAGGTCTAAAATTCTATTAATTTAAGTAGATTATAATTTAAACCCTCTGCCATGTGAATGCAGTTCCTAAATCGAGTATGCAAACCCAAACCTAGTTATAGAACAAGTAATACACACTGAGAGCAAACATGAGCACAAAACTATCAGAGTGATATAACTGGAGGATAGAAATCTGTAGTCCTTTGCCTGACAGGCTATTTCTTATTTCAATCCAACTTAAGTGTTAAATCTCAGTTTTGCTATGAAACTGATTTGCAGGTTGTATCTATATTTGTTTCTGGGCAAACAGGGACAGGCAATACATTGGCAATGAGAACCACATCTCAAGAGTGAGTGACCCTGATGTTCTGGCTGTCAGCTGGGAGTTGTGTTTGGATAAGCTGGGCTTTACTCATTTAATGGCTTGACAGCTCAGTATGAACCGAGCAGGGACTGAAATCCAGACTTCAACTCTAGTTAGCTGCCAGCAGACTTCTTTGGATTTTCAAGTACTTAGGCTGGGATATCTATCTGTTGAGCCTATGCCAACTCTAGTGAGCCCACTAAAATCAATGGGAAAAATAAGTGTGGAGAGAATATGAAGTAAAATGTTAATATGCTTCACTTGAAGTAAAAATATGTCATTGCCTTTAATTGCATTTCAGTTTTTCAAAAATTAACAATTGTTATATATTTAATATGATTTTACCATATTGCCTGGGTATTTCTGGTTGTTTGTAGATGTCAGTCAGCCGTGTATATTCAATTAAAGCATCAGCTTTGAATCTGGGAAGGTGGGTGGGGCCTCACTAGCAGTCAAAATCATTATGGGGATTATGCTTGGCCTCTCTGATGAGTTATCGGTTGATATCCTAGTTTAACACTCACGGAACCACACTCAAGACTCAGAAAAAGATTCACCCTATTAATCTTTTCTTACACGAACCAAGATTAACAGGCAGTCCCCGCTGATTGGATTCTCTGCGAACTTCTTTTGCAGCTCGCTACAATCACAATAAAACCCCTTTTAGGCAGTCTACAATTTAAACCTGTTTTTGATGCCCCTCACAGGGCCTTGAGGTGCCCCTGAGCTGATGGTTATTGAGGAAGTGTTTTTGCCAAATCGTAGCAAATGTGTTCTATTAATGAGGAAGTCAAGATTCCAGTTGTGTAGAGATCCAGTTCCCTGAGCTTGGTAACAAGTTTGCAAGGGATGATGGCGTTGAAAGCCGAGGTGCATCCTGACATTTGTGTTTTATTGTCCAAATGGTCCAGTGCAAAGTGGGGAGCCAGCAAGATTGCATCCCCTGTTGATTTATTGTGGCGGTAAGCAAATTGTAGTGGGTACAGGTTCTTGCTGAAGTAGGTGTTGATATGTGCCATAACCAACCAGTCAAGGCACATGATCACCGCGGACAGTAGTGCCACCGGTCGGTTTTCATTGAGGCATGTCACCTTACCCTTCATTCGGCAGTTGTATTATTGGTGCTCTTTGAATTGAATGAATCTAATGCAAACATCATGTTATTTACAGACTACAGAAAATTAGACAACTAATCAACATTACTATTTTGTAAATCTTACCAATTGCCTTTACTGCTCATAGTTTGGTACTGGAACTTTTTGAATGGACGTTCAGGCATTGTATTCTGTTGATTGTATTCTGAAAATTTTCGATACATACTAAAGGGCGAATCTATGTCAATAATACAAAGGTCAGAACACTTACACATTCACTTGACACATGGTAAAAGGCTCTACTAATAAACAATTGCTGAAATATTGATATTTTTTGTCTTCAACATTTAAACAATGTGTACTTGATAAGGGAGTCAGCAGGTAAATACATTCAAATAGGGCTCAAGTGAAACCAAAAATGTTAAAACACACTGCATTACCACTTCCAGTAATCCTTGATTTACAAATAGTTATTATTCTTTGTTTTACACCATTGACTCTGTGTTGATACATTTCTTCTATATACAAATTAATTTTCGCTGTCGTCATGTGTTGTGAACTGTATGAATGTACTGTGCCAAAATACCTTTCATCCATACTTTTCAATTTATGAAATAACATTTAAACAGTGTTTTACGAATATAAGTAAGAAGAAACCGCAGATGCTGGTTTAAACTGAAGATAGACACAAAAAGCTAGAGTAACTTAACGGAATAGGCAGCATCTCTGGAAAGAAGGAATGGATGACGTCTCTGGTCGAGACCTCTCCAGAGATGCTACCTGTCCCGCTGAGATACTACAGCTTTTTGTGTCTATTTTACAAATATATCCCTTTTATAAATCAAGGATAAAGATAAAAGTTATTACGGTTTTTTATAGTAAAATAATAATGACATGGATTGAAATTGAGAATGTTTTAAATACATTATGTGCATGCATTACATCTTATCAAATAAGCAAAAGTGGATAAATATACATTTCAGTATGGCAGTGTAGGATAACAGGTTTAAGCTGCTTATAACTATTGAGGTGCAAATATGAATGTTGAAATGCTACTCACTCTTTGTGGACACTGACAATTTAGCATGGTGATTCTGCTGAGGGTAATCTGAACCGAGTAGGGTACGCTTCTTATCACCAAGAAATTTTAGGAAATCTAACATTTTAGACTCGCTTCAATTATCTCTTTTAGGCTCAGTAACTTAACCTCTCAACTCCGAAAGAAAGTGAGTCAAAGAGCTATACAGCATGGAAACAGGCCTCTTGGCTCATCTTGTCCATACAGATCAAGTTGGCATTGTGAGCTAGAATCAATTGCCTGTTTTTGGCCCATATCCCTCTAGACTTTTCCTATTGATAAATCTGCTTAAAGGCCTTTGAAAGTCATAATTGTATCCACCTCTATAGCTTCCTCTGGCAGCACAAACCAGATATGGATGAAAACATTGCCTCTTAAATCTCTGCCCTCTCACTATCATTTTGGAATCCTCTACGCTGGGAAAAAGACTGAGCATTCACTATATCCATGCCTCTCGTGATCTTTTAGACCTCATTAAGGTCACCACAGCCTCCTACGCTCCAAAGAGAACGTTCCGACCTATCCAAATTCTGAATAACTCAAGCCCGCAAGTCGTGGTCACATTCTGGTGAACCTCTTCTTCACTCTTTCCAAATTAATGGTATCCTTCCTGTAGCTGGGCCACCAGAGGTGTGGCCTCACCAATGACATGTAAAGCTGCATCGTGATGTATCAGGTTTTGTATTCAATACCCTTCCCAATGAAGGTTAGTGTGATATGGCCTTCAAATCAGCTTTCTCACTTCAATAATAGGAAAATGTTCTTTTGTGAGTAAACAGTGATTGTCAATCTTCATAACAATGTGGTTAAAAATCTTACTGTTTTGTGAATTTTGGACATCATACTGCCAGTCACATTATTTGGGTAAGTTTGATGGCATTAAAATCGAATAGGGAATCTCACAAAAAATAAAAATACAATGATATTGATACTCAAGATACTCAGAAGAGTGTGCAATATTGCTTCATTCAAAAATAGTACTATTTTCAAGATCTTTCTGTGTATTGCCATATTATTCTCATCTCATTACCTTTTTGATAATTAATGTTGGTTTTCTCTGAAATGACTATATTGCTTGCTTGCACCAGTTTCTCATCATCAAAGTCACCCCATAAATCATCTCCTAGGTCAAAAGTCACATTTATGCCTTCTGATGACCAGTAGCCACTTTCGTTTGCGTCAGTGGAGTTACAATTAAAAGCCTTCAACATATTTTGGTGTGGCAGAATCGCAGCTGAACTGGGTTTTGATGATGTCAAAGAATATTTGCCTAACGAAAAAAAGCTAAATTAAATAATTATTTTGACAATAGTATATCCACACCAAAGATCAATTAGCAACAATGATAAATAGAAGATTATTTTGGACCTCTTTTAGAACCTGATCTGCATGCTTGCTCCCAAAGGCCCACTTAGCAAGAAAGAATCTGCATGAAATCTAATGTTCTACCTAAACGGCAGGTTGAGCTTCCAACATCTGCTGCTATGTAGCAGACAGAGTAGACAAAATTGTGGAAAAGTAATGTTTACTTTTATTAATTACAGAAATTTGCAAAAGTTAATTGGCTTTTCGGAGGTTAAATAGCTTTAATACATTAAACATTTTAAATACATTTAAATCATACCATTAAATTGCATCCATGGAGAGTTTATCCTTTTTTTCCACAATACATTTAGGGTGGCACAGGCGCAGCGGTAGAGTTGCTGCCTTACAGCGCCAGAGACCTGGGTTCAATCCTAACTATGGGTGCTGTCTGTACGGAGTTTGTACGTTCTTCCTGTGACCGTATGAGTTTTCCCAGAGTGCTCCAGTTTCCTCCCGCAGTCCAAAGACGTACAGGTTTGTAGGTTAATTGGCTTCAGTAAAATGGTAAATTGTCCCTGGTGTATAGGATAGTGCCAGTATATGGGGATAGCTGGTCAGCGAAGACTCGGTAGGCCGAGGGATCTGTTTCCGCGCTGCATCTCTAAAGTAAACATATTCTTTGGGGCACTGCAGTTGATTGCTTCACTGCAGAGATTTGTTTGGTTTGATTCATCTGATGCAGGAATATGAGTCTGGGGTCTGTGAATGACTGGACAGCAGCAAGCCCCACGAGAGGGCATGAGGGAGGTGAGAAACCCGGAAAGTGACTGTGAAGGTCAGACAACCTGGAAGTAGAACTGAGCGAGACAATCCAGCCCATTGTGGTGGAAGCCAGAAACTGCGAAATCTGCAATTTCCATTATATACATGGGGTCTTCATAAAAGACTACAGATGACCCTCACATTACAAGGTGGGGGTGGGGGGGGGGGGGATGTTCACATTCCTTGAATACAAACCTTAGTGTAATTTTCCATGACACAAAGCTGCATCAAGAAATACAAATTGAAAAAATAATGCATCAAGAAATACAGATTGAAAAAATAAATTTTGTCATAATTATTGTTCAAATAAATCCTGTGGGAGTGAACTTTATTTCATATCTCAAATTTTTAGGTAGTGATTTGTGAATTCTGTAAGGGAGAATTTCTGTAACCCGTAGTTGGTTATATATCTCTTTATTGTCGTCTATTGCCCACAATTAATTTCTTAATGTAAATTCAATATGAACCTGGCATGATTAAAGTGGCCTCTAAAGTGGCCTCCCATATTGACTCAATGTCTGAATAACTGTCTAAGTAATATGAAAGATTTCCTTTTAAGGAAATGCAAATATGGGATAGAAATTTATAGTCTTAAAAATGAGAGGTAAAGTTATGCTGCATATGGGATTCTTGCCAGTGTATACAGGTGGCAAGAATATGTGATTTTTTAGTGCACACATCTTATGGTAAGCACTGTGTGCTTTGGAGGTGCCATTAATGTCTGTTAGGCATGAGTAATTTCAGAAATTCTGAACTGCTATTAAAATTAACAACTGCTGACTAACATTTTGTTTGTGTTATTTAAAAAGGGAGGAGATAACACAGTCCAATATTGTTGGAAGTAAGAAGGCAGCTTGGGTGGACTAGAGGGAATTATTATCAGAGCAAATGTATGAGAGAGCAAAAGTATGAGACATCTTGATTCACTGGGAGCAAATTTATGAGACATCTTGATTCATTGATGCCAACATCAAAATTATGTTGGAAGCGTTGGAGATCTAAAGTCATGCTAAGGAGGCCCCATGGGCAGAATTAAAGTTTCTTGTAGGTAAACGTACTCCTGTTCTGCTTTAAATTAACATGATTCTAATCAATTTATGACAAACAAACAAATGGTTTTATGAAAATAATGGAAAAGGAACCTTAATACAATATTATTAATTCTAAGCAAAAGCTTCAAAATTAATGTGCATAATATCCCAGGCCTGGGTAATTGCTTGCTGTTATTTTAAAATGATGAACCTGACATATAAAGCCATGCAGTTTATTATCAATAACGTAATTTTGAGGATAGTAAGGAAGATAATTAAAGATAAAACAGGATATATATTAGGAAGACTACAGGAAATGGCAGGACCCTAAGCGACATTTATGTACAGAGGGATCTTGCAGTGCCAGTCCATGTAAGTGGCAATATAAGTGGACAGAGTAGTAAAGAAGTCATACAACATGCTTGCCTTCATCAGTTTAGGCAATCAATATAAAAAGGTATTGTGTGCAGCTCTGGTTGCTGCACCATAGGAAGGATGTGGAGGCTTTGAAGTCGGTTCATCAGGATGCTATCTGAATTGAAGCATATTAGTTATAAGGAGATGTTGAATAAACTTGCATTTTTTCCTCTGGAGCACCAGAGATTGAGGGACGACTTGATAGAACTAAATAAAATTATGTGAGACAGAATGGGTAAAAAGTCTCTTTGCTGGAGTGGAAGTGTCAAATACTAGAGGGTTTAGGGTGAGGGGAAATTTTTAAAAAAGACTTGCAAGGCAAGATTTTTAATGTAGAGAGTGGTAGGCACCTGGGATATGATGCCGTGGAGGTGGTAGAAGCAAACATGATAGCAATGTTTAAGTGGCATTTGGACAAAAACATGAATAGGCAGGGATTAGACATGTGCAGACAGGAGGGATTTGGAATCGTTGGCAGTGCAGACATGATGGGCAGATGAGCCTGATTCTGTGCTGTATATTTCTATGTTTCAATGCAAAGATAAATCGGTTGAGAAACCAGAACGTAACTCTCTCTCTCTCTTTAGAATACAAAAAGTATTACCATTAGCATAAGTTAAAGAAAATTCTTCCTCATCACCAATATACCTTCGTCATCATGTGTATGCTGTTGTTGACAATTACTTATACAGGTGTCCAATTGATCCCAGTTGTGTTCTTGAGCTGTTGGAGCAGGTTTTGTTTCATAGTACCTTGAAAATAATTGCACATGTAAATATAACGTGATAAAATTTAACCTGAATGTCAAATGTACTAAACTTCTTTTTATTTACATTATGGATCTTATTACCTTGGGAATGTTGTCAGTGGAGGTTTGGGCATGTAAGCAAACTGTTGAAGATTTACTGACCCTAAGTCATTTTGCATCTCTACCTGATATAAGACAATGCAATTTTTAAATTATTTGAATCATTGTAGTTTGTTGAAATTTCACAGTGTATAAAAAAAGTTACCTTCAGTCGTTTGACTGATGGGGCTGAGGAAGTATCACTTCTATTTTTAAGGTCACTGAGATAAGAAGAAAGTTTTGTTGTACTTTGTGGTGTAATACCACTCTGTACAACCGATACACCAAATTTACCTGCAACCAAAGCAAAACAAAAACCATAGGAACTACTATGAGGCAGGTACTATTGCAATGATTTAAGAAACAATTAAACAGATAAATGCATAGGACAGGTTTAGAGGGATATGGGTATTCACAAGAGTGGTATAGCAAAAAAAAAAGGCTGATCTTTTGGGGTTTTTTTCTGAGAAACAGATTGGTCTAATAAGAAAGGCACAACCCCTTCCTGAGCAAGATTCCTGTTCCCAAGTTATTATATGACACTCATTACATACTTAAAGGACCCCAAAAGTATCCACAAGAAATAAACTTAAAAGTGAACACAGTGGGAAGACATCAGGACCATGGCAAGCATATTTCAACACCCACCCACAAAATGAGAATAGAGATGAATTAACCTTTTGCATTTCAGGCCTATATTTTAGGTAAAATTGAACCTAAATAATTCGCAAAATATATATGTGCAATAAAACACTGTCATTGTCAATATTTCAGCACTTACAACATTCATGACCACATTTGTCTTTATTCTTGCAGTAATGATTACAGAGTCTTCTTTGAGGTCCAGTGCTGTTGCTTTCTTTGGTGCATCCTGTATTTATAATTAAGATGCAATGATGATTAGGCACCTCAATGTGAAATTTATCTTCAAATGTCTACTTGTCTCAGTGTTTTTAAATGCCACCTAGAGATATTGATGACATTGATACCACTATTGATTTGAAAAATGCGTATTTAATTATCATAATATATTTTTTCTGTATGAACGATTGCTTGGTATGTACCATCCATGTCTGGTCCAATCAATGTTCAGTTAATAGGAACACAACAAAAATACAAAATGTCCACAATATTGCTTTCTTTTCTGATGCCCGACTGACAAATAGCCCCCAAGCTCTAGCCTAACTGATCTGTGGCTTAACTCTATTTTCTGCCCAAACCCCATTATCAGCAATTTCACTATCATCAAAAAATCTATCTCAGCCTCTAAGTACACTTGGTGACTGCATATTTGCAGCTTTTAGGGATAGAAAATTCCAAAGAATCACAACCCGTTCTTGTTTCTTGGTGGCGGGTGTATAGAACAAGCTGCCAGAGGAGGTAGTTGAGGCTGGGACAATCCCAACATTTAAGAAACAGTTAGACAGGTACATGGACAGGTTTGGAGGGATATGGACCAAGCGCAAGCAGGTGGGACTAATGTAGCTGGGACATATTGGATGGTGTGGGCAGGTTGGGCCAAAGGGTCTGTTTCTACACTGTATCACTCTATGACTCTATAACCCTAGGAGTGGAAGTTATTTCAGTCTTAAGTGACCAGTCCTTGTTCTGTCTTGAATTCTAGATTTCCCGACCAGAAGATATATCGTCCCAGCTCCTGCCTTGTCATGTCCCATCAGTCTTATACACCAAGAACAACAACATTTCTTCCCTTTAAACTTCTGTTCAATCTTTTCCAGTAAGACAATTCTCTTGTTCTGAGAATTTCTGCAATAACTTTAAAGTGAAGAATATCCTTACTCAATAAAGGAAACTAAGATCAACACAATATTCCACTGTGGACTCCCCAAAGCCTTGAATAGATGTAGCAAGATTTCCTTATTCTAGTATTTCATTGCACTTGTAATAAAATGTCCAAATACTATTTGCCTTAACTAGTTAGGGCGGTACAGCTGATAGAGCTGTTGCCTTGCAGTGCCAGAGATCCGGATTGGATCCTGACCATGAATGCTATCTGTGTGGGTTTCCCCCGACATCCCAAAAAGGTGTACGTTTGTAGGTTTAATTGGCCTCTTTAAAATTCCCCCAAATTTGCAGGGAGTGAACGAGATGGTGGGATGACATACAACAAGTATGAACAGTTGATCAATGGTTGGTGTGGATTTGGTGGGCCAAAGGACCTGTTTTCGTGCTGTATCTCTAAACTAAACCACATATTAAATTTGTCTATTTGGATTATGAAACGGTTTATGTTCCAACTTTTTGCATGCCTCTTCGATGCCAGCTGTTCTGAATTTCAAACATTAACTCCTAGTTAACAAGCTAACAGTAAAAGTTCTTACAAATATATTACGAGAAGGGAAATATAGTCTCACTAAATACATACAGAGAAATAACCATAATTGACATAAAAGAAAATGTGTATCTTGAAAAAAGAAATAAAGGAATTATGTGGCAAACTTAAATTTTCACAAGACTTAAACTTTAGTTCACATCAAACGAAATGCTTCCGGTAAGGTCTTATAACAAAACATCCTGCTTTAAGTAGCCTTGCTCTCTTCAACACAAACAAATACAATACAAATAGCTATCCTGTAAAACAACTTCTGTGATTCAAATCATTTTCTACACTGACTTCAAGAAATAATTAAAAAATATACCTTTAATTGTACCAAGAGAGGAACCTGTTAATGAATTCTCTGTGCTACTCCGTTTTGCTAATTGTGTGTTTTGTACATCAGATTTTCCATGAATAATATGTGTTCCAAACCTCTTTGGTCCTGAGTAAAAGACGGTATACTTTTGCTGAATATCCAATCCAACTAGATGGAAAAAATAAAATTAAAATATTGAAAGAACCTTCCACTAAAGTATATATACGTAAACACAGAGTATAGCTATAATTTTCTTCACTGTCCACTATACACCAATTTTAGTATCATCAACAAACTTACACTGACATCCAAATCATTAATATAAAATAGCAACAGCTTATCCAGCACAGATGCCAGTGGTACACCACTTGTTACAGGCCTCCAGATTGAACAAACAACCCTCTACCACCACCACTGACTTCTACCTTCTATCCAAATGGCTAGCTCACACTGGATCCTATGTGATCTAATCTTCCAGACCAGCCTACATGCCGGCTCTCGCTATCTCACGCTTAAAATCCTCCCACTTACCAGACATCCCTTTAAGCAAACAGCCTCCCCCAATCAACTTTTGAAAGTCCTGTGAAACCACCCAAAAGAGCTATTACTTTAAATTCAAGAAAATCAGTTTCAATGAGATATTATAAATTAGATTTATTTAATCAAATTAAAGTTTGTTTAACTTATCTTTTTCCCACCAGAGACTGCACATGCTGGAATCTGGACCAAAAATAAACTGCTGGAAGAACTCAGTGGATCAAGCAGCATATGTGAAGGCAAACTGATGGTTGACATTTCAGATTGAGAATTCACCTTCCTTCAGTGATATAAAGATCAGATTTTTGTCCCCTTTCTTTCATGATTTATTTTCTGCATGTCTGGTCTGACACTCCTCCAAATCCAGAGCAAGAATAGTGTACCCCTGGTGCTAAACTACTCTTAACATATTTAATTATCTTTTAGAACTGTAATAAGCTATATGCTACTCACTAGGAATCTATATGTATATTCTGAGTATGAACAGGAATAATTTATCATTTTTACAAATGGCATGGTATACTAAGTGTGGACCAACAATATGTGCGACCCAATTTGTGAATCTTAAGTGAAACGCCTTAAAAATAAACCTTTGCATAGACACATGTATGTACAGTATATATACACACACACTTTTCTTAAAAATGTGTATTAAATATAAAACTTGACTTACCATAGTCTGAACTGATAAGATTGACACTCAGTTCTTCACCTTTGAGAGGTCGTTTAACTTCAATTTTCTTTGACCAACTCCCAGTTTTAAGTAGAGCTGAATCCCTATATTAAAGGAAAACAAAGTTCGTTTTTTGGGGGGATTAGTGGAATCGGTATTCAGTTAAAAGGAACAGAAATTGCATATTTATCAGTGCCTAGAAATGTCAATAAATCGAGAATGCGTAGTGGGAAAAAATGTTTCATTCAAGGTGTTGACACTGCAACGTTTTATATGGCACTACATCTATTACTTCAAATGCTGTAGATAGGTCTGGTACATTAAAGAGTCCATGGGGACTGCCATTGTGAAATATATGGGAAAAAACAGATGAGATGTGGACTGGGAAGGTGAAACCATGACCAGAGGTTCATTGGGGAAGGGAGAGTTGGGTCACTACAAGATATCTGGCAGTGTGTATTTGGATTGCAACTGGGTTGTGATTGGATTATGAGTGGCCTAAGTGAAAGATGGCAAGAGAAACTTTTTAACTTGGTGGACTTATCTAAAATGGGCTCCTGGCATCCGAACCCATAGTTTAGGACCTATTCTGGCTAGTTTCCTCAATAACAATAATCATGCTGCACAAATGGTGTGAAACCCTGGTTCTGGTGGATGGTCTGCTGAAAGCACCATTAAAAATCACAAAACCTGCCTCCAGGTATGAACTACACACTTGGGAATGCTACTGTCCATGGCTGGATGCCTCTATGTTTTGTTCCATCAAACTGATGGAGGAAATTGAAGAAAAATCAATTGTTTGTGATCCATATAGTGTGCAGTTTAACAAAAAAACATTTTCATAATATTTCTGAGCATATTTAAACATTTAACTTTGGATAAGCTATATGGGCCTCTATCTTAATTTCTGCAGATGAACTTTCCTTCATTATCTTGATATTAGATGTTGAATGGTACTCGGATGGCAATGCCTACTGCACCTGAGAGCTCATCTCTTTCCCCTGCTAAAGCTGGCAAGAGTGATTCTTTCCTCACTTGCAGCTTAACATGGTTCAGGTGGAGCATGAAACCTAGTTTGTGCTGCTTCTGAAGATTACCACTGGATACCACAGAATCACAACATAAAATAGTACTAAACAAAAAAGAGAATGACTTTCAGGGATGACTTTCACTCTATTACAACCTTAGTATTTGTTGGAAAAGGACCCAAGCTTTTCATGCTTGTCATTGCTTATCTATTTTTTAAAATTTAGTTCTCAGTTCTTCTGGATGATTTGTTGTGGTGATAGATTTTTTTCCTTCCTACAGAATAGCTTATCTCTTAATGGTGAAGTTCCCAAGAGCAGTCCATTCTGCAAAACACTTGGTCTGCAACCCAGACAACTACATTGGATTCACATGGTTCTGAGCACAAGGGGGTTCTGATTCACATCAGTGCAATGCTAATTCAATTAATATTAGCTGGTGGGGCAGGATTTTTTAAAGTTTGACTTCAGACTTCCATGGAAACAAATTACATATTACTTCATTGTTTAAAACTGATTAAACATTTTATCCTTTTCCTCCTTTTAAATTTTAATGACTCTATGTTCAGTATCTAAACAAAGATAAATATGAGAATTGTGTTCAGATCAAAACCATGTAATCTAGTTCATTATCATTCTTCTGGAGAGAAGCACAGTGTGAACATACAAATAAGCAATTATCAAAATATTACATCTGAGATATTTCTTAAGGAACAGCATGCTCTTTTAGAGCACATTTCCTTGTAGCTTTTTTCCCCACAATTTCAACAAAAGTTATCAACTTTTGGCATTACAGATTTTCTCTGTGTCTGATGAACCTCAGGCTCTGGAGAAAGTACTATATTTTATTGAGTTGATCCTGTATTAGATTAATAATTTTGAATTTTCACTCATGTTAATACCATAAACAGGCAATAACTGGATACAACGTGGAATCAATGGAGGTTGCTCAGATGTGCATTAGAAAGTTTCAGAGAGATTTTGGCAAACTTAAGATTTTTTACATTCTAATGTTGATTGAACAGACACAATATTGAGATTTTAAATATCAAAAATTCACTATTTTCATCACCCAGATGTATTAGGTATCTTAATAAATTTAGATACTTACGTGATTTTTTGTTTGTAAATAACTTGGTTGTCTGCATCTCCTATGATCAGAGATGTATAGTGATTGTCAGGTGCTGTTCTCTTTTTCAGCAGTTGCTCATAATTTGTTAAGGTAATTGTCACAATGATTTCTGCCACTCCAGCATGGTACTTTGAAAGCTGTAACACAAAAACACTCCAGCTGAATGAATGAATTAAAAATCATTACAAACTTTATTACAATCAAAAACACAAATGCAACGGATCTAAATTGATTGGGGGAAATGTTATGCTGTTTGCTATTTATTGCAAGAATATAAACATTAAAAGAACACCGAAAATAGACACAAAAAGTTGGAGTAACTTAACGGGTCCACGGGTTTCTGGAGAAAAGGAATAGGTGACGTTTTGGGTCAAGGCCCTTCTTCAGACTGAAAGTCAGGGGAAAAGGAAACGAGAGATATAGACGGTGATTTAGAGAGATGTAGAACAAATGAATTAAAGATATGCAAAAAAGTAACGATGATAAAGGAAACAGGTCATTATTAGCTGTGGGTGAAAACGAGTTGCAGACTATGAGACCATTGTCTCAAAAGAACACCATTTCACTGTATATAGTGATTACTTAAAAATTCTAATGGAGGGAACCGATAACATAAATAATTGTAATAACATTGATCATGAAGTGGTTCTTTAATATGCAAAATATTAAGCAATCATTCCCTTTCTACAAATATCATTC
Organism: Rhinoraja longicauda; assembly: GCF_053455715.1. Classification (NCBI taxonomy): domain Eukaryota; kingdom Metazoa; phylum Chordata; class Chondrichthyes; order Rajiformes; family Arhynchobatidae; genus Rhinoraja; species Rhinoraja longicauda. The sequence goes on along the minus strand of NC_135963.1, from coordinate 9,397,405 downwards.
GTCATCTACGAGTGAAAATGAAATTCAACTCTACTAAAAAAAAATCACCTGTTCAACACTGAGTTCGTACTTTGGGAGGTGAATAACAGATTCTTTTATCTGATTTCCAAATGGAGGGTGTCTGTTCACAATCTACAAAATAATAATGATTATAATTCCCTGTTTCAAAATGTCCACATTTCCATCATGTTTACTGCATGATAAAATGCATTTAAATTCCAACATCTATCATATTTGAAATACATATTTCTTAGTGTTTATTGGCTATGTGGCACCAGAACCAGGGCCCACAGTTCCAGAACCAGGGGCCAGTTTCCAGAACCAGGGGCCACAGTTTAAGAATAAGTGGTAGGCCATTTAGAACGGAGATGAGGAAAAACTTTTTCAGTCAGAGAGTTGTGAATCTGTGGAATTCTCTGCCTCAGAAGGCAGTGGAGGCCAATTCTCTGAATGCTTTCAAGAAAGAGCTAGATAGAGCTCTTAAGGATAGCGGAGTCAGGGGGTATGGGGAGAAGGCAGGAACGGGGTACCGATTGAGAATGATCAGCCATGATCACATTGAATGGCGGTGCTGGCTTGAAGGGCCGAATGGCCTACTCCTGCACCTAATGTCTATTGTCTATGTGAGAAAATAGACATAGTTATATTTAGCATTAGATGTGCTGCTTAGAAAATTCTGCAGCCTGATGGGAAAGTTTATATCAGGTGAAAGTTATAATATCAGAAGTTTGCAAATTTACTCCACAATATTCACTTTAGAAAATAACATATAAACAATTAAGCTGAAAAATAGCTGAACAAAATAGTAATAGGAAAACAGTTCTTAAATTTAACGCTCATCAAATTTTATCCTGTTTCTGCCAACTTCGGACCTTGAGTAAACATGATTTTGTTGTCTGATATTTAATTCACTGGCCCAAGCTCTGTAATAATATAAATACTAAATTTATATTTATAACACTTTGTTTTAAAAAATGTACAATTCATTACAGTCAGAACAATACGAAAGTTACTGAACTGATAATCTTGCTGTCCAAACACTTTAAAGGCCATACATTCATTTCTACATCACAAAAATGAATTTAATTAATGCCGAGAGAAAATAATAGTGGAAACTGTTGGTCTATCATCAAAACCTAACTCATATCTTTCAGGGAAATCATTTTCTCACTCCAACCTTGTCGGGTCTAATATAATGCATTTAAATTCTAACATCTTATCCACATTAACTAGGTGACTGTAAGTTGTCTTGGGAAAGCTAGTTTTAGGGTATAAATATGACTCAGAAGTGCTCAGATCCTCAAACCATAATGACACATAACTACCCAAGCAATACCAAGAAACGGAATGGTCAGAGAAACAAGGAGAAGGCGAGATAATAGGCACATTATCTATTGGGCATTATGGGTGGCATAGTTACTGCCTTACAGTGCCTGAGACCCGGGTTTGATCCTGACTACGGTGCTTGTTTGTACGGAGTTTGTACGTTCTCCCTGTGACCTGAGGGGTTTTCTCCAAGATCTTCGGTTTCCTCCCACACTCCAAAGAGGTACAGGTTTTAGGTTAATTGGCTTGGTATAAATGTAAAATTGTCTCGTGTGTGTGTAGGGTAGTTTAATGTGTGGGGATCATTGGTCTGTGGGGACTCGGTGGGCCAAAAGGCTTGTTTCCGTGCTGGATCTCTAAGCTAAACTAAACACAGTGGGAAACATCTGAGAAGGTCTAATGGGATGTACAAATATTTGAAGGAAAAACTGATACCAATTCTAACTCTCTTGAATTTGTATCTTCTATCTTCTGAAATGTAGAGAGGCCTGCATTTACCATGGCACAGGACAATGTAGGACCTGTAAATATATCAACAGTAGTAAGTGTGTTGTACACTTAGTTATCAAATGCTTCAGAAATATTTATGTCTATATGAAAGCTGACAATCATTCAGCACATAATGAGAGTTTGACTGTAGCGTGCTATTATTACCTCTATGTTTCCTGAGTGTTACTGATTTTCAACTAAATAATCCCTTAATCTTAAAATTCTTATCCTTTGTTTTCAAGTCCTTCCATGGGCCCCAATTCCGGCCTCTAAGGCAGCCTTGAGGTTAACTGCATTAATATTTGAGATAGAGACTTCAGTAGGTAAGACTGCGCCATGCAATTCTCTTCCTTGGTTTCTTAAAATCTGTGGTTCAGGATTTTTATTTTGCAACATACAAAGACATTGATTCAAAATTCAGATTCCTTTTACAATTTGTATTTATCCCTTGCCAGAGATGTCCATCACATATGATTCTGAGGTGATCAGAGCCTCCAATGCTCATCCTCAGCCGATCGAGTCTCGAAGCCCATATATGATTGGAAGAATGGATCAACTGGGCTTATATTCACTGGACTTTAGAAGGATGAGAGGGGATCTTATAGAAACATATAAAATTCTTAAGGGATTGGCAGACCTCCCAACATTTGATTTTACAAATTCATAATTTTGATGTCCAAAATTTTACATCAAAATTCATAATATGGCCCATAATGCAACTTTTCAGCAACAAAAAAAAAGTATGCACGCCAAATGCAAATGTGTGAAAAATGACTATTAATTCCAACAGTCTATAGTTCTTGGACTACATATACAATGTCAGGCCTATCATGAGTATATTCTGCTATTCATAGAAAGGTTATTGAACAGAGATACTTTTTGCAACACAATTTCCTTACACATCCCAATTCTCTTGGTATTGAATAAAAGAACAATGGTCATAAAATGTATGACTAAGTTATGAAGAAAGAGTTGATATATGCGACTCGACCAAGCACATGGAATTATTTGTTGAAGTAAATTTGCACATTAATTGATAATCAGCCCAAAAAGGTGTTAATTGGGTTTTCTGTTGTGTTTTATATTTTAATCCTGTCTTAATTAATTAATATAGTTATATAATCTTTCACTTAAATTTAGTATTTACTCATTACAGTTCCTTCACTGATTTTCTGGGACTCTTGGTTCCAGATCTTTGCTGATTTATCCAGCCAGCCAAGAAAGTCGGCTATGGGGACAGATGTGCTGGTTCCAGCTGGGCTGGAATTCCAGAGCCCCGGCTGCAGGTTGCAAAGATTGGCCATGGAAGTTCTGATGAGGTCAAGATTGGCTGCCTTGCCAGCCTGGATGCCACATTTTCGGGGAGACTTCCAGGGCGGGGGGATTTCTCGCGGATCCCCTAGCGACCTGTAGCAGCTGTATTGACAAATTGCAATTACCGACTGTTTTGCGGAAAAATGTGAGGCGACATCGGAATGGCGGAAATGAAATAAGAAAGCGGAAACTTTCCGCCAAATTCGGAAGGGTTTGGAGGGGTGGATTGGACAGGCTAGATGCAGGAAAAATGTTCCCATGTTGGGGGAGTACAGAACCAGGCGTCACAGTTTAAGAATAATGGGTAGGCCATTTAGGACTGAGATGAGAAAAAACGTTTTCACCCAGAGAGTTGTGAATCTGTGGAATTCTCTGCCACAGAAGGCAGTGGAGGCCAATTCACTGGATGTTTTCAAGAGAGAGTTAGATATAACTCTTAGGGCTAATGGAATCATGGGATATGGGGAGAAAGCAGGAATAGGATACTGATTTTGGATGATCAGCCATGATCATATTGAATGGAGGTGCTGGCTTGAAGGGCCGAATGGCCTACTCCTGCACCTATTTTTGATGTTTCTATGTGACCCTGTGGAAATCCCAATGGTTCTTGGGCTTTGAGTGCAATGGAATACTATGGTGGTGAGTGGGCTTATGTATGCAAGATAGTTTGGTGGCCACCCCACCATTGCATACTTCAATTCAAAAGGTTGGAACATAGGGAAACCAAAACTCTATGCAGTGCTCCAAGTGTGATCTCATAAACACCTTGTGCTTGAAACCTTTTAGGATATTTTCACATATATGTTTTTTGGATTGTATTTGCCAACAAGATCTTCCAATTTGATAGTGGCTTTAGAATACAAAATACATGTCTAGAATCCACACAGGCAGATTATGAATTTTTTTAAATGACACCAAACTATAATAGTAGCTATTAGGTTTATTCAAAGACACAATACTTTATTTTTCTACTATATATATGACAAAACAAAGTATTTCTAGGTCTGCAGGAACATCAGGAGTTATGGAGAACAGGCAGCAAAGTGGAACTGAGGCCAAGATTAGATCAACCATGATCTTATTTAACAGCAAAATAGGCTCAGGATGCTATTTCTTATATTAGATTCTTATGAGAAATGGACAAACTAACATGTGAAATTAATGAACTTTGGATGCAATATTTTGTGTCTGTCTGTCTGCAGGGCAAACTAAATAATTTAAGATAGTTTATCGTCATGAATTTCTCCTTGAGAAATATATTTGCAAATGTCATCACTCATAGACTAGGCCCTAAAACACATGTACTCCACGAGTTATTGATTTTTGCCTCAGGGATAAGCATTTGGAGCAGTTCCTGGGCTACTCTGGGAATTCTGCCATTTACTGTTTAAAAGGCCTTGGATCTCATGTAATTTTCCCCACAGGGAACTGATTATTTTCCCCAAGAGTATTGCATTATCTAGAAATGACATTTATTTTGCACTCTTCCCCTGCCTCTTTTCGAGTTTTAAACTAGCATGGTGTTTGCTATTGCCTGGACTAGGGATGTCTAAACAACAAACTGGTTTTCTCACAAAAAAAAAAAAAATCCTCCATGTGTCAGCATTGTTCAGTGGTATTAGTCTTGCCTCAGACCCAGATGTGGTGGGCTTAGGGGCTATTGTTGAGACTTGATCATATAATATGAATTGATTTCTCAGTGCCATACCGATTCAATCATGTGTTTTCATAACAGCTTTAAGCTGGGAAGGTAAGTTGACACTTCACATGCTCCGTTCACTCCCCTACATCTCATATCTATCCACGAGAGAAGGCTTCTACTCATGTCTGGAAAAACATTCCGTCTCAAACAATACCATCAAAATACTAAATGATTCCATGATCTTACGTGGGACCTTGAGCTTTTGATACATTCAAAGCAGCTGCTGCTTTTAACTACATAACAACACTTGGTGATGAACAAAGAAGTTATTTCAATGAGGGTAATTTTAACGATGGCTTGGCAACTGTTGGCTGAAAGTACATAATTCTTGTTTACATACTGTGCAAAGGATTTAGAGGCACGATAAGCTACAAAGCAGCTAATGGGCAATAGAAGGAAACTTAGAAATTGTAAATATCAGGAAGGATTGAACAAATTAAGTTTCTCTTCACCAGATAGAATGATCTTCACAAAACAAAATTGTTTAATAGACTGGATAAAGAAACTATTTCCATTTCTGGATGACCAAACCCAGATGCCATTATACATGAGATAGTCACTACTAAATCTAGTGGAGGATAAATGATAAATTTCCCTACCCAGAGAATGGTTCAAAAGGTAAAATTCACTACCACAAGGAATAATCAAAATGTAAAGTTTTTGAGGGGAAGCCATGAATATTAAAGACCATACTGAATGGGTTGGAATTGGTTAATGTGGAACAGAGGAAAAATAAAATCGCATGGGTGAAATGCCTGATATCTGGTTTCCAAAATTCGATTTCATTCTGGAAGAGTTTCAAAAAAAGTGTGGAGTGTCCAGTCGATACTAAGCACCATATTTATTTCACTGACTAGGGATAAATTTACAGGCAACATGACTTGTGGTCATACAGGTAATCCAATGTAAAGTTCACTACCAGTAACTTTAATTAATTTATGAAATGTAAATTCTATGAAAGTAAAATAATAAGCTTTCTAACAGCATTATTTTGATATAAACATACCGATTTTTTCAAGTTGTCTTGATATATACAAGGAGTTCTCCCAAAGTTTCGCCCTAAAACATTTGGCTAAGATCAGTGAATTCAACAATGTTGAAAAGTTCTTCTTTTCTTGTTGCATAAGCAATTCTGAAAGGCCTATTGGTTAAGCATTTACACAACATACTTAATTAGAAAGCACAGTAAATATTTCATTCATAGACCGTAATGGTGTATCCTAGACCGTAATGGTGTATCTTTATTGTTTTGATGTGTTTATGCTTCATTCTTAATTGTTAACTGTTTGTGTTGTCATTTGTGTGCGGAGCACCAAGGCACATTCCTTATATATGTATACTTGGCCAATAAACTTATTTATTCATTCATTCATTCATTCATTCATTCATTCTTTAATGTACCTTCACACATTAGTTTGTAAGTATTAAGAATTTAACAAAACAAATATGGATACAGTTCCAGATTCAATATCTAATTTCCATTCTTACTTTTTAATTGTTTATAGATAGCAAGTAAACTGGGGGAAAAATAAACAAATTTAGCGAGAATATGGTGGAAAGGTGATTTTGTGAAAGCACTACTAATCTGTTTGTATTCATAATTAATGTTAGATTGCCAGTACTCACGATTAATGTTCAACATTTATACTTGGTGAACATATAACCTTAATACTTTTCTATCAATTAGGAAAGAACTGTAAACAATATACAGTGCAAAAGGCAACATTTTGTTTATGCTTACATTTGGTGACTCTTGTGCCACATTTAAATATCTTGCCTATGTCTTGAGTTAATGCAAATTCTTGAATTGGAATACAACCTAACTGAGCTTGTAGTAGACTGGAAAAAAAAAGAAATATATTTGTAGTTAAAAAAGCAAAATAATTATTTTTTAAAAAAGAAGGAATAAAAATACTGTAATAGCAGTCGAATGATCACGAGAAAGGTATAAATGAGGTGTTAAATTTCCAGACCAAGAATCCAGATATACGAACTAAAGGTCCAGAAATACGTTCAAGTCACAGCAAGGAAGCTGTGGAATTTAAGTTCAATTAATAATCTGGAATTTCAAAGAACATCTGAACATCAATGATCACAAAATTATTCAATTGTTGCAAAAACTAAATGATTTACAAATGTCATCCAGGGAAGGAAATCTGCCACTCTTTGTGACAGATTTGGCACACAATTACTTGACTTATTCCATTCATGAACTCCAAACTTAAATGGCTCAGCACTCAGTTTCAACAATCTGCTACATTAAAGCATTGACCAAGGCAAGATTGCTCCAGACCAGTTCATCTTGAAGGCCCATATGAGAAAATTCAGTGCAACTTTGTCCTGTAGTTGGACATCTATACAGTCATAGTTTCAGTCCTGTTAAGGGCCCCTTCCTCAAATATTTTTCCATTACATTGAAGGCAGTGTTGGTACTGCCACCTATACCTGTACAGAACTAAAACATGTCATTACTTTTGCCAACAATTTTCATTGTGTTCTCTCTTCCGTTTCACTTCTTAACATTTCCATCTCAGGGATAGGTTAGCTACCAATATCCATTATAGGACCATCAGCCCTGGCTGTCAGCTTGGCTAAACCTCCTACCATCCTCCCTCCTGTAAGGATTCTATTCTATTCTAGTTTCTCCATACAATCACTCTTAAATGAGCCTTTCTTCATCAGTGTCTTTAAAATGTCTTCCCTTCTCATTAATTATGCATTTGACTCTACCATAACTAATTGGCTTCTCAATCCTGTCTCCCCACTTCTGCTCTCAGCCCCTCACCAGAACAAGTATAGCGCTCTCCTCCCATTCTGATCCTTCTGACTTCAGCCTCTTATATTGCCCAAATGATCTCCAGCATAAGCTCATAACAGCATTTCATCTTTCTCCCCTGCAGATGTGGCGCTACCTTTCTATTTCAATTATGCTTTTTTTTTTTCCTACATTATTTACTTCTGACTGCCAGCTTTAAAAATAAATTTGAGTTATATATTATCTCCGTTCCTGCCTCTATGTACTTTAAAATATGCTTGATTGCTCACTCTTCCAGTTATGATGCAGGACCCTTGGCCTACAACATTGATTCTGTTTGTCTTTCTTGTGATGATGCCTGACCTTCTGAAAGCTTCCACCATTTTCTATTTCGGATTTTTAGCACCTGCAGTTTTTTGCTCTGCACATTCTTGGTTCTTGGTCCTCCAAAATATTCCAAATGGAATTTAAACTTGAGGTGGCGGAGTATGGACTTAAGCAAGAAGGGCTTCTTGGAGAAGAGCTGCCTTAAATTTAGTTGCGTCTGGTTGAATAACTATAGTAGGGTGAAGACTATTCCATGCTTTAATTGTGCGAGGGAAGAATGAATTGCTATACACATCTATCTTGATAGCTGGTATCTCAAATTGAATCGAATGCCCTCGTCTACTCCTGATAGGTTTGGGTTTGGTGTAGATATGGTAATCTATGTCGAGCTGACCATTTAACATTTTGTAAAAACAGGTCAAACAGTGGGCTTCACATCTGTCTCGGAGAGTGTTCCACCACAATGAATTTAGAAGTTCGATAACACTCGTTTCTCTCTCATAGATACTTGTAACAAAACAAGCTGCCTGTCTGCTTGTTGTGCCAGTGATTCATGACAGTTTGGGGTGGGCAGTGAGTAGGGAGGTATAAATGCAAGGATATGTTTGTGAATAAATATTAATTTCACTCCAAACACATGACCGAAAGGCTGATATGTTGGAAAGGATGTTACATGGTTGCCATTTAGCAGAAAGTATCCCCACTTATCTTTTAATCTGGTCCCATAAAGACCTTGAATTAAAAAAATATATATTTCAATTCATCCTCATAAAGATATAAAGTTCAATATTTGGGTGCAACAGCATTCTGAAAGGATAAGCAGATGCAGTAATTAAGAACCTGCTGTTGTGATGGGAAGGCTGTAGCCCAATAAGCTGTCTTGAACTTGTTCACCCTGGTGCGATTGGGTAACTTCCACTGAAGACTGTATCTTGCTCGGGCTGAAGGACTATAAATTCATCTGTTTAATTCAATTCCCAAACTAGCCTTGAACTTAAAAATCCACCTAGGTGTATCACCTGGAGCAGAGCAAATCTGATTCTTTGCATTTGCTAACTTTAAACTGAACAGCTTATCCAATAATGTCTTGATTTTGAAGCTTGTATTCTTATTATTCAGATGTCTAAACAATGTGTTAAATAAACAGTGTGCTTGCAAAATTGTCTTACCAGTAAACTTTCATTTCATTTGTTTTAATCTTTCCTTCTATAGGAAACCTACATTAAAGATTGATGGAACATAGACAGTTAATGTTTAACCATATAAAATAAGTAACACCATCACAGGGGAAAATTGTGTTAATAAATTATTTTGAAAATAACTATTATTATGTTACTAACTGTGGGAAAACTTCTAAAGAGTAATCTCTCTCAACTCCAGTTTTGTGCAAAATTCACATATCCTTCCATACTTAGAAATGGATTGATGACAGTTTTGAATGAACTCAATAAATTAACTACTAACTCTTTGGGGTTACAGAATTCAAAAGATTCACGATACTCTGTGTAAATTCATTTCTCCTCATCTCAGTCCTAAATGGCCGACTCGCTATTCTGAGATTGTGACTCCTGGTTCTAGACTCCTTAGTTGAGCGAAACATCCTCCCTCATTCCAATCCGTCACGCCTGTAGGAAGTTTAGAAGTTTCAATGGGATTGCCACTCATTTACCCAAATTTCAGAGAAAAGAGAGATACCCAATCTCTCTTCATGTGGCGGAACTCACATCTCTGGAATCAATTCAGTGAATATTTGTTGCATCCTTATCTGGAAGTCTGTGTTTCTTTAGGTAAGGAAGACCGAAACTGTACACAATACTTCAGGTGTTATCTCACCAATCCTCTTTATAATTGCTCTCTGACATGTTCTTATGGATGGTCATGCTTCCATGTTTTGCGTCCTTTGCAAATTTCAAAATTAAAGGTGGTGTATGAGCCATTTACGCTTAAATTAGTTACTGTTATTATATTATGGCCATGTTTAATATTTCTAGTTTCTTTCTGCCTGTACTTTGGAAGGTGGGATTTGATACGTGGAGGGGCGTGTCTACATATGAGGAGGCTAGCATAGCCACAGAGATTGGTGGTCAGTTTAGTCTCGGAGGATGGAGAGAAAACAGTTTTCAACCACAATGTTTGGAAGATTAGTTTTTGTTATCTCAGAGTGGGGTGTGCGTAAGCTATATCTCCACCACATCACCGAGAAGGTATAGAAACTGCTATTACAGGTGGCAAACCTTATGTATACATTTCAACACTGGTAAAGTTAAATTCCCCATAGAAGGTGTCTAAACCAGTCACTTTTAAAAGAGTTTCTTAGTTTTAAGATTACTTGATAGTGCAAAGGCAATTCATAAGCCAAAGCACCTCACATGTACCCTTGTCAAATCATCTTATGATAATTCCCATCTTTCTTAAGTGTATGTTTATCTCACATATTGTCAGAGCATCTGTAAATATCTAGGAGTTACAAAGAACATGATTGGCATTACCTGATGGTGACTCTGTTTTTATCTTTGTTCAGAGTATTAAGAATTTTCTTCTCATTGACCCTTAGTTGAATATCTGCAAACTCCTTGCATCTGGAGATTATTGTGACCTATTTTTTAAATATATTGCATGATTTAAAATATCTGAAGAGATAAACTTTGACTACAGCAACATACCAAATTGTCAATTGCAGCTGAAAGGTTTAATTTTTTTCAGGTGATTCAGTGACTGAAGAGGCACTTTGGCTTATTATTTCAAACACATTAAATAAGGATTTTGCCATTTTAAATCTATTTGTGTGTACACATGTATCAAATGGATAAATTAATGGAATAGTACTTCAGCCATGATCAAAGTAAATGGCAGAATAAGCATGAGAGAATTAATAGCCTATTGCTAGCTCTTTTAAAGTACCTATGCAATTTTAAAATATTACAACTTTCTCATACTAATAACCCTATTGACAGCACATATTATTTTCTTGCAAGAAAACAGAATAAGATCTGCAAGTTATTTCCACTTTAGAAAAAGTGATCAATAAATAAGTACGGGTCCACCACCGATTTTCTGGCATCTGATGGTCCGGCACCTCCTTTAATCCGGACAAAATTACGAGAGTGCACTTGAAATCCCCCCCAGAGGTCCCCCAAAAAATGTGGCGCCTAGGCTGGGTGAAACGGGCAATCTTGACCTCATCGGGACTTCCGCGGCCAGATTTACGACCGGTGGGACCAATTTGCCCCTTGTGGCCAAGGCTCTGGAACTCCGGCCTGGCTGGAGCCGGCGGATCCGTTCCCATAGCCGACTTCTGAGGCCAACTTTGCGGGCCGGTATCTTGGCACCCGATGGCCTAGGTGAACTGTTCCGGTAACATTTGACTCCTCTCGGAGGCCATGACGTCTATTATCCCAGCAAATGGATAAATCGGCAATGCTCTGGAACCAAGGACGCCGGAAAATCGGTGGTGGACCTGGTACGACAAAGTCCCCGAAATATTGCAGTTTTGTGCACATTTCAATCTTGAACTGCATAATCAATGACAATGTGAATACATTAGTCGTCCATTTAAGCAATGGCTCAGAATTTCTATAGAGCTGCCTGTCACTTATGAGTGCAGGATGACTATCTGTTGCAACTCTCATACCTGGAATAGGCCCCTTCCATATACGTCTGCAAGGAAGCTTTCTTTGAGCTGATCAGCAGGGTTCTGATCCTAAATGGCCCTCCACAACTTGAAATACTTTGAGAGATATTAAATGATGCCTACGCTGAACCATTTCAAAGAGCTTGAATGTTTGTGAATATATATGACCCACAAAATTTCCATCTGTGGATATCTATATACTAAAAACTCTCGTTTGTTTGTTTGTTCCTGAACTACAGCCAAAACGGTACATGACAATTTAAGGGGGTCATTTATCATGTGTCGGTTAATGCAAGTACCTGGGAACTGATAGCCTAGTGAGAGTCCCCAATATCTCTGCACAGGTATAGAGGGAATTCTGCACACAACTGTCAGCTTTCTCATGGAAATTCTGAGCCAATGTATTGGATTGTAGTCTCTATTTCTTCATTATTTGTTATCCCTTTGCTAAACTTAAGACATAGGTCCACTCAGTTTGTGCTGATCATCAGGCCCTTATTTAAGCTGCTTTTACAGTAGTCCCACCTCATCTAGTTGTTAATCTTTCCACCCAAGGTCTTTTAGGGTTTTTGGCTATTTTATTGATACTGACATGCTCAAATTTCTCTGAACTTTTTTTCTCCTATTTGTACATAACAAATATGAGAATGTGGACATCTATATACTAAAACTCTCGTTTGTTATCTTGTTTGTGAATGAACTTCAGCCAAAACGGTACACGATAGCGCGACAATTTTAGGCCCACCTTACTCACCATTGTCACTGGTGATAATGCAAGTAGTTTTATTGAAATTGGTGTTATATTTTTAAAGTTATTCACATTTTAAAGTTTAAAAGGAGGGGAGGGGGAGGAGGGAAGGGGGTAGGGAAGGGGGGAGTGGGGGAGAAGGGAGAGGTTGAGGAGAGAGGACAGGGTGCTGCACCAATGCAGGAGAGGTTTGGGCCCAACCTGGTCTAGTTTGTCATAAATATTAGGAAGATTACATTTTCTCATGATGTAGGAGCCATTTGGCCCATAAAGTCAATAGCACAGAATCCCATTCACCCACTTATTTCCCCGTAATTTATTCTCTTCAATGTGCCCATTATGAGCAATTTACTCTAACCAATCAATTAACAATCCAGCACATCTTTGGGATGTGGGAACTAACTGTCGCAACTGGGGAAAACACACACAATCACGGGGAGAACTTGCAAATTCCTCAAAAGCAGCACCAGAGATCAAGGTCGAATGCTAGGCTACAGGAGCTGCGCAGGAGCCATACTACCTCGACACCACTGTGCAATATCTCCCAAGATTTGAATTTGAATCTCCTAGCTACCATCATGAAAATTTTAGAATATGCCTTCCTAAATTTTGGCAATTAACTCAGTAACTTATCCACTATACCACTACACTCACTCTTTTAACAAATTGCAACACAAAATAAATGCTTCTACATTTTAAAAAAACTATTAGATGATTCTGGTATTTTTAAAATTAATGAATTACCAGTTCAGTAAGATTTTCATTTCCATTGACCAAGAAGAAAAGTTTCATTGTTTCAAATGCAATGGAATAGCGGGCCATTAATTTCCCCATTCCTATTAAATGTAAAAGAAAAAGTTACCATTTTGCATTGATCCTTAAGAGATGCTTTATTAAATTTATGAGAAAGGATATAAATAAACTTTCACCTGTAGGTTTGAAATTGATTTCTTCATCCATTCTTAACAAACCAATGGATGCCAATGCCTGCAAATTCTTCAGGCATAGTTCTGTTTCAATAATAAGAAAGACATTTAATTACTCATTTAATAACCTGTTTGTCAAATCTTATGAATAAACGATTTTCATTCATGTACAGATTTCACATTAGCACTGCAAATAAGGCTATATTTGAGATAGCAGCTTTGAAATGGAATATACCAGAGAATCCAAATAAAGCTCCACCCTTTTGGAATGGATATTAGAAATAGTCCACACCCCTGCATCAACAAAGACAGAATCTTCATTTATGTAACATTTCTGACATGGCAAAGTGCTCCAAGGTGTTTTACATTCTTGCTCTCAAATAAAAATTAACATTGAGTCACGCAAGTATGGATGATTAAGAGGTTTCTAAATTATGAAAGTATGGAACAAATAAATTCAAAAATATGTAACAAACCAGAATTTCAGAACACAAATATCTCAAAGGCTTACAGGAGTGGATTCTAAATACAAGGAGGAGTCGATTATGGATCAATATGATGACAAGGATTATAATTCTAACTGCAAACACTGAAATCTCTCTCCCTCAACCAAAGATTCACCATTTCTTAATTCAAAGATGTTAAAACGGTTGCAGATTTGTGATTTTCCTAACACGCAGTCTTAGTCGGCAAGTTGTTGTTTGTACAAAGTACACACTAATAAACTGATTAATTTTAACTGACTAAAATATTAAAGATTAAAGGTCGGGTTGACTTCAGCTGTACTGTCAAACCAAAGTAAAACCTATTTGCATCATAGTTATCCACATTGCTGGTATTACTCAATGTAAATTATCATGTCAATTACATTACAAACAATCATTACACCAGACACCTTTCATCTGAACTGTTAACTTACTGATTTCTTTAGTGTTTCTTGTATTCCTAGATACAGTACTCACAATCAGGTTCAATGGCAAAGATTAAATACAGTACCTTGCAACTTTGCTTCAATTCCACTTTTGTCAAGATCAGCAGCAAAACCTCAAGAAAAAAAATGTTTGTGATCATTGTACATTTTGATGAGTTTTAAATGTTCTATTTTCATTTTTCCATAAACATATTACATTTAATTATTAGATCATAATAAAACCCATTGCGATGGTTGACTAATACTTAAGTAACAAGTGGTTGGTTTTTAGTTTTTTTAAATAACATAATTGAAATTCCTTTACTGTTATATTAACAGAGATAACTTTATATATATCTTTTAAATACAGTATTTTGTTACTGATCCAATACATTGTAGGCATGCCCTTTAAGGATCTAAATACTGCTCCCTTTATAATCTTTAGAATATTATCTCCATCAGAGAGATCTTCTTTGCATTAAAGCCAGCGTTGTATATTAATGATTTGGATGAGGGGATTCAAGGCTTTGTGGGCAGGTTTGCAGATAATACGAAATTAGGTGGAGGGGGAGTCCTGTAGAGAAAGCAGCACTCTGCAGAAGAACTTAGATGCAGTGCATTCAGAAAGTATTCAGACCCCTACACCTTTTCCACATGTTGTTACGTTACAGCCTCATTTTAAAATGGATTAAGTACTTTTTTAAAAATCATCAATCTACACACAATACCCCAGAAAGAGGAAGCGAAAACAGGTGTTTAGAAATTTTTGCTAAGTAATTAAAAAGAAATAACTGAAATATCACATTTACATAAGTATTCAGACCCTTTGCTATGACACTCAAAATTGAGTTTAGGTTCATCCTGTTTCCATTGATTATCCTTAAGATGTTCCTACAACTTGATTGGAGTCCACCAGTGGTAAATTAAATTGATTGGACATGATTTGGAAAGGCACACACCTGTCTACATAAGGTCCCACAGTTGACAGTGCATGTCAGAGCAAAAACCAAGCCATGAAGATATTGTCTGTAGACGTCCTAGACAGGATTGTGTTGAGACACTGATCTGGGGAAGGGTATAAAACAATTTCTGCAGCTTTGCAGGTCCCGAAGAGCACAGTGGCCTCCGTCATTCGAAAGAGGAAGAACTTTGGAACCACCAGGACTCTTCATAGAGATGGCTGCCTGGCCAAACTGAGCAATCGGGGGAGAAAGTGACTTGGATAGATTAGGCGAGTGGGCAAATGCATGGCAGATGCAATATAATGTGGATAAATGTGAGGTTATCCACTTTGGCGGCAAGAACAGGAAAGCAGAGTATTACCTGAATGGTGACCGATTGGGAGAAGGGGAGATGCAACGTGACCTGGGTGTCATGGTGCACCAGTCATTGAAAGCAAGCATGCAGGTGCAGCAGGCAGTGAAGAAAGCGAATGGTATGTTGGCATTCATAGCAAGAGGATTTGAGTTTAGGAGCAGGGAGGTTCTGCTGCAGTTGTACAGGGCCTTGGTGAGACCGCACCTGGAGTATTGTGTGCAGTTTTGGTCTCCTAACCTGAGGAAAGACGTTCTTGCCTTAGAGGGAGTACAGAGAAGGTTCACCAGATTGATCCCTGGGATGGCGGGACTTTCATATGAGGAAAGACTGGATAGACTGGGCTTGTACTCGCTGGAATTTAGAAGACTGAGGGGGGATCTTATAAACATATAAAATTCTTAAGGGGTTGGAGAGGCTAGATGCGGGAAGATTGTTCCCGATGTTGGGGGAGTCCAGAACCAGGGGTCACAGCTTAAGGATAAGGGGGAAGTCTTTTAGGACCGAGATGAGAAAACATTTCTTCACACAGAGAGTGGTGAGTATGTGGAATTCTCTGCCACAGAAGGTAGTTGAGGCCAGTTCATTGGCTATATTTAAGAGGGAGTTAGATGTGGCCCTTTTTGCTAAAGGGATCAGGGGGTATGGAGAGAAGGCAGGTACAGGCTACTGAGCTGGATGATCAGCCATGATCATATTGAATGGCGGTGCAGGCTCGAAGGGCCGAATGGCCTACTCCTGCACCTATTTTCTATGTTTCTATGATCAGGGAGGTGACCAAGAACCCGAAGGACACTCTGACAGAGCTCCAGAGTTCCTCTGTGAAGATGGGAGAACCTTCCAGAAGGACAACTGTATCTGCAGCACTCCACCAATCAGGCCTTTATGGTAGAGTGGCCAGACGGAAGCTACTCCTCATAAAAGGCACATGACAGCCCACTCTGGAGTTTGCCAAAAGGCACCTGAAGGACTCTGACCATGAGAAACAAGATTCTTTGGTCTGATGAAACCAAGATTGAACTCTTTGGCCTGAATGCCAAGCATCATGTCTGGAGGAAACCAGGCACCGCTCATCACCTAGCCAATACCATGCCTACGGTGAAGCATGGTGGTGGCAGCATCATGCTGTGGGGAGGCATTTCAGCGTCGGAAACTGGGAGACTAGTCAGGATCGAGGGAAAGATGAACGAAGCAAAGTACAGAGAGATCCTTGATGAAAACCAGCTTCAGAGCTTTCTGGACCTCGGACTGGGGCAGAGGTTCACCTTCCAACAGGACAACGACCCTAAGCACACAGCCAAGACAACACAGGAGTGGCTTCGTGACAAGTCTGTGAATATCCTTAAGTGGCCCCGCCAGAGCCCGGACTTGAACCCGATCGAACATCTCTGAAGGGACTAGAAAATAGCTGTGCATGGACACTCCCCATCCAACCTGGCAGAGCTTGAGAGGATCTGCAGAGAAAAATGGGAGAAATTACCCAAATACAGGTGTGCCAAGCTTGTCGCGTCATACCCAAGAAGACTTGAGGCTGTAATCGCTGCCAAAGGTGCCTCAACAAAGTAAAGGGTCTGAATACTTATGTAAATGTGATATTTCAGTTATTTATTTTTAATTACTTTGCAAAAATGTCTAAACACTTTTTTTTGCTTGTTTATTATGGGGTATTGTGATGATTGATGATAAAAAAAAAAAAGAATTAGTGGGAGAGTTTAGGACTAGAGGCCATAGCCTTAGAATTAAAGGATGTTCCTTTAGGAAGGAGATGAGGAGGAATTTCTTTAATCAGAGGATAGTGAATCTATGGAATTCTGTCACAGAATGCTGTGGAGGCCAAGTCAATTGATATTTTAAAGGCAGAGACAGATAGATTATTGATTAGTACAGGTGTCAAGGTTATTGGGAGAAGGCAGGAGAATGGGGTTAGGAGGGTGTGATAGATCAGCCATGATTGAATGGTGGCGTAGACTTGATGGGCCGAATGGCCCAATGCTGCTTCTATCACTTATGACCAGCGTTTTTATTATCATCCTAAAATGTTGAATTGCATGAAGTTTCCTTGTATCCTTTAAAAATCATGTTTGCTAAAATTTGTATATTAGCCAGTCATAATTTGCAGGTATACAACCGTAATCTCAGACATTGAAGGGAAATCCAGTTCGATGAAAGACAAAATTCTGTGGCACATCGTTTATTAAGAAATATTAAATCTTACCATAATGATTTGGATTTTTAAGGGCCCTAATGTAAAGAAATGTTGATCGTATCCACTCCAAAGCAACATTGACATCAGTGATGGTATTCAATATTATCTCTGCATTCAAATGTTCAACAAGGTGCTTGTGTAAACTACCAATAGAAAGAAATGTGAGATTTTGAAATCCATCCACTTTAATACTTATCACTCAGCACTTCCAGTAAAAACAATTTTGGGAATATTGGGGACCAGAAATTCATCTGCAGAATTTGTAAGTATCTTTCAATATTTGATCAGCTGCATATAGCAGCTGAAATTTCATGTATTTACAATAAAATAATTAACTTTCAGATGTTACATAAAATGGTTCACTCTCCAAACTTCAGAATATTTGATGATTTAGATTTCTTGAATATAACTATTAATAAAAATTTTAAATGCTGGGAATAAGTTGGTCAGACCCTATCTGTAAAGAAAGAAACACAAGATTGTGTCGGGTTGATGACCTTGAATATCGTCCCAGAAAGTCACCAGAACATGACATTGAACAATTACACTGCTTTTCTCTCGTATGTTGTCTATCATATAGATTTACCTGCTTTCAATGGTATATGCTCCATTTAACATCTGTGTGTACTTATCCTTTGTTTGATTCCTCGTCATTATGACTACTGTGGCTGTGGTATCAAACTGAAAGAAATTGCAGACAATATTTAAGAACTGAGAACATTCTTTGAGTGCATCAAAGAGCCTGGAAGTCAACTTTGCAGACTAAAGCTTCTTCCCATACTTTTGATCCTGCAAAAACCGAAGACAACTTTTCTTGAACCAGGGATCAAATCTCCCCTAAGATTCTGCGAGGTCGAGGGTAGCCAAGTATTTTGTATGTATATCTAAAAGTTTCATTACCTCAATAACGAAATCTGACCATGACTTTTGATCATGTGACCACATCAAATAATCACCTTCCTTTTTATCTAAACACTTTAAAACCTGAGTTCCAGTTTAGTTTATTGTCACGTGTACTGAGGTGCATGATTGGTGCACATTACCAAAGTTTCATTTTGTCATGTCCGTTTGCATCACACTTAAAATATCTCTGGAGAACATAGAATGGAACCATTCTTCGGACTGGGAAAATATTAAGTTGTTTAATTTAGAGAAAGAACAATAAAAGTAGATATATATGAAGAAAAGCAGTTGAGGGTCTGCTCAGACAACACAGAAGACCAGCAACGAGGTGAAATAGGTAATTGGAAAGGCTTGTGGTGATATTTATTTCAAGGGGGGTGGAGAAGGTAGGAAAGTCTTACTACAACTGAACAAGGCGCGGATGAACTACCTTGAGTGTCCCAGGATCGGTGTTAGCCCCCTAATTTAAGGCAATTGGAGACAGTCCAGAAGGCACGGTTTAGCTGTGATAAGTGGCAAGTAACATTTGCATAACAAAAGACGGAGACAATCTCCAACAAAAGAAAGTCTAACCACCTACCCTTACCATTCAATGACATATATGTATAAGAAAATAACTGCAGATGCTGGTACAAATCGAAGGTATTTATTCACTAAATGCTGGAGTAACTCAGCAGGTCAGGCAGCATCTTGGGAGAGAAGGAATGGGTGACGTTTCGGGTCGAGACCCTTCTTCAGACTGATGTCAGGGGGGGCGGGACAAAGGAAGGATATAGGTGGAGACAGGAAGATAGAGGGAGATCTGGGAAGGAGGAGGGGAAGAGAGGGACAGAGGAACTATCTAAAGTTGGAGAAGTCGATGTTCATACCACAGGGCTGCAAGCTGCCCAGACGAAATATGAAGTGCTGTTCCTCCAATTTCCGGTGGGCCTCACTATGGCACTGGAGGAGGCCCATGACAGAAAGGTCAGACTGGGAATGGGAGGGGGAGTTGAAGTGCTCGGCCACCGGGAGATCAGTTTGGTCAATGCGGACCGAGCGCAGGTGTTGAGCGAAGCGATCGCTGAGCCTGCGCTTGGTTTCGCCGATGTAAATAAGTTGACATCTAGAGCAGCGGATGCAATAGATGAGGTTGGAGGAGGTGCAGGTGAACCTTTGTCTCACCTGGAAAGACTGTTTGGGTCCTTGGATGGAGTTGAGGGGGGAGGTAAAGGGACAGGTGTTGCAACTCGTGCGGTTGCAGGGGAAAGTGCCCGAGGATGGGGTGGTTTGGGTAGGAAGGGACGAGTGGACCAGGGAGTTACAGAGGGAACGGTTTCTGCGGAACGCAGAGAGGGGAGGGGATGGGAAGATATGGCCAGTGGTGGGGTCCAGTGGTAGGTGACGGAAATGTTGGCGGATGATTTGTTGGATCCGCTGGCTGGTGGGGTGGAAGGTGAGAACGAGGGGGATTCTGTCCTTGTTGCGAGTGGGGGGAGGGAGCAAGAGCGTAGCTGCGGGATGTAGAAGAGACCCTAGTGAGAGCCTCATCTATAATGGAAGAGGGGAAGCCCCGTTTCCTGAAGAATGAGGACATCTCTGATGCCCTAGTGTGAAACACCTCATCCCGGGCGCAGATGCGGCGTAGACGGAGGAATTGGGAGTAGGGGATAGACTTTCAATGACATTACCATCACTGAGTTTCCCATGATCAACATTCTGTAGAAAGACACAAAAAGCTGGAGTAACTCAGTGGGACAGGCAGCATTCCTGGAGAGAAGGAATGGGTGACATTTCGGGTCGAAACCCTTCTTCAGGCTGTACTAGATACTCAACTCAATCAGCCACATAAACATAATAACTCCAAAAATAGGTTAGAATTGGGTATCCTGCAAATAACTCACTCCTACAACCCAAGCCCTTCAGCCAACTATAATACACAAAACAGGACAACAGTGGAGTGCTCCCCACATATCTGGGAGACTGCAGCAACAATTTTGTTTTGTAGGGATTTGCCAGTACCTACAGTTTCCTGGGAATTTATATGAAGCCTCAAGTAGGGCCCGATGTGGGAACCAGTAGTAAGGGAAAGAAAAGAGGGTGCAGTGGAGACAATGGAAGCATGGGAGGTAGGGGAGAGCTGGCCAAGCAGGTCTTCCCTTCCCTGAGTTAGTTTCTGCTCTTCCTCACATTTTTCAGTTGCCGTTTCACACATATAGGCAGCACGGTAGCGCAGCGGTAGAGTTGCTGCTTTACAGCGAATGCAGCGCCGGAGACTCAGGTTCGATCCTGACTACGGGTGCTGCACTGTAAGGAGTTTGTAGGTTCTCCCCGTGACCTGCGTGGGTTTTCTCCGAGATCTTCGGTTTCCTCCCACACTCCAAAGACGTACAGGTATGTAGGTTAATTGGCTGGGTAAATGTAAAAAATTGTCCCTAGTGGGTGTAGGATAGTGTTAATGTACGGGGATCACTGGGCGGCACGGACTTGGAGGGCCGAAAAGGCCTGTTTCCGGCTGTATATATATGATATGATATGATATAGCTTCCTAGAATACAAGAGACAGTCAAACAGAAACACACACACACACACATAGGTGATTATGGTGCGAACTGTACAATACATTTAATGTTACTTGGTCACCCTGAATGATTAAAGAACAAGCATTAAAGATCAAGACAAATAACTTCCCAACAGTAATGATTGGGTTTCAGGGAAAAGCCCCTAATATGCAGATAGCCCCCCAACATCATCAGGATCTCTGTCACCCTCTGATAATGTAATTGAAATGTTCGATATCGAGCCCTATAATCTTTCATTCAGGTAATTGATATATACGTTAAAAAGGTTAGGCCCTAATACAGATTCCTGAAGATCCGTTATTTGTTACATCACTTCCAGTATTTTGTGTTGCCCACCTGAGGTCGGCCAGCTCGGCCCATCATTTGAAGTATATCAGTTTCACAGTATTCTTGAAACATTCCTCCTGCGTAATGCATTGTTGATTTAATGACCACTAGGTGGGCTGGCAAGTTAACTCCCATGGCTAAAGTGCTGGTAGTAACTGAAAATAATTACAGAAGAAAATGGTCAATCATCATTTTGGAAAAGTTCAAACACAAACCAATGCCTCTTAAAAGTAATGTTTTCCTTAGTGTGTACAGATTAATGAAGACAGTCTCTCATGGTGGAGAGTGACTTGTTTCCACTCTAGTTCAGAGGGGTGGAAATGTTTGAGCATGTATTCTTTAATGGTGTGCTTGTTACCGTACACTGACTACCAGTGCTTTAATAAAATGAGGCGATGTAAGGAGGTCTAAGGTGACTGGAGATCAAGGTCTGTCGCAAAGACTTGGCAACACAGTGTGGCATGCAACTGCATCCCCAATTCATACCCCACCTCACCCCTCCCTCCCCGTGTGTTGTACAGGTGCAACTGCAGCCAATTTTGGTATCCTATTGCCCAGAGACATTCTTGACATATCACACTCTGACAAGGGAAAACACTTCAAAACATGGATAAAAAATATGAAGCGACATCAACTGACTAAAAAAATACTTGTTCACAACACCTTACTGTGCACAACTGTGACAGCTCTTTGAAAAGTTAAAGGTGATGCACTTTGGGAGATTGTACGGATGTGAGATATATATGTGAGATATATATTGGTTTCTCAATGTTAATTTTAGTTTAGTTTAGAGATACACCGAGTCTGCGCTGACCATTGATCACCCCGCACATTAACACTATCCTACACACACTAGGGACAATTTACACATACACCAAGCCAATTAACCTACATGCCTGTATGTCTTTGGAGAGTAGAAGGAAACCGAAGATCTTGGAGAAAATCCACGTGGTAATGGGGAGAACGTACAAACTCCATATAGACAGTACCCGTAGTCGGGAACAAACCAGAGCCTCTGGTGCTGCAAGTGCTGCAAGGCAGCAACTTTGCCGCTGCACCACCGTGCCACCCTTAAATTGAATTAAATGATCACAAATTTCCTGTTTCATTGCAAATATTGACTATGGATTTCCATGGCTAAAGAAAGCAACCTGTGAATCTGAGAAGACAGTGCCGAAGCCTCACTTAACCAATCATGTCAACCAGCCACTATATACCATGCCTTCAGAGGCAATCCTTTTGGCTGAAGAACTTTATTTCAGTGTAGCCAGGATATAGGTTCTGTAAGTTCTGAACATAGAAAGGCAGGGCAGTGTAAAGGACGAGGGAAAAGTGGGCCGAGATGGAATGTAGTAGATCCAGAAATATTCTTGCTCTTGTGTAGGAAGGAACTGCAGATGCTGGTTTACACCGAAGATAGACACAAAATGCTGGAGTAACTCAGCGGGACAGGCAGCATCTCTGGAGGTTAGAAGGAATGGGTGACGTTTCAGGTTGAGACCCTTCTTCAAACTTTCAAACTTTCAAAGCAAGTTAAAACAAAATTTATTAGAAGGATTATGTCGCAGATTTCTCCTTGCAATTGCAATGTGCAGCTCTCAGCAGATCGGGTCACTTCTACTGATGGGAATCTTACATTCCATAAAGTCACAAAGCAAGCAATGATCTCCACAATGGGCCATGCAGAGCATCTGATCCCTGTTTTGTGCAACCACTCAACTTAATATACAATCAGACTTTTAATGAGTTCAAAAAATAGTGTTTTTGTAAAGTGCTCATTTATCTGTTTAGTTTACATAAACTATTTTATTGCTTCAGTTTGTTGGTTTTTATTAGGTTCAACTATGAGATTGCATGGTCATGTGGCAGCCCAAGTTACATTGTGGTTGCTGGTGCTTAATGAAGGAATCTCCGCTGCAATCCCCAAGTCTTGCTGTTGTTTTCTACGGCATCTGAAAGTAAAAATGCACTCTAGATCATGATTGATAAAATTGCCTCCTTTAACTTTGGACAATTCTGCCCTAAAAAGGTAAACAAAAAACGAAAATAATATAAGAGAAAAAGAAAAACAAGAAAAAATGCTTTCTGAACCCAAAGACGGAACAAAAATATAACTTACAAAGTACTGGTAAATCTCCTGCTGTAAAGGCAGCTTCAGTAGCTTTCCGATCAGATAGATCCATGCCAGCATGATGATAACCAACTCCATATGTTAATAGATCTATTAAGATTCATATCCAGGTTTTAGAGAATGCAGCTTTTTTAATAAAATAATTCAAAATATAAAAAACATACCTCTGAGCTTTGCATCCTTAATTGAGTATGTGTATTTTTGCAGTCTATTGTGTTCAGAAGAATTGGATAAAAGAATAAATGCAGAAATTACATTTTGAAACAACCAAATGTGATTTTTCCTAAACAAATTCAGGATGATTTTATTTTAATACTTATGAAGACATGTAAGTGTAATACTTTATGTGTGTTCCCGGTAGATTTAATATTATGGAATATTGTAAACCATGAAGCAAAAAACATATACTGTTATAGCACTCAAAATAGAAGATCAGGTCAAGTCAAGTCAATTCAATTTTATTTGTATAGCACATTTAAAAACAACCCACGTTGACCAAAGTGCTGTACATCAGTTCAGGTACTAAGAACGAACATACAATGGCACACAAACATAACAGCACATACATAAACCGTTCACAGCACCCCCTCAGAGGGCCTCAAACGCTAGGGAGTAGAAATAGGTTTTAAGCCTGGACTTAAAGGAGTCGATGGAGGGGGCAGTTCTGATGGGGAGAGGGATGCTGTTCCACAGTCTAGGAGCTGCAACCGCAAAAGCACGGTCACCCCTGAGCTTAAGCCTAGACTGCGGTATAGTCAGTAGCCCCAAGTCGGCCGACCTGAGGGACCTGGAGATAGACTGGTGGGTTAGAAGATTTTTGATAAAGGGGGGGGGGGGGGGGGCAAGCCCGTTTAGGGCTTTGTAGGTGAATAGGAGGAGCTTGAAGTTGATTCTGTACTGTACTGGGAGCCAGTGGAGAAAGGCCAGAATCGGGGTGATGTGGTCCGTTTTACGAGTACCCGTCAGTAGTCTCGCTGCTGTCTAGGGTTATATTGCTCTTGCACATTAAAAGGGAACAAAAACACTAAACTTTGGGTAGATTTATCTTTGAGACTTTATATAATCCTTTTTTTCCCGTTTTCATTCTATGCATATATTATTTCTCACAAATTAAAAAAACATTGAAAAGAAAACAGTCATTACTAACCCAATGCATAAACCAAATCACAACATTCTCTCCTTATATGTCACATCCAAATTATATAAATGGATGTGAGAAGATAAGTATTTTGCCTAAAGCTATGTGTCAGTATTGTTTTAGTACCTAATATAGTCACACGTAACATCTCTAACCAAAAACAAATGACTTCATGCAAGCTTTATTTAATTTATATTCACCAGTTATTTATCACTCATTATATCAAAACATTGCATAATATTGGGTAATATTTGACATTTCTTCCTGTTCCAAATAGTTACATATTCACTTCCAAACTTCAAAAAATATACATTTCAACATGATTTCAGTATTACCTTTGCTTATGTTCCATGGTCATAATGAATTTGGCATCTTTTGCAAGTATGGATGCAGATTGCTGCACACCTTTCCTTGTAGCACAGAACTAAAAGAAGAAAAAAACCCTTAATAAAATGTTATTGAACTATTGGTAGAATAAATTTTAAATAATTTGAATCAGAATTAAAAGAGCAAATACCACAAGAGTAGGTTTCTGTTCAGAGTATGTCTGAATGACACTAGCTGTTCTGTAATTAAGGCATAGGTCAAATTTGAATTCAGATTGAGTATTGGAGCAAGGAAATCCAAGTACAACTTTGCGAAGCTTTACAGGTCGATGACTTTCATCTATCTTCATGGAAATTCCTGGTCCCTTTCCATCTGATAACCATTCTGCAATCTTAGAAAGTAAAACAAAAGTACAAATAAAATTAAATGTACGGATCATAATAAATGATCCTGCTTTCTTTTTGACATCTTATTTTATCCACTAAGATGTGAATAGACTTACATCTTCAACATTTGGAATCGTTGCAGAAACTGCAACAAATCTCAGTGTTTTATCTGCAGGCTGACTAGATGATCGCAGGACAGCTAACTGAACTGTTTTCATTCTGCTGACAACTACTTCAAGGGTTGCACCACGACTTTCATCTTTCACAACATGAGCCTACAATAAAAGAAATTTGCCACTTCAAAAAAATGAAATAAAAAAGTCTGTGAATATAAAATGCATAGAAGTGCATTGAAGTTTCTCAGAAGTTAAGAATAAATAGTTAATCAATGAAAAGAGCAGGAAATTATAATGAGCAATATCTGGACATTCTACTGTATACAGCATTGTCTTTGTGCACCACAAAACCGGGTTGCTAAATAAAATAAAGAACATAATAGATTGGACATCATCGACCATTCAGAAGGATGACAAGCAGCATGTATTACAATGTATTACGACTCAGGTTCGATCCTGACTACGGGTGCTGCACTGTAAGGAGTTTGTACGTTCTCCCCGTGACCTGCGAGGGTTTTCTCCGAGATCTTCGGTTTCCTCCCACACTCCAAAGACGTACAGGTATGTAGGTTAATTGACTGGGTAAATGTTAAAAAAAAATAATAATTTAAATTGTCCCTAGTGTATGTAGGATAGTGTTAATGTGCGGGGATCGCTGGGCGGTGCGGACTTGGTGGGCCGAAATATGAAAAAAATATATATAATAATAATATTCTTTGATATCA
This sequence comes from Rhinoraja longicauda, assembly GCF_053455715.1. NCBI lineage: Eukaryota > Metazoa > Chordata > Chondrichthyes > Rajiformes > Arhynchobatidae > Rhinoraja > Rhinoraja longicauda. The sequence continues at coordinate 9,371,143 of NC_135963.1, read as the reverse complement.
CTTGCACAAAATTCTTCTGCATTGATGAGGCTCAAGAAAGGTCTTGGCCATCATACTAAAGCAACCCTGAACAAGAGTCCTGCTGTTGAGTTAGTTAAAGTAGATTGACCTTTCCTGGATTGCCGCCAATCAATTTTAACATTTATTAATTTCCTGATAGGTACGGCTTCAATGGCTTGCTTAATGGGCTGAATAATCAGAATCATGCAATCCATGAGATTTGCCCCAAGAATATTCTGATGACACTTTCATAGCTTGTCACTGTGAAAAAGCAAAATTATTTTAAAATGACTGATAAGCTGAGACATATAACAGGAGGTAAAATGCTCCAGTATCACAACTTATTTCAGCTTGTCCCTGTTTCATTTTCCAATGTTTTAGTGTAGAGAGGCATGTTGACCCTTGAGGGGTCCTTAGCTAGTTCTCCATTGAACTATCTACCAACGTACAATCCAGCACGATATACACCGATCAGCCAAAACATTATGACAACCTGCCTAATATGCTGTTGGTCCTCCGTGTGCCAACAAAACAGCGCCGACTCGCCGAGGCATGGACTCTACAAGACCCCTGAAGGTGTCCTGTGGTATCTGGCACCAAAACATTAGCAGCAGATCCTTCAAGTTCTGTAAGTTGTGAGGTGGAGCCGGCGTGGATCGGACTTGTCAATCCAGCACATCCCACAGATGCTCAATTGGATTGAGATCTAGAGAATTTGGAGGCCAGGGCTACACCGTGAACACTTCATCATGGTCCTCAAACCATTACCGAACAATGTGTACAGTGTGGCATGGCGCATTATCCTGCCGAAAGAGGCCACTGCCATCAGGGAATACCATTGCCATGAACGGGTGTACCTGGTCTGCAACGATGTTTAGGTGGGTGACACGTGTCAAATTGCCGTCCACATGAATGGCTGAACCCAGGGTTTCCCAGCAGAACATTGCCCAGAGCATCACATTCCCTCCACCGGTTTGTCGTCTTCCCACAGTGCATCCTGGTGCCATCACTGCCCTTGCGCATCGATGAGCCTTGGGCGCCCAACACCCTGTCGCCGGTTTGTGGTTTGTCCCTCCTTGGACCACTGTCGGTAGGTACTCACCACTGCTGACCGGGAGCACCCCACAAGCCTTGCAGTTTCAGAGATGCTCTGACCCAGTTGTCTGGCCATAACAATTTGCTCAAATTTGCTCAGGTCTTTATTCCTGCCCATTTCTCCTGCATCCAACACATCAATTTCAAGAACTGACTGTTCACCTGCTGCCTAATATATCCCACCCCTTGACAGGTGCCATTGTAACAAGATAATCAATGTTATTCACTTCACCTATTAGTGGTAATAATATTTTGGCTCATCGATGTATATTCTTCCTTTCTTGCAAAGACTACCATCCTTGCACCCTTCCCCAACTGTTCTGCAAAGTCTTCAGGATCTGAATGCCCACTTTATCTCACCATTCCGTTCAGTTATTAATCAATCATCTATCCATCCAGCTAACCCTTCCTTAGTATCAATCGGTTCAGCGCCCGGCGCGGCCGCGGGGCCTTCCATCGCCCGGCGCGGCTTGGCCGCTGGACTTAACATCGCCGGCGCGGCTCGGCCGTGGGACTTGGCAGCGCCCGGTGCGGCTCGGCCGCGGGGCCTTCCATCGCCCGGCGCGGCTCGGCCGCTGGACTTAACATCGCCGGCGCGTCTGCGGGACTTGGCAGCGCCCGGTGCGGCTCGGCCGCCGGGCCTTCCATCGCCCGGCGCGGCTCGGCCGCTGGACTTAACATCGCCGGCGCGGCTCAGCCGCGGGACGTTTCAGTGCAAATAATTTCAGTTTAACCTCAAAAGCTATAAGATTCAATGTGTAAAGTACAGACCATTACCTCATCGATTAGGAAAAGCCGCACCAGTTGTACTAATGAATTATCTTTCCACTTTCTCGTCATAGTGTCCCATTTTTCCTAAGAAAAAAAAATCAGAAACTGGGCAAAATGTGTCAGATATTTGCTCATATACACCACAGTTACATTTGGTGGGAACACTACAACCTCCTGAAATATACTTAGTTTTGTCAAATCAGTTTTTGAGTGTGCAAGTTTTCTTATTCGTCAGTGTGCTACGCCCCATAATTATTGTAATTCTAAAATTGGAATTCTGAATCATACTTACTGACAATGAAATTATACTTATGCAGAAAAGCATTCATTAAACTTATATTACTTTACATATGAACATCAGGATTCTGTTTTTTCAAAATATCTTTTGCAACCAGGAAATAGAAGAGGTTTTGACCATGATCACTAAAAAGTATTTTATTCAAAAGGCATAATAGGTATAAAGACGATAACTAGGATTATTTGGTTGTTTTTTTATTAGTGGATAACCTTCCAGAGGGCATGGAGTAATATAAAATTGATACAGACCTCGATTGACAGCAGATAATAAAGGACAGTCAATTTGAATGCATGCAAAGTTGAGCAAATTGATAAAACAAGCTTTAAATTTGAATTTTCAAAGGCATTTGACTAGGCCATCCATGGAACATGTTGATAAAGGCATACTGCATTAAGGAGAATATGTTAACGTTTATGATCAAGTAAACAGTGGAGGGTTGAAAACACTGCCATTTATCACGGCCAAGTTTTGGCATGGTCACTTTGTTTAATTTATAATTTGAACTTAGTTTTTCAGATACAAATGAGGATCAAATGCAATAAATAAAGCATATGAAATTCTAGCAGTTATAAACAGAAGTACAGATTACAAAATGGGTAGAATAGATTTGAAATCTATTCATACCTTGAAGAGCACTTCTTCAAAGTAGACATACCTTGAGGTCTGAGGAAGGGTTTCGACCCGAAACGCCACCCATTCCCTCTCTCCCAGATGCTGCCTGACCTGCTGAGTTACTCCAGCATTCTTTGAAATCGATTCAAGTCATTGATTGCTCCATAGCTAGAATACTGTGCCCACTATTGCTGTTTTTTTCTTACATATGATAACACCAAGAATGACATTGAGAGGTTTGAGCAACTGGAACAATTGTCATTCCAATAAAAATGTATTTAAGATTACAAATAAGTAAACTGAAAATAATTATTTCCACTAATCTGTGAGTCATCTACTGGAGGACATAATTTTAAATGACTAAGAAAGAGTGTGGTTAGGAGTATTCTTATTTTAAAGTGTTATGATATGGAACAATCAGGAACAATGGTAAAAACTGTACCTGTTAAAATATTTTAAATGGGAACAGAAAAAAATTAAAATTAGTGCAATTGAATGGACAATTTCAAAAGAGAATCAACTGAATTCTGAAGCAATTCTGTTGCTTCAGAATTGAATGGCTTCCTTCCTTGCTATAAGTTTGTTATTCAATGATGCCAGTCGTCTATTTTCAAAGATTCATCTTGGTGATATTTGCTCTGAATGATTATCTAGAACTGCCTTAAACTATGCTATGAATAAGGCTCAGTGCCTGAATGTTTTTGGCAGAATGTTAATATTACCAGAGATTCTATTTATCCCATTTAGTAAATACATCAAGAGTACTTAAATGTCCATGAAGTCCATTGAGATATCTTGTTATTAGACTTTATTTTAGACTTTAGAGATACTTCGTGGAAACAGGACCTTAGGCCCACAGGGTTCACACCGACCAGCGATCACCTGTACACTAGCACTTTTCTATACAGCAGGGACAATTTATAGAAACTAATTAACTGCAAACCTGTCCATCTTTGGATTGTGGAAGGAAATCAGAGCACCTGGAGTAAACCCACATGATCAGAGGGAGAACATACAAACTCCGTACAGATAAGCACCTGTAGTCAGGATCGAACCCCCGGTCTCTGGCGCTGTAAGGCAGCAACTCTACCGCTGTGCCACCCGACAGTGTTGTGAGAGGAGATAAATAAAAAATATAATAAGGAATGCCAAAAATATTTTTTAAATTAATTCTGAAAATAATTCTTATAAATGCTGCTTCTCCTGAATTATCATTAAATTTATACTTTTAATATTAGTATTGATCCTCATTGCAGAAACCTACAGGAGTAGTTATGATAATATGTGCATCTTGGATCTCAAAATAATCGTCCATTTCTGTATCTCCAGTGAGCTCTTTGCACATCAGTCCAATCGGTCCAAATTTGTCTTTCCAATCTTCATATCGCTGGTTACACAAAGCTTTGATTGGAGCCACTAGGAAAATTAAAGATTCATCACATATCTTGAAGAAAAGTCAGAGAACAAATTGGATATGTTTCTTTCAACATTAATGGATAAAGCACAATGATACATTGTATATGACAGTATTCACTTTGTAATAGAGATCAGAATTATTCACTAAAAATGCAAATCATTCCTTATTGGGAGCTGTTAAAAAGGTTTGGCTGTATTTCTGCAATTTTGTGCCTTATAAACCCTTCTATGTACAAATTCCATTGTGAATAAATCATTTTGGTCAAAATATGCCAGCTAAACGTACTAAATGAAACATCAATAGTTGGAAATACAGCAGTGCTTTTTGTATTTATTTCCAAAAGTTATAACAGAAATAAAATGTTTTGTATTAGTATAAAATTAAACGATTTACACTTTTGTAATGAACTTACTGTATACAATTTTAATATTGGACCACGGTTTTGGTGCTTCCATCAATATTCTGACGATGGCTAGTTCAAATATCACAGTTTTTCCAGAACCAGTCGGGGAGCAAATCACAAAATTCTTTTCACTGTAAAGAACCTGAAGCGAATCAAAATATTTTAGACCTAATTAATTAAACGTCTGAAGCCAAGAATCTATAACTTGTTAAAACAAAGAACTGCAGATGCTGGTTAATACATGAAACGACACAAAATGTTGGAGCAACTCAACGGGTCAGGCAGCATCCCTGGTGTACATGGGTAGGTGAAGTTTTGGGTCTGACCTGTAACTTATTTTTGAATGTCCAGAATTGAGCAGTTTATTCATATTATCCGAGGTCTGGACAAATAATTTGGAGGCATGAGTTTCGATAATTAGGAATGGGTATGTCTGCATGTCTGTCCATGACATCAGTAAAATTCCCCCCAACCAATCATGTAGCATGATGCACAAATACTATCTTCTAAAGTATCACGCCACATCTGGATCACACATTTTTCCCTATTCTATTTTCCAAATAGTATGCGTTCAGATCAACAAAAAAAGAACATGCGTTAGTTCTGAGGAAACTCAAGGGAATAATTCTAAGAACATAGCATAAATACTTATTAGGGATAATTTAATGAGAATATCTTAAGGAAAAACAAAAGACTACAATGCTATAATCTGGAGCAAAAATCAAACTACGAGAAGAACAGCGTGTCGAGCACTATCTATGAGGGGAAAGGAACTATTGACGTTTCTGGTCAACACTGTTTGTTAAACAGTTTAACAATTTATGAAATAAAGAAAAACACTATAAATATTGCAAGGAGGAGGGGGGGGGGAAACATGCAAACAGGATGATTAAAAAATAAGTGTAAAGAGCTGGTAAATCTTCATAACAAAAACACAGATTAGCTCATTCAAAGTTCTCAATCACAATGGTTCATGTTAACTTTGCTTGAGGTGGCTCTCCATGTCAAGTCACCGTATTATGTCATCATGCAGCACAGATTAAGACTATTCTCTTGTGCTGTTCGAAAGTATATAATTAATTCTGTTCATCTGCCCTGAAAATTTGCCCTCGAGTATTTTTTTCCTTTTTCTTTCCTTGCCTTCTTCATTTCTCAATAGACTCATTTATTATGAGATGGCAAAAAAGCAAAAAAAAGCAGACCGTGATGACTTTGGAGATTTTGGCTGGTTCAAAATATTGTTCCTCTCCAATTCCCCATGCAATTCAAACAATGGATTATTCATTTACAATTCCTGTTTTGTTTTCTCTGCTCAAGCTAGGAGTCTCCAGCTGGGATAATTAACCCAATAGCATCTGCTCATTCTTTTGTAAACTTTAAATACAGGCGCTCAGTTATATAACATGAACTTCATGATCACCTTCTGGTTGACCACGATGCTATGGCTCTTGCCAACCAAAACTACAACACCTGCGGATAATCATTGTAAAAGATTACCACAAAATCCAAAATAAATACAACATAGCCAATTATCAGTCTGAAGAAAGGTCCTGGCTCAAAAAATTATCTGCCCGTTTCCTTCCACAGTTGCTGCTTCATCAGCTGAGTTTCTCCAGCAGATTGTTTTTAACTCATGGCCATTTATCATTCTGTTTTCCAACTCTCAATCATCAACAAAACGCAGGAAACAATCATAAATTGTGTATTTAACAGTATTTATTCATATAACCTTCTAACTAAAAGTCTGTTTTAAGAATTCAGCTTCATATCTCACTGCAGTGAGTCTTTTCCAGAGAAAAGGAACACAATTCTAGTGGTAAAGTCAAGCTGACTGCCTTAATGTTATGGCAGCATTTGACTGCATATGGCAACAAGATGATCTGATAAAAGTGAACTCAATGGGTTTGTCGGAAACTGTTATACAACTTGTGTTATGCACAGCACAAGGAAGATGCTGGTATTTGTCAATTGTCTCAGCCCTTGGATATGACTGAAGGGAAGTGTCTGTCCTCAGCCTTTATTAGCTTTAATTAAAGCTCCTTATATATAATAAAACAATTATGTCTGCATGTATCAAAATCTGGACAATATCTTGTCTTCAGCTAATAATTGGCAAGTAATTTTTATCCCATCAACTGCTGAGCAAGGTAGAATCAAACTATTTTTACTTGACATTCAATCACATCATAATCACAAAAACACCCTCCAGCATGTTGGAGTGTAGTAATTGACCAGAAACTCAACTGAACCAGCTGCATAAATACTACAGCAACAACACAAAGAAAAAGACTATGTTTTTTTGTGAATCATATCTTAGGTTTAGATTTATTATTGTCACATGTTCCAAGGAACAGTGAAAAGTATATTATCCCATCAGATCAGGCAGTTTATGTTAAATACAATCAATTCAAACCCAAGTACAATAGGTAGAACAAAGGGGAAGATACAGAGTGCAGAATATAGTTCTCAACATTATAGCATGTCAGTTCCATTGACAAAGTCCAATATACCCAATGGGGTAGAGGTGAATCGGACAGTATCCTAGCTTGTTGAAGGACCATTCAGAAGCCTGATAACAAAAGGGAAGAAGGTGTCCTGAATCTGGTGGGGTGACCTTTTACCCCAACGGGAGCAAGAACAAATGACCTGGGTGGGACGTTTTTGATTACGTTGACTGCTTTTTCAAGGCAGCGTGAAATGTAGATGGAGTCAATAATAGGGAGTCGTGATGGACTGTGCTACGTTTAAAACACTGCAATTTCTTGCAGTCTTGGCCAGGGTTGTTCCAAAACCGAGCTGTGATGCTACTCAACAGTATGCTTTCTATAATGCATCAGTAGTTTGTAAGCGTCATTGGAGACATGCCAAATGTCCTCAGTCCCCTTAATAAATAGAGGCATTGATATGACTTCTTGGCTGTTGCAGCAATGTGCTTGGTCCATGACAGATCACTGGGTCGCTTCCTGACACTACAGTACCAACAGGTAGTATAAGAAAATAACTGCAGATGCTGGTACAAATCGAAGGTATTTATTCACAAAATGCTGGAGTAACTCAGCAGGTCAGGCAGCATCTCAGGACCAACCATCATTTAAAGAACAGGTCAATTTCCATTTCTTTCATCTGCCAATTTTATTAGTCCTCTTTCCATCACGAGTGCATTGTGGCTGCAATCTACCACATTCACAGAATTGCATTGCAGCAACTCACCAATGCATCCACAGTACCTCAAGAACTTCTGGACTCCTCCACTAGGGGCTGAGAAGCTGTTGGATTAGAATGGTGGCACCTTAATGCTACGTCCAAAACCACACACCATTTAATCTGAACTACCTTCACCACATAGACCATCACAGTTCATGTAGGTGACTGACTAGCCAAGGTATCTAGATTTGATAGTGCCCTCATCAGTCATTTCAACATCGACAAAACCTAAGCAGAAATAAATCACCTTCAATCCTGAGAGATTTGCTATGAAGAAAAAGACAAAATGGAGCCCCTAGACCCTGTGTGCATTTTTAACCAAATTTTAGCTTTGGTTTGGGTGAAATAGGTTTCAATTCATGGGTCATTAAGATGAGTCCAAGATAAAGCAAATTACAAAGGCATGATTTGGCTATGTCAGGTTTAAATCTACATTAAAATGAATTATAGTAAAGAAACAATGGCCAACATTTTAAACCTTAATAGACAATTTGTAAGTAATATATAATTTTAGGGCAAAATAGCCCAACATGAGTTCAACCACAACGATCAAAATAAGTTAAAATTGATATTCTTGATTAATAATGGTGTCAAAGGTTATGGGGAGAAAGCAGGAGAATGGGTTTAAGAGGGGAAAGATAGATCAGCCATGATTGAATGGAGTAGAATCGATGGGCCAAATGGCTAATTCTGCTTTTATGACTTATGAACATGAATATGACATCAGAGGACAATATGTGCAATGTTGCCAAAAAAAAGTGCTAAACTTGGAGATTAAGAATATTTCAGAATTTAATGGAAAACCAACAATGCTTTGAAATTATGTGTTTTGCAAAAATATTAGCGATATATTTTGAAATTAATCATTATGTCAAGCCCTACTCAAACCCTAGTGTTAACTTTTCCTTTGTATTTCTTCCAAATATACACCTAAATTTTATAAGCAGCCTTAAGTTTGTAAATAACATTATAAAGCTATTAATTATGTACATACATCATCTAATACTTTGGATTGTATGTAGTTGAAATAAGGAAATTCTTTGAAAATGCTTCTGAATTGTACCGCTTTATACAATCTTGTTAAGGATTGTTCATGCCATTTCAATTACAGTATTTACTAATTGATACATTGTTACATGTATAATTAAATTAAAAATAATAATAATAACGTAGTCTGTTCTGTTTTCAACAAACCTAGTTTTCAACAATAAGCAAACATTTTAAAAATGTTATAACATGTGCAGCTCTTGCCATCTAGTGGCAATATTTCCATCAAGAAACAGGATAGCACGCATAGCCTATTACTGATGTGAGTCCTGTTACTGATTTTCAAGACTTTTCTACATCATTGTGAAATATTTTCTCAAATGATTCGTTCCACCTTAATACAAGCTTCACATGGAGATTATGCCTGCATTACTGCAAAAGATATGTTAAATCCAAAGAAAAAAGTATAAGCATAGTTTATACTATATCTATTCAGAACCAAATTAATCTTTTAATAATTAATCCCCTGTAGTGGCCTGGACGTGGCCACACCCCTGTATTTGATCATTAACAATAGAAAGCCATGTCATTAAGCTATTAAGTATGTCATTAAATGTTATTAAACTTGAAAGAGTGTAGAGAAGATTTACAAGGATGTTGCCGGGATTCGAGGGCCTAATCTCTAGGGAATGGTTGGGCAGGCTGGGACTTTAATCCTTGGAGTGCAGGAGGATGAGGGATAATGTTATGATTATAATGCTATGTTTCTATGCTTCTATTATGTAAAACCACAATGGAAATATGGTGAATGCACATAGTCTTTTACCAAGGGTATAGAAATCAAGAACCTGAAGGACATAGACTTAAAGTGAGAGAGGCAAGATTTAATAGGAACCTGAGAGGCAACATTTTCACTCAGGATATATGGATGAGCTGCGAGAGGAGGTATTCAAGGTAGACATTATAACACCTTAAGAAGGCACTTGGACAGATACATGGATAGGAAAGATTTAGAGGGATATTGACCAAACACAGGCAAAGGGGACTAGCTTAGATGGGGTAACTTTGTCAGCATGGCTGAGGGGGCTGTTTCCACACTGTGTGATCCTACGACTCTAATAACATTGAAAAGATACGAATTTCAGTAACTGCCCTCAAGGTTCCCGAACTCCTGCCATGTGCATCTGCAAGGAGAAAATTTAAAATATTTGAGGAATCAATGAAAATTGGATAGTACTCCGGTCATGATTTATTTTTGCAAAATGTATTTGCTATTTTGTTCAATTTATATATTTTGTAATATCCCTTACCTTTTACATTAAATGACAGTGGCATCATTGGGAGTACATGTGCTTTTAACACATACTGAGTACCATTCTGCTGTTTTGGTCTGATGTAGTCTGTTATATCATATTCATTGTGCTTTTCTGCAAAGTTTCTAAGTTCATGTCTTTCATCACGTAAAAGGGACTTCTCAAGAAATGCTGGACAATTTACAATTGTTGGAGTATTTGCTGCGTTATTCGGCGATGGCATTTTAAATAATCTGCAGGAAGAATAGCATATAAATAGCATTTATTTAGAAATGCTTCACATTTAAGACTTTATGTAATACTATTTTGATTTAGCTACCAAGTAATGAAATCACTTTTCAAGCTTTTTAAAATACAAGCAAAATATTTTCCTAAAATATTTTAGACTTTAGATTTGTAATTAAGAAGGAAAATGGTGAAACCTCAGGATTAATCATATAAGAATCTACAACCTTGATATTTTCTCAGCAGCAGGAATAGCTTGATTGGGGGCTTGTGTTTGGTTTGGTAAAGTGAATGTGATTTTTGGACTGAAAATCTGGAAGTGAGGATTTCCAGCATATCTTGCAGAAACCTGAGAACCATTAAAAAAAAGTTTCTGACCAGTCAGGCAGATTAATGTGCTGTCTAGCAATGAATGGTAATGCTGCACAGAATGAACACCAGGTGAGTTTGACATTGTGGGATATTAGGAATTGAGAAGCAATCGTGAGTGGATAGGTGATGGAAATGAATGGGCATTGTGGTGCTTGCAGTAATGGAAAGTTGAGGAGTTTGGTTAATTGCAAGAAAGATGGGACATCGTAGGATACTCATGTCACCCAAAGCTGCCACTGCAGCTTGACCAGAGGTGCCCCAGTGCAAGAGAGAACCCACTGACTGGGTTCTTTAGGAAATACTAGAAAAGGGTGGACCCGTTGGGCCCAAACCTCTCCTGCATTGGTCTAGCACCCTCCCCTCCCATTCCCACTCACCCCCCCTCCTCCCTTATCCCCCCCTCCTCTCCCCTCACCCACTCCATCCCCCCTCAACCCCCACTTGAGGCGCCGACCCCACATGGGGGTGGGGGGAGCGGCTGGAGCCAATCAGGACGTGGCGGGGAGGTGGTAGAGCCAATCAAATGGCGATTTCAAACCGCAACCCTCCCCCAAATGCGCACGTGCGGATCCGGTGGCCATCTTATATAAGTATTAGATCCAAGGGCCCCTATTGCGCAGGCACAGACCCGTTGAGTTCCCATTGTGATGTTGAACACGGAGGTATTACTGCGCAGGCGCGGCTAACAGGCAGGGAGATTGGAAAGGGATTTATTAAAGTTTAAAAAGTGATTTATTAAAGTTTAAAAAGTGAATAACTTTTAAAACATAACAACCATTTGAACAGTAGGCCATTGGTGAGTAAGCTGGGCCGAAAATTGTTGCCCTATCGTATACCGTTTTGGCTGTATTTTGGGTACGCACAATCAAACAAACATGTAAAATGAGAGTGGATACAGTGGCGCAGGGTAGAGTTGCTGGCTTACATGGTCAGAAACCCAGATTCAATCTTGACTACTGGTGCTGTCTGGACGGATTTTGTACTTTCTCCCTGTGACCATGTAGATTTTTTCTGTGTGCTCTGGTTTCCTTCCACAGTCCAAAGATGTGCACATTAATTGGTTTCTGTAAATTGTCCCCAGTGTGTAGGATAGAACCAGTGTACCGGTGATCGTTGGTCAGTGCAGACTCTGTGGGGCAAAGAGCCTGTTTCTACACTGTATCTCTAAACTAAACAATCTCTGATGTTCTGTCCTAGGAAATTGATGCAATTACAAAACTCACCAATGTCTCTACTTACTCAGAGGTTTGAGGAGATTCAGCATCTCATCATGTTGCTACAAATGGAAAGAAGCTACTGGAGCCTGAGAACTGTTACCTTCAGATTCAAGATAAACTTCTTTCCATCAATTATCAGGCTCTTGTATCACCTTACACCAGCACCAAACTACTGTAGACTTTGTGCTACTAAGGTTACACTATGTACTTTGGCTTGCACTCCCATGGTGTGGAACGCCAAGATTAATCGATGATTTGTTGTATATTTATTTGTTGTACTGTCGTGATTATTATCCCCGCAAAGCTGCAGCAAATAAGAAACTAATTGTTCTGGTCCCTTTACATATGACAATTAAACACTTGACACTTCACGAGAAAATTAATCACAAATATCCAACTGGTTTCACTATATGTTGCTCAATGTGTAATAATCCCCTTGGTGGAAAATAATAGAATTGGGCATAACTGATTTTACCACTATTCCACCCTTATCCCTCCCCTTTGTTATTTTCATTGAAATCAATCGAACGGGAAAACAGGTAGTCTGCAAAATAGGCAGATGCTTCAAACCTATCAATTTAAGAAAAAGTTAGAATGAGGCATCTATTTCCTTTAGCATATTCTCCAGATGACTGACTGAAATACTTATTTGGAAATTCCCTCAAAATAAGCTTCCTTGATTGTGCACATTGACACATACTTCCCAAAGCAAAACCTCTTTTTGGAAATTCAATTCCAGAGGGGAACAGTCATTATCAAGTCTTGTTTAAAAAAAACACAGGGTGTCCTGCATAATACAAAATGAAGTAGATTACCTTTTTCTGAACAAAGAGTTATCACTTTCATCTTCCGTTTCAGGGTTATGATGTGAAGTACTAAGACAATTCAAATGATCAAATGTCTCCTCATTCTGATGTCTGCTGTGACCTTTACTGTTGTCATTTAACAGGACAGTTGAAGGAATAGAATTGTCACTTCTGAATCTAAACTGAGATTGATCTTTAAGGGAGTTATTTAACCCTATTTCAAATGTTTTACGTTTGATTGGGGTATGCATATATTGGGAATCAAAAACCGTTTGTGACTGGGAATCATATTCAGTCTTCTTCTTTATAGGTGGAACAAATTTCTTTGAATGTTTTATGCCTGGAAAGATAAAGCAAAATGTAAGATATAATCTGAAAGAGCAAGCATTAAATCCGGATCAACAAGATTTCATTGATAAAATATTATACATTTTTCTCAGTCAAATTATAGATAACGCTTATTATAACAGACCAAAGTGTGTGTGTGTGTGTGGGGGGGGGGGGGGGGGAATGGTGTCCATTATTGCCGATTGTCCGTTATAACTGAGTAAGAGTTTTTCTCACATTGACATGATTGTCAGTGTGCCAGGTCAGAAACCTGGAGCCCTGTCACTGAGAGTCCAGTGGGACCTCCCTCATCACATGGAGCGCAGAACCCCAAGAAGGCCAGCCAGCACCATGTTGCCCAGTGCAGCTGGGGAATGGCAATAACCACTGCCCCAGCTGCTGATTCCCACAGAGATTGAGAGCAAAATGGAAGGTCTGAGGTAGGCGGCGTGGTGGGGTGGAGAAACCTCGTCCCACTGTAAATGAGACTCCCTCAGCCAACAGCCCACCCAGAGGTCAGGGTGAAAGGACATCGACCTTAAACATTAACTCTGTTTCTCCCTCCAAAGATGCTGAGTGTAAAGTTCTTTTTAACAACTCAAAAATAATTGTTTGTTTTTGCAAGCTAAAAATACTAAAGACTGTTTGTTACACTGTTCAATAGAGTGTCATTGCTCAAGCATCGATCAAAGCAATTGCTTGTCAATTTGAATGACCTCCTACAGTGTAACGGGCAGCCTGCGTTCTTAAAGAGACAGTGGTGTCTGATTACCATGGAGACACTCAGCCTGCTATGACCAAAATCCGTTATAAAGAGGTCGGTACTAACGGGTGGAGACCAGGAGAATAAACGATTTTTTAAAAACATATAGTGTTGGCACGAATGCAGCGAGTTTGCTTTTCATCAGTAAGTAAAGACTAAGTAATAACTGACATTAGCTAATGACATATTTGCTCCATATTATTAGATTTCAGATCCCATTTTCCAGGTTGGCTGAAATCTGGGTTTTATAGGAAAGCACAGATTATAATTTTTAATGATCTGAAATTAAAAGTTATGGGAAAAGATTGCGCAAGATAATGTGACTTACGTTTTCAGGAAGATGATGCTGGACACGTGGGCCTAATAATAAATGTTGTGTTTTTTCTTGTGAACTATGCAATTTGTTTTAAGCAACTAAATGCAATAATTCCAAAAGGAATTCGAGTACACTGGATTCATTTTTTTTAAAATCAGCACTTATTCAGATTCTTATTTGATGCTTTGTACCAACTGAGTTTTCTTTCTGAGGGTTTCATAAAATTTCTTGTTAATTGTCTCGACATGTTGAAACTACTCTGGATTTATTCTAGTTTCCCCTCTATCTACTTATCATCAAGCATTTGGCAAGTTCTTCTTTACTATCAGTTAGATGTATTTCATATTTAGACATCATACCCTTGAATCCAGTTAACATACAGTAAAACACCCAAAATTGAATTGTAGCATGGCACAATCACACAGCAGAGTGGCACTGTAATAAAAGAAGAATTTTGACAAAAAAGTTAAACAATAATCAGTTTGCACTGCTGCATTTCCTCTACATCATCATCACACGTTTAATACAGGCCAGGTTTATGAGGTCCTGCTGGTATGAGTGCAGGATACAAATCTGACCAATTAGACCAGTATTCCTGATTCACAGTGCCTGCATTTCCTGGCCAGGAGAAACTCCAGTATTTTTCCGCCAGCACAAACCTCTCAAGTCTCATAAAATTATTCAAATAGATCTTTTATTGATTTTTTTGGTTTCTTTATTGTTTTCTCACTGAAAGCAATACTTACTCTTGTGAACTAATGCTGCCACACGTCTACAGCTTGACCCATGGAAAAATGCTCCTAAAAGATGACAGTGACTACCATTTCCATTCTAAAAAATATTTCGGTTTACTTCGTGATGCTATATTTTTAAACTAAAATAAAAAACAAACATAATGGAAGCTCCTTTGGGAGTTCAAAGGGAACTACTAAATTTGGAAGAAGAACAAGGATCGAAGATTTACAATAATTTAACAATCACGAACACACGTCTATTATTTTGGATGCCCATTCATTATCAACCAGCACATAATCAAAGTGTGGCACTACATGTCAAATCAGTCAGTCACTTAAAATTTCCCAAATCCCAAACTCCTGGATAGCACAAGAGATGTGGACTATGTCATAGTGCTTAAATTACTGAACTGTAATCTAGAGGTCTGGACTAAAAATCCAGATATGTGGCGGGCCGAGCCATTTTGGTCTCGAACCGTCGTTCATCGAGCTCGAGCACTCGCGTGGACCTGGCGTGATCTGGGCCGACCAATCAACGCCGACCTGGGTGGTCTGCGGGCGGTGTGCAGCGGACGACGGAGCTAGTCTTCACCTCACAGTCAACACATTAACACACACCTTGCCCTCTTGTACTAATTGTTGAGCTGTATCGTTTAAATATTAAACTGAGTGTTTACTCTACAGTGGTGACCCCGACTATCCAAAACGGCCTCTTTTGGATTTCATCATGCCTGGAGGAGACAACGCAGATCAGCAGAATGCAGTTTCACTCAACCTGCCCACCTTCTGGACATCACAGCCCCAAGTGTGGTTTGAACAAGCCGAAGCCCAATTCCACATCCGCCAGATAACTGCCGACATCACCAAGTACTACTATGCGGTCAGTGTACTAGACCAGAACACAGCCGGGTGCCTGATCGATTACCTTCGCCAGCCACCAGCCGACAACAAGTACGAAGGGATCAGAACACTCCGCAAGGACACTTTTGGTCTCAGCTGTCGCGACAGGGTGGCATACCTCCTGCACATGGATGGCTTAGGTGACCGCAAACCGTCCGTGCTCATGAACGAATTGCTCGCCCTGATGGATGGACACAAGACCTGCCTCCTTTTCGAATAGGTCTTCATCGAGCAGATGCCTGAGGACATCCACCTGCTCCTCGTGGATGACGATTTCACCGACCCTCGACGGCTGGCAACCCGTGCGGACGTGCTGTGGCAGGCCACACAGCAGGGTGGAGCCACCTTCAGCCAGGTGGCGGTGGTGCCTCGGCAGGTATACGGGCGGTCCCAGCCTCCACTGAAGGAGCGGCAATGACGTTGGCCACGAACGGTGCCAGCAAAGACAAGTGGTGCTACTACCACTAAAGGTGGGGCTGCGAGGCCCGCCGATGCCGAGCACCCTGCACGCATCCGGGAAACGCTTCGGCCGGCCGTCGGCAGTGGCAACTGTGGATGGCCAAAAACATTGCCTCCTCTACACCTGGGATCGTCATTCAGTGTGGCGTTTTCTTGTTGACATGGGAGTGGAGGTCATTGTTTTATCCCCCTCGGGCACCGACACACGTTCCGGAGAGACGGGGCCTCCCCTGACCGCCGCCAACAGCAGCAACATCAAAACATCCCGCTCAACTTCAACTCCTGTCGCTTCAAGTGGATCTTTACTATCGCCGACGTCTCACGACCACTGCTGGGCGCAGAACCTCTGCCAGGTGCACTCCCTGCTGGTCAACGTGAAAGGACAATGTCTCGTTAATTCTGAGACATTCGAGTCACGCCAAATAGACTGCGCCCTACCTCGGCTCAGTGATCTTCTCCGACGAGTACGCCAGGATCTTAGCCAATTTCCCAGACATCATAACTCCCTAGTTCACAATGGCCAGCCCCATACATGGGATGAAGCACCATATCCCCACCACTGGGCCGCCACTCCATGCACACGCACATAGGCTGCCCCCCGACAAGCTCCAACTGGCCAAAGACACGTTCTGCAAGATGGAGGAAATGGGCATAGTGCGCCGCTCAGACAGCCCGTGGGCATCCCTGCTTCACATGGTCCCCAAAGCGTCTGGGGGCTGGAGAGCCTGTGGGGACTACCGCCGTCTCAACGAGGTCACAACAGCCGACCGGTACCCTGTCCCTCACATCCAGGACTTCACAGCAAACCTGGACGGTGCCAAGATTTTTTCCAAGATTGACCTGGTACGAGGCTACCATCAGATTCCGGTCCAGCCAGATGACATCCCCAAGACGGCCCTCATCACCCCGTTTGGGCTCTTTGAATTCCTGCGCATGCCTTTTGGCCTCAAGAACGCCGCCCAAGCTTTCCAACGGCTTATGGACACAGTGGGCCGCGAGCTGGACTTCGTGTTCATCTACCTTGACGACATCCTCGTCACCAGCCGCTCTCGTCAGGAACACCGCGCACACCTCAAGCAGCTCTGCCAGAGGCACAACGAGCATGGCCTTGCCATCAACCTTGCCAAGTGTCTGTTTGGCCTCACTTCCATCAACTTCCTCGGCCACCACATCAATCAGCATGGAGCGGTCACATTCCCGACCAAGGTCGAGGCCATTCGCAAGTTTGCCAAACCCTCTACTGTGAAGGGATTCCAAGAGTTTGTTGGCATGGTCAACTTCTACCACTGTTTCGTGCCAGCAGTCGCCAGGATTATGCAACCGCTGTTCAAGGCTCTGACCAACAAGCCGAAAGAGCTCATTTGGGATGACGCGGCAAAGGCAACAATGCTGGTACATCCATGGCCAGCGCACCAACAGCTCTCACGCTCGAAGCATCTGGCACAGCCGTGGGCAGAGGGCTGGAACAAGTTCAATGGTGGCTGGCAGCCCTCGCTTTTTTCAGTCGTCACCTGAGACCCCCCGAGCAGAAATACAGTGCTTTCGTCGAGGACTCCTCGCTCACTACCTGGCATTTCCGCTACTTCCTCGAGGGCAGGGATTTCACAGCTTTCACCGACCACAAGCCACTCACAGGGGATGCACGCTCTGGCCTTTGCCAAAGTGTCTGATCCTTGGTCAGCCTGAAAGCAGCACCACCTGACCTACATCTCAGAATACACGACTTGCGTCCAGCACATCGCAGGCAAGAACAACCGGGTCACAGATGCGTTGTCCCGCACCGCCATCAATGCCATCCATGATTTGGCCCCAGGTGTCGACTACACGGCCATGTAGTCGACACCGAGATGCTCGCATACCGCACTGCCATCTTAGGCCTGCTGTTGGAGCATGTGCAATTCGGGCCCGTTGACACCACAGTCCTCAGCGACGTGTCTGCCGGACAGCCAAGACCTATCATCCCCGCTGCCTGGCGCCGCCGGATTTTCGACATGGTTCATGGCCCAGCTCACCCTTCCATCCGGACAACGAAGGCACTCATGGCAGCCAAGTTCATGTGGCATGGGTTGTGCAAACGGGTCGGCAACTGGGCCTGAGCGTGTATCCCCTGTCAAACCTCCAAGACACATCAAGGAGCCGCTGCAGGAATAAGCCCTGACACACTGGCATTTCGACCACATCCACGTCGACATCGTTGAACCGCTGCCCTCTTCCAGAGGTGTCACCCACCTCTTCACCATCGTGGACAGATTCACGAGATGGCCGGAAACCGTCCCGCTCTCGGATACCTCCACTGTGACCTGTGCACGTGGCATCACCGCCCACTGGATCGCCCGCTTTGGCGTGCCGGCGGACATCTCCTCCAACAGAGGTGCGCAGTTCACCTCCGAGCTGTGGGCAGCAATGGCCCGGATGCTTGGCACTAAACTGAATCACACAATGGCCTACCACCCGCAAGCAAACGGCCTAGTGGAACGTTTTCACCGGCACATGAAGGCATCCCTCAAGGCAGGCTCACAGGCCCGGACTGGATGGACGAATTGCCATGGGTCATACTGGGCATATGCACTGCCCCGAAGGAGGACTTGGCAACTTCCTCGGCCGAGCTGGTGTACGGCGCCCTGCTTACGGTCCCAGGGGACTTCATCCTGGCGGCGCGTGGACATCAAGAACCGCCCACGACCATGCTGACGCGCCTCCGTGAGAAGGTGGGCACGCTCTGTTCAGTCCCAATGTCCCGACATGGTCTCACAACCACGTACGTCCCACCCGAACTCCACGACGGCCAGTAGGTCTTCCTTCGCTGAGATTCCCACCGGGTACAACTGCAAAAGCCTTACGAGGGACCCTTCAGAGTACTGCAAAACTTTGCCACGACTTTCATCATCGACATGGGCGGCAGAAACGAGACTGTCTCCGTGGACTGTCTTAAGCCTTCACACTTGGACATTGACCAACCAGTGCAGGTGGCACAACCCCGCCTCAGAGAGCGTCCGCTGTCACGACCAAACCCGCCCTGAACTCAACCAGCTGCAATTCCGAACACAGGAGACACGTACACGCGACCAGGCCACCTCACTCAACATCCTAACTGCCTCCAATACTCCGGTTCTGGGGAGGGGTCATGTGGCGGGCCGAGCCACTTTGGTCTCGAACCGTCATTCGTCGAGCTTGGACCTGGCGTGATCTGGGCCGACCAATCAACGCCGACCTGGGTGGTCTGCTGGCGGTGTGCAGCGGACGGAGCTTGTTTCACCTCACAGTCAACACGTTAACATACACCTTGTCCTCTTATACCAATTGTTGAGCTGTATCGTTTAAATATTAAACTGAGTGTTTATACAACACGTAAACCTCTATAAGGTCATGGTTTCAGAATAAACGGTTGTACATTTAAGATGGTGAAGAGCAGGTTCATTTTCTCTCAGATGGCCATGACTCTGGAATTCTCCACCTTCAAGAGCTGTGGAGATTGAATCACTGCATATATTCAAGGATGTGAATAATTTTTAGACCCTTCAGGGGTTATGAGGAATAATTAAAAAGTGAAGCCGTCTAAGATCAGATCAGCCTTGTTCTTAGTTTATAATGGAGCAGGCTTAAGCAACCATAATTGCCTATTCTTGCTCCTAATTCGTGTTCTTGTGTTCTTTCACCATTCCTCAGACAATGCATTCCATACCTATGTAGTAAAACCAAGGCAACATTAATAAGTAACATTCATGCTACACTATCTTCCACCAAATAGAGTGTAACATCCAAACTTGACCACTGACATTAGCATTGAAGAGTCTCCTACTCTCCCGAGGTTATTCGCTAACAGCCGAAAATATAACATCAACCAAATACACGCAGTTGATGATGCAAGAACAAATCAGAAATTAGCATCTTGTGACAACTGGCTCCCTACAAACTTTGCTCCATTTGGAAGGCAGAAGTGAAGCATGAGATGGAATATTTGGCTGAGGATTGAGAAGAACCCAATAACATTCAAGAAGCTCAATGCAACCTGGGGCAAAATATCATGTATGCCATCTTAAATATAAATTTTCTGCTCTAAAGCATAAATGCTCCATCAACAAAATGATTGCGTGATCCGAGTTGGCTACGTCAATGCACTTCCCAAGCCTGCGACCGCCTGTCCTTTTTGGTGGCCTATTACCATAAAAAAAAGTCAAGGAATAAGTCTACCTGCAAGTTCCCCTCCAAATCATACACAACACTGACTAGATACCATGTCGCCAGTTTTCCATAATTGTTGGTTCTAAATCTTGTAATTATCTAACCAACAAAACTGCAGAAATACTTTTACCTGAAAACTGCAGAGATTCAAGGTGACAACTTATTTTCACCTTCACTGAAGGTGTTTGCACATGTAGACAGTGGTGAAGAAGGTGTTTGACATGCATGTAAGGGTATTGAGTATGGAGTTGGGATATCACGCTGCAGTTGTACTAAATGTTGGTGAGATCACATTTGGAGAATTGTATGCCGATCTGGTTGCCGTGCTCTAGGAAGAATGTCATAAAACTAGAAAGGGTGAAAAGGCAATTCACCAGGATATTAACAAGATTCAGTCTTGAGTTAAAAGCAGATCAGGGTAGGTTAGTATTTTTTTTCCTTGGAGTGTAGGAGGCTGATGGGTGACCTTATAAAGGTATACAAAATCATGAAGGGCACTGACAAAGTGAATGGTCACACTATTTTACCCTGAGTAGAGTCTAGCACTAGAAGGCAAAAGGTTAAGGTGAGAGGGGAAAGATTTAAGAGACTTGAGGGTCAATTTCTTCACACAAAGGGTTGTGCATTTATGGAACAAGTTGCCAGAAGAAATTGCAGAGGTGGGAACAATGGCGACATTCAAAAGACATTTAGACAGGTGAATGGACTGCAAAAGTTTAGAGGGATATGGACCAAACTCAAGCAGTGGGACTAGCTCAGTTATAAAACCTGGTCACCATGCATGAATGGGGCTGAAGGGCCTGTTTAAGTGCTGTCTGATTCTATAACTCATGACCTTCTCAAAAATGCATCATCGATGGTCATTAGATGCTAACTGGGCTATCAACTCCACTTCTTACAATTTTTTTAAATTTTTATGCATTGCATCGATAAGTGAACTTGGCCACTGTCCATTCAAAATCAAAGTATCCTGCTGTCTGCTGGATAGGATACCTTTATTTAACTAGAAGGGCAATCTTATGGAAAAGCATGTATACCATGGGACTTGAGTGAAACCGAGCATTATTTAAGCATATGTTTCATTTTGTGCATCTTGAATGGATTTTCTGCCTTTTCAATTCAATTAAACAAATTGTTTTAAACATGATGAATCCTAAAACAATATTTTTTCCTTATAAATGCATGCTGACTTTTAGATAATTACATTTTATGAGGGGCCACAGGAAGCAACCAGCTGAAAGACTAAACTTTGCTGCAAAGTTATGTCAATTTTTCAAAGGACCTAATCCACCAAAATTAGGCAGCCATTTCAATATGGTGCAAAATAAAATGACAAAACGATCTGCACCTTGATCTCAGATCGTTGCAATTGTAAAATGTAGGCGTGCACATATTGTCACCCATGAATTAGAACACTGTAAAAATGAAACAGCCTGGAAAGATTTATGTACAGGACATAATTTACATTTGATCCTGCAATAAGAACAGAATAATAATCATCATACAAAGGCCTTGGAGAAGGCAGTAGCTTTTACATTACTGTATATGTAATTGTCTACTCAAATAAAAATTGCAAAGTGGTATCAATGAGCTATATCATTGCAGTCAAAGAATACAGATTAGTCGTAGTGGGTGCTGTAACTACCAAACCCTGCCTATACATATATTTATTTTACTTATTGAACTGGGGATTTTTTTAAGTGTGTTCCTAATAAAACTGAAATAGCCATGATCAAATTTACTTTCGACGATCCAGTCTAATTTTCTTTGATTTTCCATCATCTCAGAAATGTAACGAAACTGTTATGTTCGTCATTGAATCTTGAGGTCATAAAATCCACTGATCATATGATAATTAAGCCAGTACTATGAATTTAGCATGCTGTTTGAAAAGGCCTTCTCTGATTGACAATAAAAGGGCCATGATTTGGCTATCAAGTGACAGTCTGTCACTGCAGACTATTATAAAATGTTCGAACATTGATCCTGGAATTGTGCTGCGTTTCTTCCAGAATGTACAAATATGAGCAGTCTTCCAAGAATTAATTGATTGAAAGAAAGGACAGGCATTATCTGTAGGGGGCAGACATGCAGTCTGGTTTGACCCTACTAAATACAATAAATTAAGAGGTTGGTATTGGCAGAATGGGTGAAAAATATATATTTGGCTTTGTCTCAAATTCCAGAACAACACTTCATTATATTTACTATTACATGGAGAGAATCTGAATTTTGTCATCACAGTTAATTTACAAAAAAGACAGCTCTTCTCCCATTTTCCAACCACTGGGGGCCACTGCAAGAACATCAAATAGTTCTCTGAGGCCAGACTAGAGTTCCATGAAACTGCATTGGTTCCTGAAGATTATAAAACTTAAAATTCAAAAAATAGCAAAGATCGAGATCATATTGGTAAAACAATCTATATAATGAGACAGTGAAAATTACAGCTGTTAAAATTCGGAAATAAAATATTTATAAATGTGTTAAAGATCAACGTATTAAAAATATTGCAAATATCATAAATCTGAAAAAAATGTTACACTCTATAAAAGCACAGTACAGATGCTCCTCAACTCACGTAAGGATTATGACCCTGCGGACCCTTGTGGAAGTCAGATGTTACGCGAGTTGGAAATGGAGGTGCTACCATGCGCACATAAATTTACTATTCGTACTGTGTAGTACCAGTGGGAGACCGCATGGGAGCTCCAACGTGGAGAACACGTGGGAGCATCCGCGAAAACCGCTGACTGGCTTGCAGAAATGGCCGTGTGCGCAGTAGTGCATTGCTACCGAGACACGCAACTAGGAAACAAAAAAATGGGCTTAAAGAATAGCTTACATAAGTGCGAGTTTACGTAAAACACCTATAACGTAAGTCGGGGAGAAACTGTGTTTCGGATATAGATTGAGAAATTAGGAAAAACATATCATCTATTTGTCTGAACTTCAAAAGGTGATATCAAAAAGTCTCAAAACAAAATACCAGATTTTAAAAATATCCTTGCAAACCCAATGTATATTTGTAACATTTCCAAAATTTGATTTGGATAGTCGAAAATCTATCGAATAAGTTGATAAAATGGTAACAAATTGTGTGATAAAGAAATTAGATTGTTGAGGTTAAAATGGGCATGTTAAAACTGATAAGATGTTTCCTATATTGGTGCATTCAAATTTTCAGTTTGTATTGACTGACTTACTTAGGCGGTGATTAACACCATCCTGTCTGTGCCGGCTGTTACTAATCCCACTCCTCCTCGCCTGATTTCCCAGTAGTCCTATAATATATTATCGCTCACATAGAAAACATAGAAGATAGGTGCAGGAGGTGGCCATTTGGCCCTTCGAGCCAGCACTGCCATTCATTGTGATAATGGCTGATCATCTAGTCAGTAACCTGTGCCTGCCTTCTTCCCATATCCCTTGATTCCACTAGCCCCTAGAGCTCTATCTAACTCTCTTTGAAATTCATCCAGTGAATTGGCCTCCACTGCGCTCTGTGGCATCAACTCTTGACTTTATTGCCACTCACTTACTGTGGAGGAAAATCTACCGCGGTCATTTAACCTACCAGTGTGTTTTTGGCATGTGGAGGAAACAGGGGCCCCAGTGGAAACCGATGTGGTTACAGGGAAAAGTGCAAACTCCACACACAGATAATGCCTATGGTTAGGATTGAACACACATTTCTGGAGCTGTGAGGAGGCAGTCAACTGTTGTGACACCATGCTACTCTTTGATAGCTCTCAACAGTAAGGTCAACTAAAAATTTGAACATTGCAATAAAATAACTATAAATGTAATAAAAATAGATTAAAAGTAATAAAAATAGATTAATACAATTTTTATAAATAATATCCATTACAAATACAACTTGTTCTTCAGTGCACATAATTTTGATTAGTCACTACAATATAATTGCCTGATTCTACTTTCTACTCCAAAGAAAGCAAGGTCAACAATAGGGTGAAGTGACTGATAAACAATAGAAATAGTTGAACAATGATTTTAAAAACGCATTAAAAAATTATAGAAATAGCAAGACATAAAAAACAAAACAAAAAGGGATTTTGAAATGTTAAAATTCTACATTATACCTGATGATCTTAACCTTTCCAGCTCTTCCTGCAATTCCTGAGCCGCTGGTAATTCGGAAATTGGTGGTGGTGGAGCTATCTGCCAACTTGTTGTTTCTTTTTGGACAAGTTTCCTACCAAAATATTAAGAATACAACTTTTATTTTGGTTTGTCAAATATATGCTTTTCTAAAAAATTACATGGCTTCACCTCAATATTATTGAAAAAGGAATTAGATGAAGAGTTAATTGGAACGTCATCTCCACTTAAATAGTTCTTGTTCTGTTTAATCAAAAAACTGCTATTTTTACCACCCAATGTATTTAAAACTTTACAAATTATGCTAATTGTAGAACTACAGAGAAGTTTTTACAATGAGGACTACGTTCCGAAATCTGGGATGTTCCTTTTCACAAAATATCGCAAAGTAGTTTGGGGAGCTTTAGCAAACAAAAATTGCCACCATGTCAAATAACAGGTGAGCAGCACGGTGGCGCAGTAGAATAGCTGCCTTACAGTGCTTGCAACGCCAGAGACGCAGGTTCGAACCCGACTACAGGTGCTGTCTGTATGGAGCTTGTACCCTGTGATCTGCGTGGGTTTTCTCCGAGATCTTCGGTTTCCTCCCACCCTCCAAAGAGATACAGGTTTGTAGGTTAATTGGCTTGGTAAATGTAAAAATTGTCCCTAGTGTGTGTCGGATAGTGTTAATATGCGGGGATCGCTAGTCGGTGCAGACCCGGTGGGCCGAAGGGCCTGTTTCCGTGCTGTATCTCTAAACTAAACTGCATACAGACATGTGAACCAAAATGAGGAAGCAAAAGGTTGCTTTTGGCAGCTTTATATTGCTTGAAGATATCTATGTGCTCCTCAGTTTATCGCCACTGATCATGGCAAACTCTACCAAGGCCTAAGCTTTGAAATTCTATACAAAATCATTCTGCCTCTTTTTTCATTTGTACGAGAGAATGGCCAGAATTAGAAAACAATTATTTCAAGGGTTATAGAGTTTGGGAGATTAGTAGTTATAGATTGGCATGAGATCATGAGGAATATGAAAATAATGATGAATGTTATAGGATTGAGCTAGTGCAGAACTAATGAAGGCCACAGTATGAAGGATTACCAATATTTGTTGCTGCTTATGACTCAGGCAGCAGAGATTTGAATGGCCTTAAGCTTACATGTGGACAAATATAGTTTAATATCAATTAAAACAGCTATGATTGTATTTTTGATTCTACTCAATTAAGTTGTTTACATGCAGTAATGGCACGTTAACTCTCATAATTCTTTCGAATATGGTGAGGTGAAACAGGAGAGCAGCAGAAATGTTCCAGTCCTGGAATATTATGACTTATATCAACTCAAATGCTGAAAGCAGGAGAGCTTAAGTATATATGTATTTTAAACATTATAGTGTAAGAAAATAACTGCAGATGCTGGTACAAATCGAAGGTGTTTATTCACAAAATGCTGGAGTAACTCAGCAGGTCAGGCAGCATCTCAGGAGAGAAGGAATGGGTGACGTTTCGGGTCGAGACCCTTCTTCAGACTGATGTCAGGGGGGCGGGACAAAGGAAGGATATAGGTGGAGACAGGAAGACAGTGGGAGATCTGGGAAGGGGGAGGGGAAGAGAGGGACAGAGGAACTATCTAAAGTTAGAGAAGTCAATGTTCATACCGCTGGGCTGCAAGCTGCCTAGGCGAAATATAAGGTGCTGTTCCTCCAATTTCCGGTGGGCCTCACTATGGCACTGGAGGAGGCCCATGACAGAAAGGTCAGACTGGGAGGGGGAGTTGAAGTGCTCAGCCACCGGGAGATCAGGTTGGTTAAGGCGGACTGAGCGAAGGTGTTCAGCGAAGCGATCGCCGAGCCTGCGTTTGGTTCCGATGTAAAGAAGTTGACATCTAGAGCAGCGGATGCAATAGATGAGGTTGGAGGAGGTGCAGGTGAACCTCTGTCTCACCTGGAAAGACTGTTTGGGTCCTTGGATGGAGTTGATGGGGGAGGTAAAGGGACAGGTGTTGCATCTCCTGCGGTTGCTGGGGAAAGTGCCCAGGGATGGGGTGGTTTGGGTAGGAAGGGACGAGTGGACCAGGGAGTTACGGAGGGAACGGTCTCTGCGAAACGCAGAAAGGGGAGGGGATGGGAAGATGTGGCCAGTGGTGGGGTCCTATTGTAGGTGACGGAAATGTTGGCGGATGATTTGTTGGATACCCTGGCTGGTGGGGTGGAAGGTGAGACAATAGACAATAGACAACAGGTGCAGGAGTAGGCCATTCAGCCCTTCGAGCCAGCACCGCCATTCAATGCGATCATGGCTGATCACTCTCAATCAGTACCCCGTTCCTGCCTTCTCCCCATACCCTCTCACTCCGCTATCCTTAAGAGCTCTATCCAGCTCTCTCTTGAAAGCATCCAACGAACTGGCCTCCACTGCATTCTGAGGCAGAGAATTCCACACCTTCACTGACTGAAAAAGTTCTTCCTCATCTCCGTTCTAAATGGCCTACCCCTTATTCTTAAACTGTGGCCCCTTGTTCTGGACTCCCCCAACATTGGAAACATGTTTCCTGCCTCTAATGTGTCCAATCCCCTAATTATCTTATATGTTTCAATAAGATCCCCCCTCATCCTTCTAAATTCCAGTGTATACAAGCCTAATTGCTCCAGCCTTTCAACATACGACAGTCCCGCCATTCCGGGAATTAACCTAGTGAACCTATGCTGCACGCCCTCAATAGCAAGAACGAGGGGGATTCTGTCCTTGTTACGAATGGGGGGAGGGGGAGCAAGAGTGTAGCTGCGGGGTGTAGAAGAGACCCTAGTGAGAGCCTCATCTATAATGGAAGAGGGGAAGCCCCGTTTCCTGAAGAATGAGTACATCTCTGATGCCCAGGTGTGAAACACCTCATCCCGGGTGCAGATGCGGCGTAGACGGAGGAATTGGGAGTAGGGGATAGACCTTTTGCCGTTATATGTTCGATCAAGCATATTGAGTTATTTTTATTTGCAGATGATACTAAGCTGGGGGGTAGTGTGAATTGTGTGGAAGATGCAATAAGGCTGCAGGGTGACTTGGACAGGTTGTGTGAGTGGGCATCCTACATGGCAGATGCAGTTTAATGTAGATAAGTGTGAGGTTATTCACTTTGGAAGTAAGAATAGAAAGGCAGATTATTATCTGAATGGTGTCAAGTTAGGAAGAGGGGATGTTCAACGAGATCTGGGTGTCCTAGTGCATCAGTCACTGAAAGGAAGCATGCAGGTACAGCAGGCAGTGAAGAAAGCCAATGGAATGTTGGCCTTCATAACAAGAGGAGTTGAGTATAAGAGCAAAGAGGTCCTTCTACAGTTGTACCGGGCCCTGGTGAGACCGCACCTGGAGTACTGTGTGCAGTTTTGGTCTCCAAATTTGAGGAAGGATATTCTTGCTATTGAGGGCGTGCAGCGTAGGTTCACTAGGTTAATTCCCGGAATGGCGGGACTGTCGTATGTTGAAAGGCTGGAGCAATTAGGCTTGTATACACTGGAATTTAGAAGGATGAGGGGGTATCTTATTGAAACATATAAGATAATTATGGGATTGGACACATTAGAGGCAGGAAACATGTTCCCAATGTTGGGGGAGTCCAGAACAAGGGGCCACAGTTTAAGAATAAGGGGTAGGCCATTTAGAACGGAGATGAGGAAGAACTTTTTCAGTCAGAGAGTGGTGAAGGTGTGGAATTCTCTGCCTCAGAAGGCAGTGGAGGCCAGTTCGTTGGATGCTTTCAAGAGAGAGCTGGATAGAGCTCTTAAGGATAGCGGAGTGAGGGGGTATGGGGAGAAGGCAGGAACGGGGTACTGATTGAGAGTGATCAGCCATGATCGCATTGAATGGCGGTGCTGGCTCGAAGGGCTGAATAGCCTACTCCTGCACCTATTGTCTATTGTCTATTGATATCTTCCAACATAATACCACGCACATGTGTATCCACTTTCTAATATTCCATTTTTGCTTTCAACTGCTAGGGCTCCAAACTCTAAAATGTTCATGCTAAACTGCTGCATATCTCTTTCCATCTTACAAGAATTATTTAAAACCTGTTACTTTCATAATATTTTGCCTCATCATAGGTAATTTTTGTTTGATAATGTGCCAGAAGGTCAGATTACAATGTCAAATGCACTATCTAAAATAAGTTGTACTTAGCATCACATAATTTGGCTTAGAATTAATGATAAAGAACTTATGTTCCTTGTTCTATTAATTTTGATACTGCAAATCAATTCGTGTAGAGAAGATGATCTGAAAAAATAAAAGAGCTCACAAGTTGTTCAACGACTGGTATTTAAATAGAGCTTAATTTTATAGAAATATCCCAGAGCTTCATGTAACATAAATTATTTATGTGTTGTTAATTTACTAATGTAGAAAAATATGGGAAAAAAATGTAAATAGTTGTCAACAAGATTGGAGTTAAAGATAAGTGGTATTTCTCCCAATGAAAGTATGCAGAAAACTGTATAAATATGCAGCAGTCTTTTAAAATACAGAATCTACTGGGGTTAATTATTTTTCAGTTCCATTGTAAAGCAGCTTAAATATCCTAAGTTATACAAAATAGTAATTAAACTGATGTATGTCAGTTGAAAACACTGGTAGAACATGCTGCAGGCAAGAGAGGAATAGGATCAATTGTGATCTTCTTTCACAATGATAACTTGACTTGCTTTGGTGCATTGTCAGGTCAATGTCACTTTTGGGAGTATTTACCATGTCTCAGCTATGGTATATTCTACGTTTCAGCAGGAACTTAACTGAATATGTCATAACAGCTGAAGCAGGCCAAGTTCAAAGTAATTTGGGTCTTTGGCATGTTTGATCTCCAGACAGCATACGCCAACATAAAGAATTTTTATGAGGTAAAACACAGAGTACGCACTTGTTTCTTGGTGAAGGTTTTTCAAAAAACAAAGAATCCAAGGGGAGCAAACAATCCTCTTCAAATTCAAGCATCTTGCATGCAAAATCACTTTCTCTGAACATTCAAATAGAATCAAATTTCTTCATTATTCAAGCCAAAAGCAAACCTATAAAAGAAAACCAAAAAAAACAATTACAGACAACTTGAAAGGAGAGGTTATTATTTTAGGCCAGAGGTCTATACCTGAATGTCCACATGCACTATATTGGGACTGTGGTTATTGCTTCATTTTCATTCCACACTTCCTACATTTTTTTCATCGGAACCATTTAAAATTGGGAGGGTGTCATCTTCCTAGCAAATGAATAGCATTACATTTATTGTTAAGAACATAAGGCAGGAATAGTGATAGCCAACTCATGCATTCATTCTTTTTGAAGACATTTATAACACATTACTGAGTGGCATGATTTTGTTATGACACTCAATCAGAGGCTGTGAATTCAAGTCCCACTAAACTGTGGAACAGAATTCTGTAATTTGATGTGGACAGGGAGTGTTATTAAAACTGCAGGAAAGGAGACTTCTGCTCCTTTACGGTCTGGATAGGTAGACAAGGTGGTTATAAAGGGATGTGGATAACTTTCCTTATTTGCTAAAGCATAAAATAAAAGAAATTAATCAGGCTAGAATGACTAGAATAAGGGGTAGATCATTTAGAACGGAGATGAGGAAAAACTTTTTCAGTCAGAGAGTTGTAAATTTGTGGAATTCACTGCCTCAGAAGGCAGTGAAGGCCAATTTTCTGGATGCTTTCAAGCGAGAGCTAGATAGAGCTCTTAAAGATAGCGGAGTCAGGGGGTATGGGGAGAAGGCAGGAACGGGGTACTGATTGTGAATAATCAGCCATGATCACATTGAATGGTGGTGCTGGCTTGAAGGGCCGAATGGCCTATTCCTGCACCTATTGTCCATTGACTATACTGCACGCAAGTCCTCTTCACATTATAGGAAGAATATGATAGTATGGGAAAGGATTGACAAGGATTTTACTACAATTGGAGAATTTATCATTAAAAGAAATGTGGTGTACCTGGGGTTTGTTTTAATTGAGATACGATTGTAAAGATTTAGAGACCGTTGGGGCCAAACCTCTCCTGCATTGGTGCAGCACCCTCTCCTCCCCTCCCCCGGGGAGGGGACGCATTTATTAAAGTTTATAAGGTAAATTGTTTTAAAAAGTAACAAAAGTGGGTTTATTCACACCACAGAGGAAAGGTGAGTAGGGTGGGCATAAAATTGTGGTGCTATCGTGTACCGTTTTGGCTGTGTAGAGGGCATGGTACACACATAAACACAAACAAACCGAGAGTTTTAGTATATATAGATAGATATAGATGAGGCAAATGGAAATAGCTTAGATGGAGCATTTTGGTTGGCATGGACAGAATGGGCCGAAGGGTCTATTCTATGCTGTACGACTATGAATTTAGGCGTACAAATTTAGGAGGCATCAAAAGCGTGAATGGGAAGGACCTTTTTTTTTTAGCACTAATGGTAATTGGCTAAAGGATTAGAGGCTTGATGGAAAATAAATTCATTCAAAGTCGGGCCTACTGGTTGAAAAATGATGGAAATAGAAATCCTTGGCGTGCTTAAAAAGTACTTGGCAAGGGATTGCCTACAGGGCTTTTGACTAAGAGCTGGGAAGTGGGCTGGTGGCTCTTTTCAAGCAGCAGAGGCCAAATGGCCTTCTTGTGTTTTATGATTCAATTCTGCTGGCACACGGTGTTAGAAAAGCACTTTTCTTTTCCAAAAAGCCTTGTGTCCCTTTAGTTGCCAGTCTTTATATGAGCCAAGGAACGCAGCAGTTAAGCAGAGTAAGAGTTATGCCTCAAAATTTATCTTCCAGTCAGAATGACTAAACACCCAGAATGACTAAACACCGTGGGCGGCACGGAGGCACAGTGGGTGGCATGGTGACGCAGCGGTCGAGTTGCTGCCATACAGCGCTAGAGACCCTGGTTCGATCCTGGCTATGGGTGCTACCTGTACGGAGTTTGTGCATTCTCCCCGTAACCTCATGGATTTTCTCCGATATCTTCCGTTTCCTCCTACATTCCAAAGACGTACAGATTTGCAGGTTAATTGACTTAGTATATGTCTAAATTGTCCCGAGTGTGTGTAGAGTAGTGATAATGTGCGGGGATCGCTGGTTGGTGCGGACTCGGTGGGACGAAGGGCCTGCTTCCGTGCTTTATCTCTAAAACTAAAAAAAAACGATATAGTTCTGGGTGCTTGTGCTACCCTGTCTCTAAAATGTTGTTGTATCAGTCAAGGCAACCACATTTCAGAAGCAGGGTCCTTGCAAGCCTCATGCAAGTTTGGCCCGGTTGCCTCTGGACTAGCCTGGCCTGGCCTTGCTCCTCACTCCGAGGTGGCGGATGGTCCAGTCGCCGTTGGCTCCACACTTGGCCGGCGCTCGAGCCCCATCGTGAGACCGAGATAGGAAAGACTAGTGGCCAATGCTTTAAGGTTAGAGGTGTAAAATTTAAAGGAGATATGCAGGGCAAGTTTTTTTTGACCAAGGGAGTGGTGAATGGCAAATGCTAGGGATAGTGGTGGAGGCAAATACAAGTGATATTTAAGAGACTTTTGGATAGGCACATGGATATGCAGGTAATGGAGGGATATGGATCACATACAGGTAGATTAGTTTAAACTGGCATCATGTTCAGTCTGTTTGTGTGGTGCACTGTTCTATATTCTAACCAAACCTGAACTGTTAGCAAATATAAGAGCCATGTGCATAAATGATGACACTATTTAACATAAAAATAGGAAGATTCAAGGTTAATTGAGCTAAGTTTGCTTTAAAGGTTAATTTATCGTGGTTACATATATTATTGCAGCTAATGAATGAAAATGGCCAAAGAGAGAATGTGTTGTAGACATATAGCACAGAAACAGGCCTTTCAGCTCAACTTGTCCTTATTGACCAAGATGCCCCAACAAAGCTAGTCTCATTTGCCCATCTTTGGCCCATATCCCCTTAAATCTTTCCCATCCATGTACTTGTCTAAGTGCCTTTTAAATGCTGTTATAGCACCTGCCCCGGCAGCTCACACCTCTCTGAGTACAAAAGAACGCTTTGCCTCATGGTTTGTTGTAATGTTCAAAAGCTTTTCTCGTGGTGTGAACAATTTGATGAAATCTTTGAGGGTTGGTTGATGAACCTTGAAAGGTTATTCGTTGGGGGCGGGGGTGGAGTTTCTGTACATTGGGGGAGCCAGCCGTGTCACGCCCCCCTTCTCTCCCCTGCCCGAGGCTGCAGTCTGGGAGCAGCAGCAAGGCCCGGCAACCAGCGACATAACTCCCTGCCCTGCCCTGACTCCCACTGTGAGATTCAATCACCGGTTGTCCGCCGGATCCTCGGCTTCCCGCCGTCTTCGCTGTTCGGCATGCAGAAAGGGACGCCACGTGGAGTTGGTGGCTCCGAGGAGCGGAGCTTCTTGCGGGGTTGTCCCGGTTGCCTGTGGACTAGGCCGCCTCCTCACTCCCAAGGCTGCGGGCTCTTCTCCAGCCCCCCCCCCCCCGGTGGCGCCACACACACACACACACACACACACACGGCGGCGCTCGAGCCCCGCCCGCTGCACATCACGAGACCGAAGCGCTAGGCTCCCCCCCCCCAGACTGGATCAGTGCAGGAGGGACAGTCATGGAAACAATTATCATCAAAACACAAAAACGTGCTGGAGGAGGAACTCAGCGGGACAGGCAGCATCTGTGGAGGGAATAGGAGTACTCGTGTGTAGGAAAGACCTGCAGATGCTGGTTTACACCGTAAATGTTGGAGTAACTCAGCGGGGCAGGCAGTATCTCTGGCTAGAAGGGATCCTAGAGAATGAATCCTATCCAGAGATGCTGCCTGTCCCGTTGAGTTACGCCAGCATATTGTGTCTATCTAGAATATGAATATGCATTACCTTTGATACCCCATCTACTGATCGACCATGAAAAAACAGACATAAAACTGAGGAACTCTGAAAAACATGGATAGGAGACATAATAACAAAGAACTGTAGATGTTGGTTTATACCAAAGACACTATTGTTTTCGTAAAGGCTTTTTTTAAACATCTGAGATTGTATGCTTCCAAGCTAAGATGTCTGCACTGGTATTTGTGCTGATATCTAGACAATTGTTTCTGTTGCTGCATGGAATCATATGTAGATCAGGTGGCAGTGTGTTTGAATCTCTGCAGATCTCCAGATGAAATTGTGGATGAAGTTGGGTTTCATATTTTTTAATTGTCAGATTTTTATTTGTGTCATTGTTTTTTAGGATTTGTGTAACATAAGCACCTCCTTTCCCAATGGTCATTTGACAATCATTAATTGTGCTAGTACAAAAGTAATATTTTAAGTTAAGGAGTTGAAATGTTAACATTATTTGCAAACCACATGACTGTATGTTATTTTATTCACAAAATGCTGGAGTAACTCAGCAGGTCAGGCAGCATCTCGGGAGAGAAGGAATGGGTGACGTTTCGGGTCGAGACCCTTCCTCAGACTGATGTCAGGGGGGCGGGACAAAGGAAGGATATAGGTGGAGACAGGAAGATAGAGGGAGATCTGGGAAGGAGGAGGGGAAGGGAGGGACAGAGGAGCTATCTAAAGTTGGAGAAGTCGACGTTCATACCACCGGGCTGCAAACTGCCCAGGCGAAATATGAGGTGCTGCTCCTCCAACTTCCGGCGGGCCTCACTATGGCACTGGAGGAGGCCCATGACAGAAAGGTCAGACTGGGAATGGGAGGGGGAGTTAAAGTGCTCGGCCACTGGGAGATCAGTTTTGTTAATGCGGACCGAGCGCAGGTGTTCAGCAAAGCGATCGCCGAGCCTGCGCTTGGTTTCGCCGATGTAAATAAGTTGACATCTAGAGCAGCGGATGCAATAGATGAGGTTGGAGGAGGTGCAGGTGAACATTTGTCTCACCTGGAAAGACTGTTTGGGTCCTTGGATGGAGTTGAGGGGGGAGGTAAAGGAACAGGTGTTGCATCTCGTGCGGTTGCAGGGGAAAGTGCCCGGGGTTGGGGTGGTTTGGGTAGGAAGGGACGAGTGGACCAGGGAGTTACGGAGGGAACGGTCTCTGCGGAACGCAGAGAGGGGAGGGGATGGGAAGATATGGCCAGTGGTGGGGTCCCGTTGTAGGTGACGGAAATGTTGGTGGATGATATGATGGATCCGCTGGCTGGTGGGGTGGAAGGTGAGAACAAGGGGGATTCTGTCCTTGTTGCGAGTGGGGGGAGGGGGAGCAAGAGCGGAGCTGCGGGATGTAGAAGAGACCCTAGTGAGAACCTCATCTATAATGGCGGAGGGGAAGCCCCGTTTTCTGAAGAACGAGGACATCTCGGAAGCCCTAGTGTGAAACACCTCATCCCGGGCGCAGATGCGGTGTAGACGGAGGAATTGGGAGTAGGGGATAGACTTTTTGCAGGGGACCGGGTGGGAAGAAGTGTAGTCCAGATAGCTGTGCGAGTCGGTGGGTTTATAGTAAATGTCCGTCACTATGTTATACCATTTACTAATCAGTGTTAACCTGAAACCTATTTTAACCTCATGACTGGATAAAATTATTCATTTGTAATTTACTTCAGTTTAATTTTTACATCTTCTATTACCTTTTTCCATTGCCAGGCTGTTACTTTGTTTCAGTCTTATTTATCGAAACGCTGTTGGCAAATTACTTTCAGTGATTTCTCTTCCACCTCCCACCATGTTAAGCCAGGACCTCTGAAAATCCACTTTTGGCCATATTCCATTCCTCTTCTGCATGCTAAGACACGGTATCGTTGTTTGAAGACATCATGATACATATTTATATAGATGTCACTTCACCCTTTCTTCTGAACACCACTCCAGATTTCTACCATTGATTACCTTGCATCCAATATTGAATGAGAGGAAACCTTTTACAATTCAAATGGAGCCGAGTGAAATTTAATAATAAAACCAGAAAAGGATTGTTATTTGAAATTGGTTGAATTCTGAGGGCTGCACCACCAGACGGAGGTACTGTTCCCTGAGTCTTTTGGCTTCATTGGATTAGTCCAATAGCTCAAGGCAGAGAGATTAAAGCAGGGGAGCATGTTCTCATTTTTCTCAGTTTTGGTGAAAAGATTTCAACTCGGATCGTTAATTTATTTTCCCTCTCCACAGATGCTGCCTGACCTTCTGAATATTTCCTACCTTTTTCACTCCCATTTCAAATTTCTAGCATCAGCATTTTTTGCTTTTATATTATCATTGGTTCCTGCCGAAAAACAGCTCCCAGTAACTCCTAATCCATCTGAATCAGACAGCTTCCAGATACGGAGCTGAGATTTAGCCCAATTTCCCACTCCATTACGAAGACTATTTCCATCTTTGAAATTGCCTTGATCACCTGCTGTTGAACCTCTTCTCCAGGCACTTGTTATACCTGGAAGCACAAGAGACAGCAGATGCTGAATCTGGGCAAAAAATAAACTGCTGGAGGTCAAGGAATTATTGACGTTTTGGGTTGAGACCCTCTATCAGGACCTAGATAGTGGAGTGCTAATATAAAGAGGGGAGGGATGATGGGGCTAGTAGGTGAATGGTGGACTGAGGAGGTGTGAAGGATAAAGGGGTAGATGGAGCTGGATGGGGAGGGGTGGATTTGGGAAACGGGCAAGGTAGAAGCAGTCAAGGAAAAATAAAGGCAGATACAATCAGATGGGGGGAGGAGGGTGAAAGGGATGGAGAAGGTGGATACAGCTGTTGGTGGGTGATATAACAGGGACACAACGGCTACCACTGTTGTAGTCTGGTAAGGAAGGTTCTAAGGGTAACCATGGTAACCATTAAGGTCGAGAGGAAAGGCTGATGGAACCGGATGGGGATAGGATTCTGATGGGTGAAATGTGTGGGTAGGTGAATGGAATAGGTATGGAATGAATATAGGGAATAGGGTAGGGGGGCTGAAGGGGGATACGGGAAAGGAGACAAAATTTACAGATGTTTGCCCAATCAGCATTTGCATGGATCGGTTGCAAATGTGTGGGTGTTATCTTGCAGGGTGACTTGGACAAGTTGTGTGAGTGGGCGGATGCATGGCAGACGCAGTTTAATGTGGATAAGTGTGAGGTTATCCACTTTGGTGGTAAGAATAGGAAGGCAGATTATTATCTGAATGGTGCCAAG
Organism: Rhinoraja longicauda; assembly: GCF_053455715.1. Lineage (NCBI taxonomy): Eukaryota > Metazoa > Chordata > Chondrichthyes > Rajiformes > Arhynchobatidae > Rhinoraja > Rhinoraja longicauda. The sequence goes on along the minus strand of NC_135963.1, from coordinate 9,334,517 downwards.
TTAGGAAAAGGGGACGTACAACGAGGTCTGGGTGTCCTAGTGTATCAGTCACTGAAAGGAAGCATGCAGGTACAGCAGGCAGTGAAGAAAGCCAATGGAATGTTGGCCTTCATAACAAGAGGAGTGAGTATAGGAGCAAAGAGGTCCTTCTGCAGTTGTACAGGGCCCTAGTGAGACCGCACCTGGAGTACTGTGTGCAGTTTTGGTCTCCAAATTTGAGGAAGGATATTCTTGCCATTGAGGGCGTGCAGCGTAGCTTTACTAGGTTAATTCCCGGAATGGCAGGACTGTCATATGTTGAAAGACTGGAGCGACTAGGCTTGTATACACTGGAATTTAGGAGGATGATAGGGGATCTTATCGAAAAATATAAGATTATTAAGGGGTTGGACACGTTAGAGGCAGGAAACATGTTCCCAATGTTGGGGGAGTCCAGAACCAGGGGCCACAGTTTAAGAATAAGGGGTAGGCCATTTAGAACGGAGATGAGGAAAAACTTTTTCAGTCAGAGTTATAAATCTGTGGAATTCTCTGCCTCAGAAGGCAGTGGAGGCCAGTTCTCTGAATGCATTCAAGAGAGGGCTACATAGAGCTCTAAAGGATAGCGTAGTCAGGGGGTATGGGGAGAAGGCAGGAATGGGGTACTGATTGAGAATGATCAGCCATGATCACATTGAATGGTGGTGCTGGCTCGATGGGGCCGAATGGCCTACTCCTGCACCTATTGTCTATTGTCTATCTTAGAATTACTTGTGCTAAAGATTCTCCTTGATTCTGAGCAACTGACATAACTGGATATTTCAATCGTGTTTATGACATCATGTCACGGTGCCTGTTGTTGCTTTTAATGCCTTTGCATCAAAAAATGCATGATTTAAAAAAAAGGAACACACAATAAAGATTTAGATTTAGCCATATTTCCTACATTCCTATACTGATTACATTTCAAAAGGGTGCGATGCGCTTCAATGTGTCCTATGGTTATGAAAAGCTTCATGGAAGTATGGTTACTTTTTTTCTTCTTTTATTTATACATCTCTTAAAACTGTTCCTGTCAGGACAATGTTTGATCTTTTCACCATTCTTCTGCAGATGTCGTGCTTTTGAAAATATTCTGTGCAATCAAACTGCTATTACATTACTTCCATCTCTGCAGAAATTCTTGTGATTTACAGGAAAGTAAGGAGATCTGGAGTCAAAAATGAAAGTAACATGAACACTGAATCAATTGAATGTTGGGAATCTTGTCATTTTCATTCTGAGTCCATAATGGCAGCCTCACATTTCCAGGATTTAAAATGCAGCAAGCAGCATGTTCAATGATAGATGAAAGACACTGAACATAAACAGTGCTTCCAAAATTCCATCTTTCCATCAGCAGAATATGTTGTATTGTGGCATGGTAATGATTGCCCTGACAGTTCCTTAAGCGTCAGGTATGATAGGCTGTATACCTGCAGAGCATGTGGTACACATGTAAGAAGGAACTGCAAATGCTGGTTTAAACCGAAGATAGACACAAAAAGCTGGAGTAACTCAGTGGGACAGGCAGCATTTCTTTCTTACACATTAACCCATTTATTTGAGTATTTATGAAGCCTTTTATATGTGGAAATAGAAATTCAAAGGAGATTTGAGATAGTGGCCTGGGAAGTCAATGACATCTCTAAAGACAATAACATAACAATCTCAAAAGACACACCATTTTATTTAGCATTGCAATAATAATTTAAAAAATATTTTTCACTGTGAAATACAACCATTTCAGTGACCATTTCAGTGATGTTTTACATCACACTGCAAGTTTTTCCAGGCATCTTCCAACATAATTTGTCCTTGCAAGTCTGACACAGTTTTTGTGTCAGTTGCCTATTAAATGAGAGTAATCTCAATGCAATTCATCATTGGATAATTGTAGAGGAAATCAGAACAAATTGCTCTGGAAGCAACTTTGGCCCTTCTCTCTCTCTCAATCCCGGATGCCAGAATGGGGTTTGGTTGCCATAATTTCTGCTACGGAGAAGTGCAATATGCTTTTAGCAGTGCATGAGGCTCCAAGTTACAATAATAAGATCACAACTCAAACCTTCATTAGCATGCAGATGCAACACTTACAGGTATCTCCAATTTAGCTTAATTTGAATTTCTAGACTAGGGAAATCCAGAAAACATGACTGAAAGGTAGTTTAATCTGCCAATTCTGCAAACTGGTAAAATATGATTGGGCTACCATGATCTATGTTTGGTGAAGGTTGTAGGTGAGGGTGGCTCACTACAGGTAACTTCTACTTGCATATTTTGCCTAATAACGTAAAACTAAATCAGAAATAGATATTGCATATTGACAGACATACAGGCGTGAAAAGAATCATTACCAGATCTCACACTTCATATAAAATGTTAATAAATATCACCAACCATTTAAAAAAAAAAACAAGTAGATAGAACAGAAAGAAAGAAAGAACGAAAGAAAGCCATTTTTTGGTGGGAATTTGACTTTCAGGTTACCCGGCCTCTTCCCAAGAATTAACCTAAACAGCCACCAGTTTAAATATACTTCCAGCAATTCAATTTTTTTGCCTCTCGTTGAAGCAATAGTCCTATGCTTATGGGGGGGGGGGGCACTGGTAGACAACTTGACTGATCAGATGACCTGACATAACAGGTCATGTCAGCAGTTTAACATTGGAATGAAAGAAACAAGTAACTCTAGTTGCTGGTTTTCAAAAAGAAACACAAAGTGCTGGAGTAATTCAGCAAGTCAGGCAGCATCTCTGGAGAACATAAGTGATGTTTTGGGTCAGGAATCTTCTTCAGATTGAATGTGCGGTGGAGTGGGAGTAAGAAAGCTGGAAGAGAGAAGAGACAGAACAAAGCCTGGCAATTGATAGGTGGATACAGGTAAGGAGGGGTTTTGATAGGCAGATAGTTGGACAAATGCCAGAGATCAAAAGACAAAAGGTGTGAGACAAAAGGTCTGAAGAGTTGCAAATTGTGAGGCGAGAGGAAAGAATGTAATGGGAGGGGAGAAACAGGTGGGGCACAGGGGGTGTGAAGTGGGGCTAGAAGAAAGGGGTGGGGGAAGAAGGGGGAGGGGTTTAGCTACCTAAAATTGGAGAATTCCATGTTCATACCGTTGAAAGAGCTTGGAATTTGTAGAGACTGTGAAAATTGCGACATGTTATTTTCTCCACTTTAGTTGAAGCATTGCTTCTACATTTTACAAATATAATAGTTAAAATATGTTGTTTGCTTACACCTCAATTAAAATCTTAAAGCTTACAACACTTTTTCCTTGATAAATTACCCTTCACTAATAATGTGTGGCATATGTTGACACTGCTTATTCCTTATGTAGAAAGAAATATTAACATCTTTGGCACTGGGTTAATTGAAGTGTTGGTGAAATAGAATTTGGAGGCCTCGTCCGTGACACTATATAGATCTATGGACGCCATCTCTCCTTCACAACATTTATCTCTGGATCACCTTGACAATAAGAATACCTCTGTCAGGATTCTATTCATTGAGAAAGCTCGGCCTTCAACACCATAATAACAAATAAGTTTATCTAAACTACTGACCTTAGTCTTGGGGCCTCCAGCTGCAATTGGAAGTGCTCAGTCGGTTGAAATTGGTCATTCAATATGTCATCACACAATGTCCTATGCTTGCAAAGTTATTATAAATTAATTCAAAAACTATAATATACAAATTAGATTCATTTGCTTACTATTCTCATACAATAAAATATGCAAAGCAGTTTTACCTGGGGCAGATTGTGGCAGTGATCATTTCGGGTAAAATCATGTACATCAGGAAATTAGCCTGAGCGAGACTGCATGGCTAACAACCTTCTGGTGCCAGCTGCACACCTAAAGATAATACAATGCAATCTCTTCTATTAGTCATTATATTAAATTAAAGATTTTATTCAAAATTTATAACTTCCATTCACAGCACACATAAAAATAGCAGCACAAGGTGGTGCAAATGGCAATTAAACGCCAGTTGCTAGGTCTACAGAATGACATTGATAATAATAATAATAACTTTCATTTGTATAGCGCTTTTCTGGAAACTCAAAGACGCTTTACAGAGTAAGTAAAACATAAAAATAAATAAATAAACAAACAAAAAAAGGAAGGATAAGGAGAAGCGACGGTCAGTGGTTGAAGGCAGTGTTGAACAGGTGAGTCTTGAGTGATGTTTTGATGCCTTGCACATTGTCTCTGCTGATTCAGGCAATCTTCTAGACCATTTAAAATTTGTGTACAGGAAAAATAGGCCTAAGGAGGACACCATCTACCTTGCACTACATTCATCTCTGGATCACCATGACAATAAGAATACCTATGTTTATAGCTTCAAGTTTCTTGGCATCCCTATCACCGGCAATTTAACTTGGTCCCTTCACACTCAGGCAGTGATCAAGAAAGCTCATTAATATATTTAATTTCTTAGGCATCTGAAGAGATTTGGTTGGCCACAAGTATTCTCTCGAACTTTGCACAAAAATATTTTAATGGGATGCATCGCAGCCTGGTATGACAATGGCTCTGTTCTTCCCTTTTCCCTCTAGCCTTTCCCTTTCTCCCTTCTACCTTCTGGGAGAAGATACAGGAGCTTGAAAGCCCGGATATCCAAACCTAAGAACAACTTCTTCCTCACAGCTATCAGACTCATGAGTCGATTTCATGAAACACACTTTCCACAGATACCTGCTGAGTGTTTCCAGTGTATTCTGCTTTTATTTCAGGTTTCCAGCAGCTGCGATTTGTTTAGATTTCTAATCTCTAGGCATTTCACCTTTCATTTTCACTGCAGGTCCATTTTTACATTTATGCAATAACATTTGTGCCACTTGTAATGTGCCCATTTGTTTCTCCTTATAGCCCAAGATTCTGTGCTGAGCTGTCTTCAGAAGAGCAGGAAATTGTTGCTTAATAATATTGCAACGTCAACACCATAAACGTATTAAGTCATATATGCATCCTATAAATCACTTAGCTGAGAGTAACAGGAGCTTTGTGCTGATCAAAGGTGCAATGCCAGAAAACTGGTTGTACTGGACTGTCCAGGCATACTAAACTCCACCCATTTTCCTTTCCATTTAAAATTTCCTCCTTTATACTAGGATTTTAGACATTAAGGAAACTCAACTATGTTTATTCACAAAACGGTACTCTTTGAATAAAGCACAATATTGAATAAAACACGAGAATTTCCCTACTCTCTTTCAAATAATGCAATGGCATCTTTTGTATCTGCTTTAGAGGCAAGATGGAATCTTGGTTCAATATGTTATTTGAAAGGCAGCATCATCCATAGTGCAGCACTCAATAGACAATAGGTGCAGGAGTAGGCCATTCGGTCCTACGAGCCAGCACCGCCATTCAATGTGATCATGGCTGATCATTCACAATCAGTACCCCATTTCTGCCTTCTCCCCATACCCCGACTCCGCTATCATTAAGAACTCTAGCTCTCTTTTGAAAGCATCCAGAGAATTGGCCTCCGCTGCCTTCTGAGGCAGAGAATTCTACAGATTTACAACTCTCTGAGTGAAAAAGGTTTTCCTCATCTCCGTTCTAAATGGCCTACCCCTTATTCTTAAAATGTGGCCCCTGGTTCTGGACTCCCCCAACATTGGGAACATGTTTTCTGCCTCTAGCGTGCCCAATCCCTTAATGATCGTATATGTTTCAATAAGAAACATATCCTTCTAAATTCCAGTATATACAAGCCTAGTCACTCCAGTCTTTCAACATACGACAGTCCCGCCATTCCAGGAATGAACCTCGTGAACCTACGCTGCACTCCCTCAATAGCAAGAATGTCCTTCCTCAAATTTGGAGACCACAACTGCACACAGTACTCCAGGTGCAGTCTCACTAGGGCCCTGTTCAACTGCAGAAGGACCTCTTTACTCCTATACTCAACTCCTCTTGTCATAAAGGCCAACATGCCATTAGCTTTCTTCACTGCCTGCTGTACCTGCATGCTAACTTTAAGTGACTGATGAACAAGGACACCCAGATCTCTTTGTACTTCCCCATTTTCTAACTTGACACCATTCAGATAATAATCTGCCTTCCTGTTCTTACCACCAAAGTGGATAACCTCACATTTATTCACATTAAACTGCATCTGCCATGCATCTGCCCACTCACACAACCTGTCCAAGTCACCCTGTATCCTCATAGCATCCTCCTCACAGTTCACACTGCCACCCAGCTTTGTGTCATCCGCAAATTTGCTAATGTTACTTTTAATCCCTTCATCCAAGTCATTAATGTATATTGTAAATAGCTGCGGTCCCAGCACCGAGTCTTGTGGTACCCCACTAGTTACTGCCTGCCATTCCGAAAGGGACCCATTTATCCCCACACTTTGCTTTCTGTCTGTCAACCAATTTTCTATCCATGTCAGTAGCCTACCTCCAATACCATGTGCTCTAATTTTGCCCACTAATCTCCTATGTGGGACCTTATCAAAGGCTTTCTGAAAGTCCTGGTACACTACATCCACTGGCTCTCCCTTGTCCATTTTCCTAGTTACAGCCTCAAAAAATTCCAGAAGATTAGTCAAGCATGATTTCCCCTTCGTAAATCCATGCTGACATGGAACGATCCTGTTGCTGCTATCGAAATGTTCTGCAATTTCTTCTTTTATAATTGACTCCAGCATCTTCCCCACCACTGATGTCAGGCTAACTGGTCTATAATTTCCCATTTTCTCTCTCGCTCCTTTCTTAAAAAGTGGGATAACATTAGCTACCCTCCAATCCACAGGAACTGATCCTGAATCTATAGAACATTGGAAAATAATCACCAATGCGTCCACGATTTCTAGAGCCACTTCCTTAAGTACCCTGGGATGCAGACCATCAGGCCCTGGGGATTTATCAGCCGTCAGTCCCATCAGTCTACCTCTGAGAGTCTCTGATGTTGCACCCTGAATCCATAGTTTTTGGGCTCAGAGTAAAATACTATCATTGAACCATGAATGCCAAAAGTCAGGCAGGCAAACTGATTAGCCTGGATTAGGAAATTGTAGCTGAGACCATCAGGAAGCTGAAAATAACTAGAATTCTCGAATTGGTTAATTTTCAACTTTGGAGCAGAACCAGTTCTAGGTCATTGGTCCTCCTGTGTGTGACAGATTGAATTTCACACTCCGGATGCCCTCACCAGTTTACTTTTTCAACGATCTATTTTGTTTTCTGTGAAAAGAAATGAAGGGAAGAGGAGACAGTATATTCCTGTGAAGTGAAAAAGATTAGCATGTTCGCAGAGTTATCATTCTGTAAGCTTCTAAATCTCCAACCATGTCTAATGTCTATTTCTATTTTCATAATATTGCCTACTCTGACCTTACCACAGCCCATCATCATCATCGGCGGTCACTCGAAGAGAGTATGACTGTCCTGAGGACGCCTGTGCGTGACTTTGTTTAACATGACGAGACTGGTGCACAGCCAGGGGACCCTTTTCTGTTGCAGCCTTCATCTGCCTTCCCAGCCGTTGTGATGCTCCACTAAAGTCAGCCATCATCCTCCACCTGTTCCACCATTGAGGTCTTGGTTGGATTGCTCTTTGTCAGGAACCTCCCCCTCGACCGTACCGCTATGGGTGACCCGAACAGGAGCATAGCTCCAGAGGGCATCGCCCACATACTATCAAACACTATTTTATGCCTTTCTCATACCTAATTGGTTCTAATCTTTTCCTAATTATCTTCCCATTTGAACTTTCTATAAAGCTCAACCAAATACCCATAACTTTATCTTATCCTGTTTGTTCATCAGTGTTGTCCTTACGTTAATTCTCGGTTCCTTAATGCAGGCAAGGATGACGAGGAAAGGTCAAGCCTCAAGTATATTCACCCTTGTATTTAAACACCTGCAACACTTTGAACCTTTCTGACCACTGTAGCCTGCCACACTCCTCAACATATCCACCAATATTTGTTAGAAATTGGTGCAAGAATGCAGTGGTGCAAGAATGAACACTGCTACCTCAGTTTGTGGTTTCGATTTGATCAAGACTTTGGATGCTGTCCATGTTTTTCTCCCTATGAGCTTGCACACTCCAAAGACAAGCTGGTTGATAGAATAATTAGATTGTCAACAGTAAATTATTCCTCGTGAAGATAGCTAACAAGAAAACTGTGGGATTTAGTGGAATGCACAAGGAGAAAAAAGGGTTTTCTGTACATGGGTGCTTAATGGTCAGTGCAGATGTGATTGGATAAAGGGCCTGTTTTTATGCTGAGCTTAATGAAAAATTTCACAATATAAAATCTGCTCAGAGATTAAAGGTTAATGATTTTGCAGTGTATGCCTTATGCTCTCGTCCCTTCCTCAGTATTACATCCCATAAATAAAGGGAGACAACACTGACCCATTCATTGTGTTGTTCTTCTATTGACAGTTGCGCCTTCAGTCATAAAGTCTCACTAGGATAGAAATTCATCTTTGGCCAGTGGCTACAAATGGTCTTAGAATATTGGTCACCCATTGTACTTTCCTCATGACAGTGGATTTTCATTTACTATTAGCAAATTCATTCTTCCTCCTTGACATATCTTCAGATGAGTGTTTGACTACAGTATAATTATGCCTCCTATATCTCATTTGTTTGCACACTATCTTTCAGGTATTAGCCTCGGTATACTGGAATAATTATCTAAAATTGCTTTTCTAAAGACAATTTTCCACATTTTTAAATTTATGCAAATTATTGACGTTTCACTATTAATAAGGAAGTCATTTAATTATTTCATTTAAATATATATTTGACTTAATGTTTCATCTGTCCTCAGAAGCATGTGTTGATGCAGATATCACCCATAATTTCTGTGTAATTGAACATTCTTATTGAAACAGAAAACAGGTGCAGGAGTAGGCCATTCGGCCTTCGAGCCAGCACTGCCATTCAATATGATCACGGCTGATCATCCAAAATCAGTACCTCGTTCCGGCTTTTTCCCCACATCCCTTGATTCCCTCAGCCCTAAGAGTTAAATCTAACTCTCTCTTGAAAACATCCAGTGAATTGGTCTCCACTGCCTCTGTGGCAGAGAATTCCACAGATTCACAACGATCTGGGTGAAAAAGGTTTTCCTCATCTCAGTCCTAAATGGCCTACCCCTTATTCTTAAGTTGTGGCCCCTGGTTCTGGACTTCCCCAACATCCTTGTTTTCCCTGTTTCTACCCTATCCAATCCTCTAAGAATTGTATATGTTTCTATAAGATCCCCTCTCATCCTTCTAAATTCTAGCGAATACAAGCCCACTCGACACCATTCTTTCATCATATGTCAGTCCAGCCATCCCGGGAATTAACCTGGTGAACATACGAAGAAGCCTCTCCTGCACTCACTGAATAGCAAGAACGTCCTTCCTTAAATTAGGAGACCAAAATTGCACACAATACTCCAGATGTGGTCTCACCAGGGCTCTGTGCAACTGCAGTAGGACCTCCGTGCTCCTAAACTCAAATCCTGTCACAATGAAGGCCAACATGCCATTAGCTTTCTTCACTGCCTGCTGTACCTGCATGCTTACTTTCAGTGACTGCTGTACAAGCACACCCAGGTCTCATTGCACCTCCCCTTCTCCTAATCTGACACCATTCAGATAATAATCTACCTTCCTGTTCTTGCCACCAAAGTGGATAACCTCAAATTTATCCACATTATACTGCATCTGCCATGCTTCTGCCCATTGAAAGCCAATGCAAAATGCCTACGTAGTCTCTCTGTTAGTTATCTGTCTCTCTTTCTCTCTCTCTCTCTAACTCTCTCTCTAACTCTCTCTCTCTCTCTCTCTCTAACTCTCTCTCTCTAACTCTCGGTTTGTGTTTATATCTTTATGTGTGCACCATGCCCTCTACACAGCCAAAACGGTACACGACACCGCGACAATTTTAGGGCCACCCTACTCACGATTCCCCCGTGGTCTGAATAAACCCACTTTTATTACTTAAAAAAAATAATTTACCTAATGAACTTTAATAAATGCGTTCCACCCCCCAGGAGGACCAATGGGAGAACCGCCCTCCGTCCCGGCGTGCCCCACGCCTGACCTTCCTCCCGTGGTGCAGCGCGGCGGCAGATGATCCACAAGATGGCCCTCCCCACCGTTCGCAGCCGAGCTGCAGAAGAGGCTTCGACTCCATGCCCGGCCCGCAGGAGAAATGGGGCCGAGGTCAGTGCCTTTTCCCTGTCCCCCCTTGCCCGCCCACGGCCACAGGGGCACTCCCCACCCGGCAACGGGTCCACGGTTGGACTGAAGGGGGAGGGAGAGGGGAGGGGTGAAGGAGATGGGGAGGGGAGAAGGGGAAAGGATGGGGGGAGGGGAAATAGGGGAGGGGAACAGAGGGGAGGAGGGGGGCAGAGGGGAGAAGGGGGTGCTGCACTAATGCAGGAGAGGTTTGGACCCAAATATACCCGAGATTTGGTTATGGAAATACAGCCAAGACGGTAAACGATAGCACCACAATGTTAGCACCACCTTGATCACCATTGTTCTCGTGGTGCTTTGCAGCAAGTTTCATTCAAATGGTGTAATTTTTTTAAAGTTAGAGAGATTTTAAAGTTTAAAAATTACCTTTTAAACTGATTTCTTACCATGTTCAGCGTGTGTATCTGAGATTTGGTGATTGAACTACAGCCAAAACGGTACATGATAGTGCCACAATTTTAGCACCACCTTAATCACCATTGTCTTGGGGACCCTTTAAAACAAGTTCATATTGGTCTTATATTTTTAAAGTTAGAGTCATTTTAAAGTTTAACAGTTACCATTCAAATGGATTTCTTGCCATGTTCAGCGTGTGACGTCACAATGGGATCCGCACGAGTGCTGGCCAATGAGGGAGGGGGGGGCCTGACTTTAACAAATGCACTCCCTCCTCGGAGGACCAGCGGGAGGACCCGCCGCCCGAGCCGGCATGCCTCACGCCTGACCTTCCTCCCGTGGTGCAGCGCGGCGTCAGAGAGAAGGTAAGATGGCCATTGGCAGGATGGCCGCTCTCCTGCTGCTGGCCACTGCGATGACCACCCGGGGCCGGGATGAGTGGCTCCCTCTCCGCCCTCGCCTGTACCCAGTCCTGAGGGAGTCTCTGAGCAGGAGGAAGATGGTTGTCGTCCCCGTCTTCTCATCGTTCCCCTCCGGCTGCTCCAGCGCCCGCTTCAACCGACCGCTATAACCGATGTTATATTGTATATCTTTTTGTGTTCAGCTCCGACATCATACTCGACGCCCGATTAGTCCCGGTGCCCATGTGGGGGGAGCACCGACGCTCCCCGCTCTGATTGCTCGCCGGCAAGTCCTGATTTGCTCCTGCCGTTCACCCCCACGTGACGTTCATTGATTGGCTACAACCTCTCGCTTGACGCCCAATTAGCCCGGGTCCCCACGTCGGGTCGAATGATTGACTACGACCTCCCGCTCCACCCCCAATTGGTTCGGGTCCCACATGGGGGGAGCAGTTTCTTCCCGCTCAAAGAAACTGCCGTCGCAGTCCGACTGACACTGCTGCTGAATGAGGGCAGTCTCGAGGATCTCCTAGAGAGGATTTTACCCATCAAAAGCAAAAACATTCCAGATTGGATTTATTTTATTTAAAAGAAAAAACACCATTTGTTTCAAAGAACAAACGCGATTTTCCCATGTCACGATGGGAACCCAACAAGGAATGGGCGTCAAGTTGGATGGAAAAAATGGGCGGCGCTTCCCGTTCGCTGTCGCCGTCTTCGCCGTTCGTCGTCGCCACCGTTCCCCGCCGATCGGCGCTGTACACAAGGGTTGCTCCGCGCCGCCGCATTAGGGGCCCGTTTATGTTGAGAGAGGATGGGATGGGTGAGTGGGGGAGGGTTGGGGTGGGGCGGGGGGCAGTGGAGGAGGAGGGGGGGTGGGAGGAGGGGAGGAGGGAAGTAGGGGAGGGCAGTGGGGCATGAGGGTGGGGGCGAGTGGGGTTGCGGTGGAGGTGGGGGTGGGGGGAGTGGAGTGGGAGTGGGGGGGAGGGAGGGAGGGAGGGGGGAGATAGAGGGAGGGGGGAAGAAGGGAGGGGGATAAGGGGGGTGGAGGGATGGGGAGAGGGGAAGGGAGGCAGGGGGAGGGCAGGGGAGAAGGGAGGGAGGAGTGGGGGAGGAATAGGTGCTGCACCAATGCAGGAGAGGTTTGGACCCAATGGGTCCATTTGATCTGGTATATTACTAAAACTCTCATCTTGTAGGTTCAAATGAGTGTTATATTTTAAAAGTTATTCACTTTTAAAACTTAAAAAATCACTTTTTATACTTTAATAAATCCCTTTTCCATTTGCCCTGCCCGTCAGCCATGCCTGCGCAGTAATCAAGTCAAGTCAAGTCAAATTTATTTGTCACACACACATACACGATGTGCAGTGAAATGAAAGTGGCAATGCCTGTGGGTTGTGCACAAAAAGAATTACAGTTACAGCATATAAATAAAGTTAAGAAGTTACTATTAGTGTCGACAAAAATTTAGTCTCTGGAGTTATAAAAGTTGACAGTCATGATGGCCTGTGAGAAGAAGCTCCGTCTCATCCTCTCCGTTTTCACAGCGTGACAGCGGAGGCGTTTGCCTGATCATAGCATCTGGAACAGTCCGTTACTGGGGTGGCAGGGGTCCCTCATGATCTTGCTTGCTCTGGATCTGCACCTCCTGATGTATAGGTCCTGCAGGGGGACGAGTGTAGTTCCCATGGTGCGTTCTGCCGAACGCACTACTCTCTGCAGGGCCATCCTGTCCTGGGCAGAGCTGTTCCCAAACCAGACTGTAATGTTGCCGGACAGGATGCTCTCTACAGCCCCAGAGTAGAAGCAATGAAGGATCCTCAGAGACACTCTGAATTTCCACAGTTGTCTAAGGTGGTAAAGGCGCTGTTTAGCCTTACCCACCAGTGCGGCAATGTGCGTTGCCCACGTCAGATCCTCTGCGATGCGGACTCCCAAGTATTTAAAACTGCTCACCCTATCCACAATAGACCCATTTATCTCCAGTGGCGTGTACGTCCTTGGATGTTTAGCCCTTCTGAAGTCCACAATCAGCTCCTTTGTTTTAGTGACATCCAAGAGGAGGCTATTGTCCTGACACCAGAGTGCCAGATCAGCCACCTCCTCCCGGTAGGCCTTCTCATCGTTGTTGGAGATCCGGCCCACCACCACAGTGTCATCAGCAAACTTGATGATGGAGTTTGAGCTGAACCTGGCCCCACAGTCATGTGTGTACAGGGAGTACAGTAGGGGGCTAAGGACGCAGCCCTGGGGGGATCCTATGTTCAGGGTGAGGGAGCTAGATGTGTGTTCCCCGGCACACAGAGGGGTGCTAAGCCCCAATTCCAGCAGCTTCTCAACCAGTCTGCTGGGGACTATTGTGTTGAATGCTGAACTAAAGTCAATGAACAGCATCCTCACATGAACCTCCGTGTTCGACGTCACAATGGGAACCCAACGTGTCCGCGCCTACGCAGTTGGAGCCGGTTAATCTAATACTTTTGTAAGTGGGCCACCGGATCCGCGCGTGCGGTTGTCCGCCGGGGCTTCTTCCCGCTCAAAGCAATGGCTCCCTCTCCCCTTTCCTCTCCCGCCCCCGGGGGAGACTCCCCGGCTGACAATGGGTCCACAGGTCGTCAATTGGAGGGGGGTTGCTGAACCCGCATGAGAGGTTTGGGTGGAGGGTTGCCGGGCCCGCAGGAGAGGTTTGGACCCAATGGGTCCACACCCGTCTAGTATCTTCTATTTGTCCTTGTGTTTTGTTTCATTTATCCAAAATAATCTTTCATAATCGTCTGATTCTTCATATAAGAAACTTTTTCCCTTTTTGTACTGTTGGTTACCATTATTCTCTTTGCTATTAACCTTGGAATCAACAATAGTTTAGTTTAACTTTAATCATTTTCTATTTTAAATGTTTTTATTGATTGATCTCAGTGAATGTCTGTGAAGTTTTTAGTTGAATTATATTGTTTCTATTATGTAATAAAGAAATCCATGTTTTTGCAAAAAATAAAAGCCATATTTTTCTGAGTATTGTGTACTATATGATGAAATATAAAAACATGGGTTGAAAATAAAAGTTTATTTCAGAAAGATAAAGGATCAGGTGCCTGTAAAAGTATAGATTTTCGTGATGTGCTGAAACTGGAAACTCCATGAGAATGGTGAAAGGAAAAAGTTGCAAAATTTGGAAAGTAATCAAGGCTACATTGTAAACCAACAGTTGTCAATAATTCCTGTTGATATGCTATCCAGCACTAGTAGCTTTTTAAAACATTTTACCAGTTTATTACTTCAGATTTCATTTACAGTAGTTTTATTATAAAATGATTTTGCAACATATGTAAAACTGTGGACGTTGTAAATATTTTAATCATATTTAGTAAAATAATGTACCACGGCATTGTTATTGGAGAGTTTGCATCTGGATAATTAATTTATTTTCGCCACAACTAATTTTATTTGGCTGCCCTCTTTGCCTGAGGGCTATGGTTTCCCAACGTCTCATGAGGGAGTGGGAGTGTGTTGGGCTGGAAAGCTGGCCCAACAGCCAACAATGATTGTTCTCTTGGAGTAGGTTGAAAGAAGCGTCGAGTTTCCTTGGTCTTGACGCTCTTCTCTTTAATACCTGCCTGCTGATTTTTATGCTGCGGTGAAGTTCATTCACCCAGTGCTGCCAGAACGGGGTAGGATTATTATATATTTCAAACGTGCGTTTGTGTGTGGAAAGGGAACACCTGGCCAGGAAGCTACCACCATTTGCATTGCTGCTGCCCCTCACGGTTGCAGCGGCTGCCACTTCAACAAGCGAAGAGCCACCGAGCTGCAGCTGCCCGGCATGGCGCTCCACTCCCGCCATACGCACGGCGGCCGGACAAAGGATTGCAGCTCTCGTTCGGCCGCGAAAAACAAACACCTTACTTGATATTTTCTTTTGTTTCCTCTCTTCGGAAATTGCTATGTTGCTAAAGGCGGCTGGGATTGCCTCCGGCCGGGCTTGAGAAAGAGGGGGGTTGTGGGGGGTGGGAGGGCTTTTCCCAGCGCCATCTCTCCTTCCCTCCCTCCCGCCGCCATCTTCGCACAACAGTAAAGCAAAATGGCGGCGCTGGAATGGATGGAGGACGACCGCTGACAATAATAAAACACCATACCCAGGCAGCTCGGCCGCATCGCGCACCTTCCCCTTGTGCCAAAGGTACGTACCCTTTTATTTTTTGGGGGAAAAAAGCAACAAAACTTTTTTCCACCGCCGGAACTCAGCGGCTCGCTTGGTGCTCGGGGTTGACGGTGGGTCGTTCGGTTTGGATGGGCTTTCTTTTTGAAGTGCATGTTTCGTGTGCCAGCTTTCCTCCTCGCAGCATCCAGCTGCTTGGTTGGGTTGTGGCTTTTGGGAGCAGTGAACACAGTGGCGTGACATGTTCACGCTGACACAAACCTGGCGGCATGGGGCACACACAGCGCTTCCATGTCTTTCTTGCCACGCCAACATGACATTCCGGACCAATATTTGGGTTTATTGCCCACCCCAACAATCAAGATAAATAAAAAGTTAGGTTTTTAATCTATTTTTTACTGTTATATATTTTGAGCCTCGAGATAATGATATCTTTACGAATGGGTTCTGGAACTCTCCAACACTCGCACACAAAGTAAAATCAATTCTTGATTCTGGGCAAAATGGGAGAAACATACCAGGAAAGTGTTGTAGGAATTAAAAAGGGCTTGTAATTTGTGGCTTTCTATTCTATCCCTTTCAACTTGGGTTGCTAATCTTGAAACATGCCCCACATAACATATATTTACATTTAATTTTCTTGGTGTTAGATGGCTTTTGTTACCAAAGAATAGCACCAAGGCCAATGATATACACAACATTAACCTTTGGATTTCTGTGTGATTTTGTTTTAATGCTGTAAGAAGGTAATTACTATTAGGAGGATTTGAAAGTTAATTAAATATAGATAAATCGAAGCATCACGTAAGAAGTTTTTAAATGTTCACATAACTTGTGAAAGCTATAAATTTGCAATCATGACTGGGGGGTTTAAACTAAAAAGTAACAGTTTAATTCAATTCTTGAAACGTAAGATAGTTGAAAGTTCACCATTGGCATGATCATGGACAGTATAACAATGTAATTTAAAATGTTCAATTATGGTGATATTACCTCAGATTAGAAATACAAAGATGTAAGTGGTTCATTGCCTTGGTTTTTGAAAACTGATAACGCATGTCTTATTTCATGTTTGATCTCAAAAATTTCCATCTTAATATTCTTTCCAAATTATCTCAATTGGAAATTTGTAGTTCTATAAAGTGTGCTTTATAGCTAAATAATTATTTTCAAATTACATTAATTATTTTCTAGCCATGTATCGTGTCCAGTTTCTACATAACACATCCTAAAAATGGTAATTGAATGCATAATTATCTTTTCTGGTGAACTTTTAAGGCAGGTGTTAGCCATTCTACATAGTACTGTGGAATGATTTCCACCTGGATTTTCTAGATGTACGTTATAAACACATGTGGTTTTCAATTTTATTCTTTATCTTTTTGGATTTCATTTGAATTTCAAGTTACAGTACGATGTGGGGAGAGTTTGTAACATACCAAATGCTCAGCTCTCCTTGTCAACCTGTTCATAATTGACAGGACTATCATAATCACTCTCATATTTCAAATATTTGCAATATCGTGGCCAGGTTATCAATTGGTTCTCAATTTGGGTGTTCTTGCATTTTTAGCAAATAGTTTTGTAGCTTTTTTATTTAAAAATTTGTTATGTTCGATTCTTGCCAGTAAAAGTTACAAGATGGATTCTTTTCATGTACTGAGAAATACCACTTGGCTGTATCACACCCCATCTAATGAAGGTTAATTCATTTATCGATATGTTTGCTTAGATAAAAAAATATAATATGTTGACATCAGTTTGCTGAAAAATTGTTCCACACTATCAAAAGTTTCATCTCCTTGGACGATGCAATGATGATCTGGTAATTTTATTTAGAAATGCGAAAGGGTCTGTTAAGCTGAATCTATTAATTTAACCTTTTTAAAAGAAGATTGCAGAAAAAAATTATTATAAATTGCTTTTTTCATTGATTTTGCTGAAAATTAAATGTTAGAAATTTGAAAATATTTGGCATATTTGCTTCATATTTGGCATATTTGCTTCATATTTAAACAGAGCACTCCAAAGATGTACAGGTATGTAGGTTAATTGGCTGGGTAAATGTAAAAATTGTCCCTAGTGGGTGTAGGATAGTGTTAATGTACGGGGATCACTGGGCGGCACGGACTTGGAGGGCCGAAAAGGCCTGTTTCCGGCTGTAGATATATGATATGATATGATATGATAAGTGAATAGGAATGGAATCAAAAGTGTTCTTTTGCCCCATGGGATCTTCTAATATATGTTGAAAAGCAGAGCTATATATGCTTTGTTAGCTTGACATAACATAAAATGTGTAATCTTTTGAGTTGCATCAATAACTGGCTATAAAGCGAGTGCTGAGGGCAACAAAATATCCTGCCACTGCTTGTTGGAGCAGTGTGTTTGCTGATTTTGGTACTATTGAATAAACATTTCCAATTGCATGGAACCCTGATGAAACTGTACAAGTTAAAAGGAATGATTTTTTCCCCAAAATTCTATCTAGTTGAATTTTTTTTCTTTATGCGACCAATAGTCACTGCTCATCTTAAAATATCAAATATATACCAACATTTATTGCGGATGCATAATTAACTTTGAGAAGGGTGTGCGTTTTCTCATATCACTGTTCTTGACTGTGAACGATATTCCCAGCGAGCTATGAGAGAATTGCAAGCTTTTGACCCTACAATGACAGAGGAATGACAATATCCTTCCATTTTGAGATGCTGTGTGGTTTGTCGTTGAAATGAAATGCGATGATGATCTCAAGTGCCTGCTTCCCCACCCTAAAGAGCAGTTGTGAATTTGGAACACAATTTCAGAAACACATGGGTAAATTGCTGTTCTGCCAGCAACGTTTGTAAAAGGTTGGATTATAAAACATGCATGATTGTAGGTTAATTGGCTTGGTATAAGTGTAAATTGTCCCTACTGGGTGTAGGATAGTGTTAATGTGCTGGGATCGCTGGTGGGCCAAAGGGCCTGTTTCCGTGCTGTATTTCATACTAAAACTAATAAGGAAATAACTAATTTTTTGGGCCTTGTGTGGGTTTGGTCTCCTTAACTGTCCGGCCATGCTTCTTTGGAAGCAGTGTATTTTGGAATACTATTTTGGTAACTAATGAAGGAGTTTGCCGCCTTGCCTCCTTTTGTGAGACTATTGAGTAGGATGGGTCTATACTCAAATTTAGGTGAGAGGTGACCTCATTGAAACTCAAGGATCCATGAAGGAATTGTAGAATAGATGTTGAGGGACTAGCTTCCCTTGGTTAGAAAATTGAGAACATGATAAGGGGTCAGCTTTTCAAGACTAAAGTGACGAGAAACTTTATTTTTCAAATGTTGTAAACATTTTGACATTCTGTATTCTGTGAAGGTTTAGTTGTTGAGTATTTTAAACATCGTAGTTCTGATGAAAGTTTGGCAGCCCGTCAGATTTGTGTCAGTTCTCTGCAATCTAGTAGTTTCATACACCAACTCTTATCCCATAGCCATAGCCCCACAATTTTTATTTCTTCTCTTCTTCAAACATCTATTCAATTCATTTTGCAAACGGTTACTGAACAGGTATTAAATTCCAAATTTTGCAAACTTGTGTTTGGAAAATATTCCTTTCTCATGACAACCACCTGAAGTTGTGTTCTGTTTACTCAACTGCCATTAATGGAAACAACTACTATTCACCTTGACTGAATACTAGATGATTTTCAACAAATTGTTGCCTTACTTTCTTCAGTGTGTCCACATAATTGAGATCCCTTGTCCAAAGGACTAATGCCCTAAATCTTTTTTTCCTGCAAAATCTATATCACCTTCGTACCTACCTGTCTTATGATGGTGTGAACAGTATTGAATGCAATCATCTGCCAAACTATTGTTTTAACAAAAGTTCAACCTAATTTCCTTGCTTTTCGACTTAATTGACTTAAGACATCATCTTATTAACATGTTCTCAATTTCTTATGCCATATTCAAAGATTTGACTTTCACTTATCTCTGTTCCTGCAAACTCACAGCTTCCATCATTCTTTCCACTATAGCTGTCATAGCAATTGAGTGTTTAGTTTCAGCTATCTGGCGTGGTCCAAAATATAAGCCAAAGATTGATATACGTTTAGACAAGTGGGCTATCAAGGAATTGGGTAGAAATTAGCTATGATTTTATTGAATGGCAGAACACACACATGGGTAGGTGAGGGCTGTTGCATTTTTCTATGTCGCTGTTTTTATGTTTGCTTGGCCTCTGGAGTTCAGTATTTTGGTCAATATTCACCTCTTGCAGTCAAGGCTTAAGGTGGAGCAGTGAATAATTAATCACCTGATAAAATTTAACTGATTACCGATGAGAAAGCTATTGCTGAGAATGCAGATTATCACTTTGTATTATCTTCGATCACTTTCATCACTTTGAATTTACGGAAGGCAGGTAGATCAGCAATTATCCAAATTAGGTTTTGCATGGTGCATCCTATCTAGATAATCTTACAGTTTGCTGAGTAGATTCTATTTTTGTAGATCAACTGGAATAATTTTGCTAGAGGCACAGCTATTTCTGGAGCACAACAGTAGCACTAGAAAGAATGATGAAAGAATTCATAGTCTTTGCTGCAACCATTGTGCTAGCCATTTCTAGAAACTGAAATGAAATAAATTTGTGAGGAAAGAATGAGATGTCTCAGCCACAGTCTGAAGAACGATCTTGACCCGAAACGTCACCCATTCCTTCTCTCCAGAGATGCTGCCTGTCCCACTGAGTTACTCCAGCTTTTTGTGTCTATCTTCGGTTTAGACAATAGATAATAGGTGCAGGAGGAGGCCATTCGGCCCTTCGAGCCAGCACCGCCATTCAATGTAATCATGGCTGATCATTCTCAATCAGTACCCCATTCCTGCCTTTTGCCCATACCCCCTGACTCCGCTTAAGAACTCTATCTAGCTCTCTCTTAAATGCATTCAGAGAATTGGCCTCCACTGTGTAAAGGAGAAAAGGGGATTTAAGGGTTAAGGTGTATGTGACCAAATGCTACATGAAGATGAACTGTCACTAAGTTAAAATGCATACCTCAGATGCCGGCAAGTCTACCTCTGTGTAGATGCTGGCTTGAGATTGCAGAAGGGGTGTTGTAATCTTACAAAGGACAGGATACGGATACAGAAGAGCACCAAGTAGACTTGAGCCCCTTAACAATTACCACAAGGTTGAGCCCCAGAAAAAAGATGTGTTTATGTTAATAGACTGAGCCTCCTTATAATCATTCTAAAGTTGAGCACCAGGAAGGTGTGTTTATGTTAATATACTCAATTGTTAACCTCGGACAATGGCCAGTGATAGTGGGTGATGATTCATTGAACTATCCTCTTGCAAGACCACCTGTATGGGGTGTCTGGTTCTGTTACCACTTCTAAAAACCCATTGTATATGGTGCATAAAAAGTTTGCTGAAACACTCTGTTAAGTGAGTGAGGTCTTCGAGTGACTGCGAGTGACTGCGTTGCAGCTCTCCCACTCCCGCCGGCGTAATAAAGACTCTAATGTTTTACCACTTTATGGTATTGTTGTCTGTCTATTAGAATCGAACTTTAACAACTGCCTTCTGAGGCAGAGAATTCCACAGATTCACAACTCTCTGACTGAAAAAGTTTTTCCTCATCTCAGTTCTGAATGGCCTACCCCTTATTCTTAAACTGTGGCCCCTTGTTCTGGACTCCCCCAACATTGGGAACATGTTTCCTGCCTCTAACGTGTCCAACCCCTTAATAATCTTATACGTTTCGATAAGATCTCCTCTCATCCTTCTAAATTCCAGTGTATACAAGCCTAGTCGCTCCAGTCTTTCAACATATGACAGTCCTGCCATTCCGGGAATTAACCTAGTAAACCTACGCTGCACGCCCTCAATAGCAAGAATATCCTTCCTCAAATTTGGAGACCAAAAGTGCACACAGTACTCCAGGTGCGGTCTCACTAGGGCCCTGTACAACTGCAGAAGGACCTCTTTGCTCCTATACTCAACTCCTCGGCCGTGGGATGTTTCAGCGCCCGGTGTGGCTCGGCCGCGGGGACTTGGGCGTGGGGAAGAGAGCGGAAGTTTTGTTGCCTCCATCACAGTGAGGGGGTGTTTGGAGTCACTGTGATGGGTGTTTGTGTTGGGGTTATGTGTCTTGTGTTTCTTTTTTTGTGTGACTGCTGGTAACGTAATTTCGTTCGGTACCTCGGTACCGAATGACAAATAAAGGCTCTGTATTCTGTATGAAGGCCAACATTCCATTGGCTTACTTCCTTTAAACTAACATCTGCAGTTCCTTTGTACATGTGCTAATCCAAGGAATCCTATTTGTCTGCACAAGGTCCGTATCCCTCTATGCCCTATCTGTTCATCTATCTTGTGCCTCTTAAATGTTGCTATCACATCTGCTTCATCTTCCAAAGCATTGCAGTTAGTTATCCCTCCGTGTGTAAAGAAAACAAAAACTTGCTTTGCACATCTCTTTTAAGCCTTCTTGCCCTAAAGCAATGCCATCTAGTCTTTGGCATTTGTACTCTGGGGAAAAAGACATTTACCTGATCCATATCTCTCATAATTTTACATTCTTTCATCGTCGCCTTACAGCCTCAGAGAAAACAATTCAAGTTTGACCAACTTTTTGTAGGTAATACACTCCAATCCATTCCAACAGAAGATTAGATCAAGGAGGATCCATGGTGAGCTCGTCGAATGGATACAAAGTTGGCTTGGTGATAGGAATCAGTGGGCGATATTGGAATTGGTATATTGAGATACAGTGAAAGACGTTGTTTTGCACGCTGTCCAGGCAGATTATAACAAGCACAGGTAAAACGGATCGTGCAAAAATAGTGGGGAACCAGAGTGCAGAATATAGTGTTCCAGCTACAGAGAAAATACAGCTTAAAAAAAAAAAGCCTGCAAAAAGGTAGATTGGAATATTGGGTAAGCATATGAGCAGTCTGCTCAAGTGTCTGATAATAGTTGGAAAGAAGCTTCTCTTGAATCTGGTGCTGTGTGCTTTCAAGCCTTTTGTATCTGTGGCTGGCAGTGAAGGGTTGTTTTTCAGATTGGAGGTCTGAGCAGTGGTGTGCTGCAGGGATCGTTGCTGGGCCCACTGTTGTAGCCCAACACAGGAGATTATTTGTGTGTTAGCCACAGAAGCAGATCTACAAACTCGTATTGCAATCACTTCACACTCTTAAATCTTTATTGTTCTATACACTGTAAATGGATCAATTGTAATCATATATTGCCCTTCTGCTGACTGGTTAGCACGCAACAAAAGCTTTTCACTGTACCTCTGTACACGTGACAATAAACTAACCTGAAACTGTTGTCTGTATTAACAATTTAGATGGGAATGTTATTAGCATGGTTAGTAAGTTTGCAATGATACCGAGATTAATAGTTTAGCCAATAATGAAAAAGATTATTTTGGATTACAACCGGATCTTGCACAATTGGGAAAGTGGTCCAAGGAAACGCAGTTGGAATTTAACTCGGACATGTGCTACATTTTTGTAAATTAAATCAGGGCAGAAATTACATTGTAAATGCAGGAAGGCTCTGGAGAATGTTGTTGAACAGGGAGATCTTTGCGTACAAGTGTATAGTTCGCTGAAAGTGGTGACAGGATGGTGAAGAAGACACTTGATATGCTGGCCTTCATCGGTCAGGGTTTTGAGTACAATAGTTGGGACATGTTACAACTGTACCAGATATTGTTGAGATTATATGTGGAATATTGTGTGCAGTTCTGTTCACTGAGCTATAGGAAGGATTCACAATAATGTTGCCAAAACTGGAGGGCTTGAGTTGTAAGTAAAGACTGGACGCTGAGGCTTTTTCTTGTAACGTAAGAGGCTGAGGGGTGACTTATTGGAGGTATAAAATCATGAGGGCTGGAGATGAGGTGAATGGTCAGTCTTTTTCTGGGGGGATGGGTTGACTGGATTCACTCCTGAATGTGTGCCACTGTGCTATCATCTCAATTTAATCTGATCTGCATGTGGGCCAGAATATATCGTGGATGATGACGATGTGAAATCGAGACTTTGTTTTAAAGTTGTGTTTCTGCAAGTATGATTATGTAAACCAAATCCTTTATTTTTCTAAAAATGTAAATGCTGCTCATTAACACTGCTGATGAAGTTTCCCATGATTGGAAATGGCCTGAGTGGGTAGTAATTAACTAGATTTGATTTGCACTGTTTTGCGTACAGGCTACACCATGGCAGTTTTCCATTCTGGTTGGACTACCATAATATTGAAGACTCTTGCTACAGTATTATAACTGTACTAGAAACATAGAAACATAGAAACATAGAAAATAGATGCAGGAGTAGGCCATTCGGCCCTTCGAGCCTGCACCGCCATTCAATATGATCATGGCTGATCATCCAACTCGGTATCCCGTACCTGCCTTCTCTCCATACCCCCTGATCCCTTTAGCCACAAGGGCCACAGCTAACTTAAATATAGCCAATGAACTGGCCTCAAACTACCTTCTGTGGCAGAGAATTCCACAGATTCACCACTCTCTGTGTGAAAAAACCCATCTCGGTCCTAAAAGACTTCCCCCTTATCCTTAAACTGTGACCACTTGTTCTGGACTTCCCCAACATCGGGAACAATCTTCCTGCATCTAGCCTGTCCAACCCCTTAAGAATTTTGTAAGTTTCTATAAGATCCCCCCTCAATCTTCTAAATTCCAGCGAGTACAAGCCGAGTCTATCCAGTCTTTCTTCATATGAAAGTTCTGCCATCCCAGGAATCAATCTGGTGAACCTTCTCTGTACTCCCTCTATGGCAAGAATGTCTTTCCTCAGATTAGGAGACCAAAACTGTACGCAATACTCCAGGTGTGGTCTCACCAATGCCCTGTACAACTGCAGCAGAACCTCCCTGCTCCTATACTCAAATCCCCTCGCTATGAATGCTAACATACCATTCGCTTTCTTCACTGCCTGCTGCACCTTCATGCCTACTTTCAATGACTGGTGTACCACGACACCCAGGTCTCGTTGCATCTCCCCTTCTCCTAATCGGCCACCATTCAGGTAATAGTCTGCTTTCCTGTTCTTGCCACCAAAGTGGATAACCTCACATTTATCCACATTATACTGCATCTGCCATACATTTGCCCAATCACCTAACCTATCCAAGTCACGTTGCAGCCTCCTAGCATCCTCCTTACGGCCAACACTGCCCCCCAGCTTCGTGTCATCCGCAAACTTGGAGATGTTGCATTCAATTCCCTCGTCTAAATCATTAATATATATTGTAAATAGCTGGTGTCCCAGCACTGAGCCTTGCGGTACCCCACTAGTCACTGCCTGCCATTCTGAAAAGGACCCGTTTGTTCCTACTCTTTGCTTCCTGTCTGCCAGCCAGTTCTCTATCCACATCAATATTGAACCCACAATACCGTGTGCTTTACGTTTGTCGAAAGCACACCTTGTCGACAGCCTTCTGGAAGTCCAGATATAACACATCCACTGGTTCTCCCTTATCCACTCTACTAGCTACATCCTCGAAATTTTTTATAAGATTCGTCAGACATGATTTACCTTTCATAAATCCATGCTGACTTTGTGCAATGATTTCACCATTTTCCAAATGTGCTGCCATCCCATCTTTAATAACTGACTCTAGCATTTTCCCCACTACCGATGTTAGACTAACTGGTCTGTAATTCCTCGTTTTCTCTCTCTCTCCCTCCCTTTTTGAAAAGTGGGGTTACATTAGCTACCCTCCAATCCTCAGGAACTACTCCAGAATCTAAAGAGCTTTGAAAAATTATCACTAATGCATCCACTATTTCTGGGGCTACCCCCTTAAGCACTCTGGGATGCAGCCTATCTGCCCCTGGGGATTTATCGGCCTTTAATCCATTCAATTTACCTAACACCACTTCCCGACTAACCTGGATTTCACTCAGTTCCTCCATCTTATTTGACCCCCGGTCCCCTGCTATTTCCGGCAGATTATTTGGCTTCCTTACTGTAATAGCTTAGCTAGAGGCACAGCTAGCTCTGGAACTGGCGTTCTCAGTGTTATGGTGCAATGTCCTTTACAGTATCCAGTGACGATCTCCGAATGAAATTTGTGTGTCACCTCTCCTATTTGAAAAATAACAATGTTTTATGGTTGACTGTGTCGGGTGTGTCTTTCCTATCTGCTGATCACTGATGCCAGATGGCCAACTTTTAAATATTTTTTAGTAGCTTGATCTAACTGGCTCATTTGCCTATTTCAGTGAATGATTAAGAGCCAACCAAGTTTCCCTGAGAGTTTATATATTGGCAAGATCAGATGGGCCATTCTTAGTCACGTGTGTGGCCAAAAAAGTGAAAAATTGTGGAATACATCTCTTCTAATTTTGAAAGCATTACAGGTATATTGCTTTGTACTGTATATATGACGTATGTCAAAGTTTATCAAGTGAAATTTTTATGTTATGCTGACAATGTTTGTTTAGGGTCAGAAGTCAAATATGACTGGTCACGTGTGTGACCACACATGGTCACACATATGACCAGTCATATTTGACCTCTGACCCTAAACAAACATTGTCAGCATAACATATAAACATTTGATAAACTTTGACATATATAAGTCATATATATAGTACAAAACAATATACCTGTAATGCTTTCAGAATTAGAAGAGATGTATTCCACAATTTTTCACATTTTTGGTCACACACGTGACTAAGAATGGCCCAGATAAGGATGATGTATTTCCTTCCATAAAAGCAATCACTGGGTTTTTGTGGCGTCAACATTGAAGATACAATATTCTATGGTAAGGGGTTTGACTCCTTTCTATGGTCTATTAGTTTAGGCTAATAATAATAATTGTAATGGCAGTTTCTATACCATCTCGAAATCCCACTTCAATAGCCATTACTTCTCGGGGATGAAATGTAGTTATAGCTTACGCACACGTCGCACCCTGATATGACAAAACGAATCTTCCAAACTTCTTTTCTTCATTAATTGGTTTTATTAAAGTAGCATAAATCATAGAGTAATTCATCAGTTTCCGTACTTTATCAACTGTTTCTTCTTCTAACAATATCTAGAAATCTTGCAGTTATTACCGTGTGGTTCTTACAAATATAGATGATACAAGCGCGTGTGGCACTGTATGCTCACCATCCTCCGAGTCTAAACTGACCCACAACCTCTGTTGCCACGCTAGCCACCTCCCACCTAGACACTCCCCATTACGCATTAAGTCACACCCACAAGTAGGCAAAAAGGACATAAATTAGAAACATTAAAACATAGCCACAACACAATGACAGTACTTGAATTAAGCATAAATGGCTCCTACAATAATAATAATGTTGGTATTCACTCTGGCGTTATAACTGAACTCAATGCATTTCACGTCTCCAACATAGGTTATGGAACATTTCCTGGATTGGGATTCTTTTCCCATCTCTTCTGTTCCAGAGATTGCAAACCTTGTATTGGTGAAATTAGCTAACAACATTGAAAATCAAAACACAATCAGTCCCACTGAAATAATTATTACAGAATCAACACAAATTGGATAAATATGACCATCGAATAGACAATATAAACATATATCATAGTACCACTTGACATTTATAATTTGGATTTATCCTGCAGAAGACACTTTAGAAATATCAACAGACTTGCATTGTAAGATTTCAAATTATAAGCTTTCAAAAGATTGAAGCTACAGATAGATTCATTGAGGAAGTTAACTGTAAAATGAACTTGCTTTTTTTGTCTGAGCCATAATCTTTTTTTATTGTCCTCTAACTTTATAACATAAATGTAATATCTACTTGATAAAACCCAACAAAAAGATTGTCTGTTTGTTGCCACATTAATTTAAGTGGGATCTTGTCATGCTCAAATTGGTACTGTATTTCTCATATTACAATAGTGATCATACTTCAAAAATACTTTGTTTCGCAAGCTCTTCGAGAACCTTGGTTGGCACCGTGTAAATTATTCTGTATTTGTATAAGTATTACACTCGGCCGCTAGTGCAGATTGAATTAGGATATCAAGAGTTTAGAGTGTTTAATTGTCATACATGTCCACCACCGATTTTCCAGCATTCTTGGTTCCAGACCTTTTCTGGATTTTCCGTTTTGCCAGACCAACAGAGGTCACGGCCCCGAGAGGAGCGCAACGGCCCTGGACCTGTCTACCTAGGCCACTGAGGGCCAAGATACATGCCTGCAAAGCTGGCCTCGAATGTTGGCTATGGGATTGGATCTGCTGTTCCAGCTGGGCTGGAGTTCCAGAGTTCCAGCTGTAGGGGGCAAATTTGACCCGCCGATCGGCCGCAGAAGTCCCAATGATACAGTGCCCGCTGTACCAGGCCTATGTGCCACATTTTCAGGGGACTTCCGGGGGGGGTGGAAGGGGATTTCAAGTGAGCTCTTATAATTTTGTTTGGATTAAAGGATATACCGGACGACCAGCTGCTGGAAAATCGGTGGTGGACCTGTACCAGAAACAGAACAATGAAATTTCTACTTGCTGCAGCTTTACAGCCCCATTAATGCAATAACACACAAATAAACATAAAATAATAAATAATACAATAAGTTAATAATCAATGATACGAAGTAACCAGGGCATAAAATGCAAAACCGAAGTTCATTGTGTAACCAAACCAAAGTACATAGTGGATCATAGTTTCTGAGGTTGGGTTGTGTTTAGTGCTGTGCAGTGTTCAGGAGCCTGATGATTGCTGTGCAGAGTTCAGGAGCCCGATGGAAGCTGCTCTCGAATCTGGAGGTCTCGGTTTTTGATATTCGGTACCTTGTTCCCAATGGTAACAGATTTGAGCAGGTGGACAAGGTGGTATAAGTCTTTGACAATGATAGCTGCCTTTTTGAGGTAGTGCCTCCTGTAGATCCCTGCTATGGGAAGGGCTGGGCAATGTCTACCATTTTCTGAAGCCTCCTGCGTGCCTGGGTGTTTGAGATAAGGGCCTGTCCCACTTTAGGCGATTTTAAGTCGACTGCCGGCGACTAGGCTGTCGCCGACAGTTTGCCAGGTGTCGCGGGCATGATCATGAGGAATCTTCCAAGAATCGTAGTGGATCTCAGCGCGTCGCTGAGAAATCATCCGGAGTGAAATTTCTCGGCGACAGCTGGCTTGTCGCCAGGTATCGTTGCTTATTGTGGGCGCTGCCGCCTGCTGTCCCCAGGTTTGCTAGGTTCTCTTAGATGCATTTAGAAGCACATTATATTAAAATAAGTAAAGTCATTTCAAAATACCATAAAATGCTTGTGTTTAACCAATTTATTTAGACAATAGACAATAGACAAAGGAGTAGGCCATTCAGCCCTTCGAGCCAGCACCGCCATTCAATGCGATCAGGGCTGATCACTCTCAATCAGTACCCCGTTCCTGCCTTCTCCCCATACCCCCTCACTCCGCTATCCTTAAGAGCTCTATCCAGCTCTCTCTTGAAAGCATCCAACGAACTGGCCTCCACTGCCTTCTGAGGCAGAGAATTCCACACCTTCACCACCCTACCGTTAGGACATTTGACAGGTAGATTGGAGGCGACAGTTTGACGGTCAGGTAAGCGTGGGAATTTTCGTAATGTTTATGGCCATCAGCCATTACATTTAAAGTGGGCTTCCAACCCAGATATGCAACCCAGAAACCAGATATGCATCTCCCGTACATTTTCAAAGAATGCCCACACACTTTTCACAAAAATCCACTTAATCACTTAAAAAAAAAAAATTTTTAATACAGCTATTAGTAAACTGGAAGTAAATCTGGTTTATGCCTTGTTTCAGTGAAGCTTGGTTTTTAAGTAACCCAGGCAAGATGTTATAGTTCAAAACTCTCAAGTACTTACCGACCTGTCAGTGATTTCAGCAAAGATTAGGACAATAGACAATAGGTGCAGGAGTAGGCCATTCAGCCCTTCGAGCCAGCACCGCCATTCAATGCGATCATGGCCGGAGAAGCATTGACAGCGTGGGAATTTCGTAATGTTTCCGAAGACATTTTAACCTCGACCTGACTCGGCATTGTTGTGGTCATTGCCGTCAGGTAAAAGAAAAGTTCGGCGATCTGCTACGACTTTGACAGTCGCCGGCAGTCGCCTTAAAATCGCTTAAAGTGGGACAGGCCCTTTACCGATCAGGCTGTTACGCAACCATTTAAATGTTCTCAACTGTAGACATAGAAGTTTGATAGAGTCGTATAATTATATAGCCTGATAATTTTGATCGTTTTTGGCAACAAACCAAATCGCCTCAATCTTAAGAAGTATAGGAGTTGATGAACCTTTTATGTAATTTGCATCTGGGCTCAGGACAGATCTTAAGAAAGTTGTATCCTTAAATCCTGCTAATCCTTCATATCATGTGGCCTCCACAGAATCAGTCCACTCAAATAATTATTGAAGGGAGACACAAATAATACTTCATGCTTGTGATCCTTTAATAATAATAATAATAATAATAATGCATTACATTTATATAGCGCTTTTCAAACACTCAAAGACGCTTTACAGGGATTACTAGAACATAGAGAAGAAAATAAATAGATAAATAAGTAAACGGACAGAAAAAGGAGACAGAAGGTGAGGTGACGGTCAGTGGTTGAAGGCAGTGCT
Source organism: Rhinoraja longicauda (assembly GCF_053455715.1). Classification (NCBI taxonomy): domain Eukaryota; kingdom Metazoa; phylum Chordata; class Chondrichthyes; order Rajiformes; family Arhynchobatidae; genus Rhinoraja; species Rhinoraja longicauda. The sequence continues at coordinate 9,304,680 of NC_135963.1, read as the reverse complement.
GAACAGGTGAGACTTCAATGATGTTTTGAATGTGGTGAGTGAGGAGGAGTCTCTGACATAGAAACATAGAAACATAGAAAATAGGTGCAGGAGTAGGCCATTCGGCCCTTCGAGCCTGCACCGCCATGCATATATGATCATGGCTGATCATTCAGCTCAGTAGCCTGTACCTGCCTTCTCTCCATACCCCCTGATCCCTTTAGCAAAAAGGGCCACATCTAACTCCCTCTTAAATATAGCCAATGAACTGGCCTCAACTACCTTCTGTGGCAGAGAATTCCACAGACTCACCACTCTCTGTGTGCAGAAATGTTTTCTCATCTCGGTCCTAAAAGACTTCCCCCTTATCCTTAAGCTGTGACCCCTGGTTCTGGACTCCCCCTACATCGGGAACAATCTTCCCGCATCTAGCCTCTCCAACCCCTTAAGAATTTTATATGTTTCTATAAGATCCCCCCTCTGTCTCCTAAATTCCAGCGAGTACAAGCCCAGTCTATCTAGTCTTTCCTCATATGTAAGTCCCGCCATCCCAGGGATCAATCTGGTGAACCTTCTCTGTACTCCCTCTAAGGCACCAAGGCCCTGTACAACTGCAGCAGAACCTCCCTGCTCCTAAACTCAAATCCTCTTGCTATGAATGCCAACATACCATTCGCTTTCTTCACTGCCTGCTGCACCTGCATGCTTGCTTTCAATGACTGGTGCACCATGACACCCAGGTCACGTTGCATCTCCCCTTCTCCCAATCGGTCACCATTCAGGTAATACTCTGCTTTCCTGTTCTTGCCGCCAAAGTGGATAACCTCACATTTATCCACATTATATTGCATCTGCCATGCATTTGCCCACTCGCCTAATCTATCCAAGTCACTCTGCAGCCTCCTAGCATCCTCCTCGCAGCTAACACTGCCACCCAGCTTCGTGTCATCCGCAAACTTAGAGATGTTGCATTCAATTCCCTCGTCCAAATCATTAATATACACTGTAAATAACTGGGGTCCCAGCACTGAGCCTTGCGGTACCCCACTAGTCACTGCCTGCCATTCCGAAAAGGACCCGTTTATTCCTACTCTTTGCTTCCTGTCCGCCAACCAATTTTCTATCCACCTCAACACTGAACCCTCAATACCGTGTGCTTTAAGTTTGTACACCAATCTCCTATGTGGGACCTTGTCGAAGGCCTTCTGAAAGTCCAGATATAACACATCGACTGGTTCTCCCTTATCCACTCTACTAGTTACATCCTCGAAAAATTCTATAAGATTCGTCAGACATAATTTGCCTTTGGTAAATCCATGCTGACTTTGTCCGATGATTTCTCCACTTTCCAAATGTAATGCTACCCCGGTTTGGGGTAGTGAGTTCCAGAGGGTGGGAGCAGCGATGGAGAAAGCCCTGTCCCCCCAGGATCTGAGTTTGGTCCGGATGGGGGGGGACAGGAGGTTGGCAGCAGCAGAGCGGAGGGTGCAGGTGGGAGTGTGCCTGTGGAGGAGGTCAGTCAGGTAGGATGGGGCCAGGTTATGGAGGGCTTTGTAGGTCATGAGGAGGATTTTGTAATGGATTCTCTGGGGGATGGGGAGCCAGTGGAGCTTGTAAAGGACGGGGGTGATATGGTCACGGATCGGGGAGTGGGTGAGTAGACGGGCAGCGGAGTTTTGAATGTATTGAAGTTTACTGATTATTTTTGAGGGTGAGCCATAGAGGAGGCTGTTGCAGTAGTCCAGACGGGAGGTGATGAAGGCGTGGATGAGGGTTTCTGCAGCTGTGGAGGAGAGGGATGTACGGAGACGGGCGATGTTTTTGAGGTGGAAGAAGGCTGTCTTTGTGATGTGTTTGATGTGTTTGTCGAAGGAGAGGGTTTGATCAAAGATGATTCCAAGATTCCGGATGTGAGGGGAGGTGGATACTGGGAGACCATCAATGTTGAGGGTGAAGTTTTGACTTGCAACAAAAGCAAATGAGATGAGTAACAAATTAAGTTAATTTTTTCATGTTTACAGCTAAGATTTCCCATATCGTTTTTTTTAATGGTCAATTTGGGGGAAAGACATTTTTTACCTTGAATACTACTGACCTTCTCCAAGGGAAAGTGCTACTAGGCACAGCTAAAAGATTCAACTATTCGTACAATTCATTGCAGTATTATATCACGCTTGAAAATATAAACCTTTATAGGAAAGCTTAAGGCTTAGATTTTGCTGGTAGCAGCGAATTGGCAGTACCCACTGCTGACTTCAAAGAAAAATATCAGAAAAGCCAGGAACTAATGCGGCATGGATTTCTCTGTTGCTGTCAGGGTTGGCTCGAGGTGACCTCTGCCATTCAACAACAATAACCATAATGTCATAAAACAGGTTATACAGCTAATCAAGTTGAAGAAATTAGTATTCAGCAAAAACAATAATTTTTGACCAATTTTGAAAGCTTCCATCTTGTCAACCACATGATCAATTTTGTTCATCTTCCTTGGACTTTATCACTTCCTCTGCATGAAATACTCAGTCAGTTGCTAATATGCACAACACATTGCATGGCACAAGATGCTGCCATGCCATGTCTGTAGAGTTTGACCACGTGATTTTCCTCCAGGTTCTCCGGTTTCCTCCCCATCGAAAGATATACAGATTTGTAGGTTAATTGACCTCTACAAATTGCCCTTATTATACAAGAAGGTGCAAAAAGTGGGGTAATGTAGAACTGGTGTGAATGGGTGAATTGGTGTGGGCTTGGTGGGTCAAAGTGCCTGTTTTCATGCTGTATCTATCAATTCAAACAAAAAAAACCCGCAGGGGACTGCCTACTGAGCCTTGAACCTCATTTGTTACAATTTTCTAGGCACAAAAACATTAATCACACATGCCCTCTATTTCTTGCCAGTTTTTGGCCCAGTTTGCCACACTGGATCGCATGGATTCTACCTATTGACCAATTCATCATATGACACCTTGTGAAAAATGTTGCTGAAGTCTATGTTAACTGTATCAAATACATTGTCTGATCATCCCTCGTTCCCTTTTCAAAAGGTGACATTGCCTTGAAGCCTGACTGACTGTTGTTGATTAATCTATCTTTGCCAATGATGGTTTATGGTATCCCAATAATTTTCCTGTCACTTAAGTTAAACTAGCTGGCCTGCATTTACTTGGTTTACCCCTTCCACTTTTTGGACATTACCACATCCATTTCTGAAAACAGACACGAATAAAAAAAATGAAGATCGGCTCTTTTTTTTAAAAACAGTCTCCGATAACTTTCATCTGTGACTGGTGGCTTATCTACTTTCAAAGATGCTAAATTGCTTGATATTTTATCTTACTATGCTTATCTCTTCTAGTATTTTGTACACTTCCTCCATAATTGCAACATTGGCTTTGTGTTGCGTGAAGACAGCTACAATGTATTTGTTAAGAACCCTACCCGTTTCCTCGTTCTTTGCATATGTTACCTTATTAGTTACCAATAGGTCCTACTTATTTTTTGTAAGGAAGAAAGGTCCCGACCCAAAACTTCGCCTATCCATATTGTGAAGGGATGCTGCCTGACCTGCTGAGTGACTCCAGCATTTCGTGTCTTACATTTTCATTGTTCTATTCTCCCAAAGGCTCTGGATTTTCTGGGCTTTTTTCCCTGTCAGTGTATTTCTTTCGGTGCTCTCCTTTTTAAATTTTTTTAAAAAAATCACTCATAACATTTTCTGTAATCATTCAGGTTTTCTACAGTATTAAGGGCGGCACAGTGGCGCAGCGGTAGAGTTGCTGCCTTGCAGTGCCAGAGACCCGTGTTCGATCCTGACTACGGGTGCTATCTGTACGAAGTTTGTACGTACTCCCTGTAACTGCGTGGGTTTTCTCCGAGATCTTCGGTTTCCTCGCACTCTCTGAAGATGTACAGGTTTGTAGGTTAATTGGCTTGATACAGGTGTAAATTGTCACTAGAGTGTGTAGGATAGCGTTAGTGTGCGGGGGTTGCTGGTTGGCCGAAGGCCTGTTTCCACACTGGATCTCTAAACTAAACCAAACTAATTAAGCTCCCGGTATCTGCCATTTTTTTTCCTGTCCTGAGGTCTTGGACATCCAGGGTGGTTAGAATTGGCAGACCTGCCACTTTTTTGGTGGAAATCTTTTTCTTGACTTTGCTATGAGACTGATTTTCTGTTAAGTAGCTGGTAGAATCATTTTACTTTTGCTCCATCGCTTCTTATCCTAGTAAAATTGGCCTTTATTTTGGCATTTGAAGTGAAGCAGGTCCAGGACTTGCAGGACTCAATATCAGTCCAAGTCAAGTCAAATCAAGTTTATTTGTCACATACACATACACGATGTGCAGTGAAATGAAAGTGGCAATGCCTGCGGATTGTGCACAAAAAAGAATTACAGTTACAGCATATAAATAAAGTTACTATAGTGTAGACAAAAATTTAGTCTCTGGAGTTATAAAAGTTGACAGTCCTGATGGCCTGTGGGAAGAAACTCCGTCTCATCCTCTCCGTTTTCACAGCGTGACAGCGGAGGCGTTTGCCTGACTGTAGCATCTGGAACAGTCTGTTACTGGGGTGGCAGGGGTCTCTCATAATCTTGTTTGCTCTGGATCTGCACCTCCTGATGTATAGGTCCTGCAGGGGGATGAGTGTAGTTCCCATGGTGCGTTCTACCGAACGCACTACTCTCTGCAGGGCCATCCTGTCCTGGGCAGAGCTGTTCCCAAACCAGACTGTAAAGTTGCCGGACAGGATGCTCACTACAGCCCCAGAGTAGAAGCAATGAAGGATCCTCAGAGACACTCTGAATTTCCTCAGCTGTCTAAGGTGGTAAAGGCACTGCTTGGCCTTACCCACCAGTGCGGCAATGTGCGTTGCCCATGTCAGATCCTCTGTGATGCGGACTCCCAAGTATTTAAAACTGCTCACCCTATCCACAGTAGACCCATTTATCTCCAGTGGCGTGTACATCCTTGGATGTTTAGCCCTTCTAAAGTCCACAATCAGCTCCTTCGTTTTAGTGACATTCAAGAGGAGGCTATTGTCCTGACACCAGAGTGCCAGATCAGCCACCTCCTCCCGGTAGGCCTTCTCATTGTTGTTGGAGATCCGGCCCACCACCACAGTGTCATCAGCAAACTTGATGATGGAGTTTGAGCTGAACCTGGCCCCACAGTCATGTGTGTACAGGGAGTACAGTAGGGGGCTAAGGACGCAACCCTGGGGGGTATCCTATGTTCAGGGTGAGGGAGCTAGATGTGTGTTCCCCCATCCTGACCACTTGGTGCCTGGCGGTGAGAAAGTCCAGGACCGAGGCACACAGGGGTGCTAAGCCCCAGTTCCAGCAGCTTCTCAACCAGTCTGCTGGGGACTATTGTGTTGAATGCTGAACTAAAGTCAATGAACAGCATCCTCACATAGCCCCCCTGGTTGTCCAGATGAGAGAGAGCGGTGTGCAGAACCTGGGAGACCGCATCATCCGTGGACCTGTTCGGACGGTATGCGAACTGTAGTGGGTCCATGTTGCGAGGAAGGAGGGCGCAGATGTGCTTCTTGATTAGCCTCTCGAAGCATTTCATGACAACCGAGGTGAGGGCCACCGGTCGGTAGTCATTTAAACACGCTGGAGAGGCATTCTTTGGCACCAGTACAATGATGGATCTTTTGAAGCATGCAGGGACCACGGACTTGGCCAAGGAGTGGTTGAATATTGTGGTGTGCACTGGAGCAAGCTGAATAGCACGACTTTAGTACTCGCCCAGATATACCATCTGGGCCTCCAGCTTTCCTCGTGTTCACACGCGTCAGAGCCCACCTCACCTCATGCTCGGACACCGAGAATGTGTGCACATTCCCGGCGGTGGATCCCCCTCCAGCCTCGCTACCAGCGCCACCTCGGTGCTGTTTTTAGACGGTGAGCTGGGGGTGTTACCGTCTCAAACCGTGCATAAAAAGAGTTCAGGTCATCAGCTAAGGAGGGGGGGGGCTGGACCGGTAGCTAGTTATAGTCCGTAGCCCCTGCCAAAGGTGCCTGGTGTCCTACTGCTCCATCTGTGACTCCATCTTGTCCCGGTATCTCCTTTTTGCATCTTTCACTGCCCTTCGCAGTCGGTAGGACTCTCCCTTGTAGTCGTCCATATTGCCGGATGCCAGGCCAGAGTTGTAAGCAGCGGTGCGAGCATTCAAGGCCACGCGAATAGACCTGTCCACCCAGGGTTTTTGGTTAAGGGAAGATACCGACCCTTACCGTGGGGATGATGGTATCGGCTATTGTGGCAATGAAGTCCGTAACCGCTTCCGCAAATTCATTGACATCTCTGGAACTTGCTTGGAACATATTCCAGTCGACATCGCCCAGTGCATCTTGCAGCATGGCCTCTGAATGATCAGCCCACCGCTTTACGTCCCTTGTCACTGTCGCTTCCCGTACTATCCGTTGTTTATACTCCAGCAGCAGGAAAATGGCAGCATGGTCAGATTTTCCAAAAGGAGGGAGAGAAACGGCCTTGTAGCCTTTCCTGAACGGCCTGTAGCCGTGGTCCAGAGTTCTATCCCCCCTGGAGACACATGTGATGTGTTGGTAGAAGTTGGGCATGACCTTTTTGAGATTTCTCCTATTGAAATCTCCAGCCACCAGCACAGCTGCATCGGGGTTCTTGTTTTGGTGTCGACACAACACATCGTGTAGGGTCGACAGTGCCACGTCGGTGTTCGCATGTGGTGCAATATAGACGGCTGTAATGATCACCGAGCTGAACTCCCGGGGAAGGTAGAATGGTCGGCATGAGATAGTTAGATGTTCCAGGTCCGGCGAGCAGGAACGAGAAAGCGTCTTAATATTTCCAGGATTGCACCAGTTATTATTGGTCAAGAAGCAGACTCCTCCGCCCTTGGATTTCCCGGATTCTTCCGTTCTTGCAGAATGAGATGGGTTGCTGATCTCTGTGGCAGAGCCCACTCTTTCTGTGATTCCACAGCATCAAGCCAGACCTAGCTCAGGACTGAGAGACCCTGGGCATTTCACTAAAGATTGTAAGATCATAGTCTAGGGAATGTATGCGTTTCTAAAATTATTTCACTGCAGCTTAGTAGTGTAGGAAAATAACTGCAGACGCTGGTACAAATCGAAAGTATCGCAAAATGCTGGGGTAACTCAGCAGGTCAGGCAGCATCTCTGGAGAGAAGGAATGGGTGACGTTTCGGGTCGAGATCCTTCTTCAGACTGATGTCAGGGGGGGTGGGACAAAGAAAGGATTATAGGTGGAGACAGGAAGAACGTGGGAGAACTGGGTAGGGGGAGGGGAAGAGAGGGACAGAAGAACTATCTAAAGTTGGAGAAGTCAATGTTCATACTGCTGGGCTGTAAGCTGCTCAAGCGAAATACGAGGTGCTGTTCCTCCAACTTGTGGTGGGCCTCAATATGACACTGGAGGAGGCCCATGACAGAAAGGTCAGACTGGGAGGGGGAGTTGAAGTGCTCAGCCACCGGGTGATCAGGTTGGCTAAGGCAGACTGAGCGAAGGTGTTGAGCGAAACGATCGCCGAGCCTGCGTTTGGTCTCACCGATGTAGAGAAGTTGACATCTGGAACAGCGGATACAATAGATGAGGTTGGAGGAGGTGCAGGTGAACCTCTGTCTCACCTGGAAAGACTGTTTGGGTGCTTGGATGGATTCGAGGGGGGAAGGTAAAGGGACAGGTGTTGCATCTCCTGCGGTTGCAGGGGAAAGTGCCTGGGGATGGGGTGGTTTGGGTAGGAAGGGACGAGTGGACCAGGGAGTTACAGAGGGAACGGTCTCTGCGGAACGCAGATAGGGGAGGAGATGGGAAGATGTGGCCAGTAGTGGGGTCCAGTTGGAGGTGACAGAAATGTTGGAGGATAATGTGTTGGATCCGCTGGGGTGGAAGGTGAGGACAAGGGGGATTCTGTCCTTCTTACGAATGGGGGAAGGGGGAGCAAGAGCAGAGCTGCGGGATATAGAGGAGGCCCTAGTGAGAGCCTCATCTATAATGGAAGAGGGGAAGCCCCGTTTCCTAAAACATGAGGACAACTCTGATGCCCTAGTGTGAAACACCTCATCCTGGGCACAGATGCGGCGTAGACGGAGGAATTGGGAGTAGGGGTTAGACTTTTTGCAGGAGACAGGGTGGGAAGAAGTGTAGTCCAGATAGCTGTGCGAGTCAGTGGGTTTGTAGTAGATGTCAGCCACTAGTCTGTCTCCTGTGATGGAGATGGTGAGGTCCAGAAACGGTAGGGAGATGTCGGAGATGGTCCAAGTATATTTAAGAGCAGGATGGAAATTAGTGGTGAGATGTACGGTCAGTGAGTTCTGCATGGGTACAAGAGGTAGCACCAATGCAGTCATCAATGTAGCGGCGGTAGAGTTCGGGGATGGGGCCAGTGTACTTCTGGAACAGGGATTGTTCGACGTACCCGATAAAGAGGCTTGCATAGCTACGCCTCGGGTTTGGAGGAAGTGGGAGGAGTCAAAGGGGAAGTTGTTGAGGGTAAGAACTAGCTCTGCTAGGCGGAGGAGAGTTGACTTCTCCAACTTTAGTTAGTTCCTCTGACCCTCTCATTAGCCATCTTCCAATCTTCTGGTATCTAACATGTGGTAAAGGTGGTGCAAGTATCCTTGTCAATCCCCCTGCAATTTCATCCTTGGCTACCCACGATATATATTTGACCATGCCCTGGGGATTTATCCATCTAATGTGCTTTAAAACTACCAGCAGCCTGACAATGTGGATATGTTCTAATGCTTCACTTTTTTTCTCCTTAATTATTTAGCCCCTTAGAGTCATCGAGTGATTTAGTATGGGCACACCTGTGGGCCAACATGTCCCATCTACACTAAAGCCACCTGCCCATGTTTGGTTCATATCTCTCCAACCCTGTCCTATCCCCTCCATAACTTTCACCACAGTAAACATTGACTAGACACATTCATGTAACTCATTGCTGATCTCCTGTGGCTCCACATACAGATGACCACATTCACCCTTAAAGAGGACGTATTCACTCTCCCAATAACTTTTTCGCTCTTAATGTGCATGTCGAATCTCCTAAGATTCTCCTTTACCTTCCTTTCCAAAGCTATTTCCTGTCCTCTTTCTGCCCCCTTGATTTCTCTCTTGTGTACTTGTGCTGAATAATGATCGTTTATCGTTTTGCTAATCACATTGTTTTTGGATTTTCAAATTGCAACCAAGCTACTTCACTAAACTTCATGATTGTATTTGTGAAGGTGCATTGATAATATACCTGCTTAAAATACATGTTTAAATGCAACATCATAAAATGTTTAAAAGTCTGAGAAATATGAAAGCTGATCTAAATTAAATTCTGAATGTATACAATGCATTAATAATGAACAGGTATCACAAAATGCTGGAGTAACACAGCGGGACAGGCAGCATCTCTGGAGAGAAGGAATGGGTGACGTTTCGGGTCGAGACCCTTCTTCAGACTGATGTCAGGGGGGGGGCTTTTGTTATGATGCCAGCATCCTAAAACTTGAATTGATGAACAAGATATCTGCACAATTTGATCACATTTTTTGGCCTGTGATTACAACTTTGAAAAGTTGTAGATTTACTTTGTAAGCATTATGCAACTTTTTGTCATTGAAATGCTGGACTAGTTATAGAGGAGCAGTAAGAAAAAAGTATATAATTTTATGCCTAATAATAGAACTCCTTGAACAGTGAGGCTATATAGTGAGGCTAAACGCAAATTGGAGGAACAGCATCTCATATTTCTCTTGGGCAGCTTGCAGCCCAGTGGTATGAATATTGATTTCTCTCACTTCAGGTAGCCCCGGCATTCCCTCTCTCTCTATCCCATCCCCACCAAGTCACACTAACGTCTCATTTTCACCCTACAAACAGCTAACAATGGCCTGTTTCTATTATCATTACTTTTTTGCATATCTTTTATTCATTGTTCTTTATCTCTCCACATCACCGTCTATATCTCTTTCCCTTATCCCTAACCAGTCTGAAGAAGGGTATCGACCCGAAACGTCACCCATTCCTTCTCTCCAGAGATGCTCTCTGTCCTGCTGAGTTACTCCAACTTTTTGTGTCTATCTTCCTTGAACAATAAGATCAGTGATCTAATTGGAATTATTTATAAAGAAATATAATGATAGGCACACATCAGCATATTACAAACTGCTACATCAGTACAACCAAGTTGATTGGTTGTATTGAACTTACTGGCCTTTTTAATGGCATTAATAAGTTACCTGAGGTACTTGTCACATAAATATCAATATCTTCAATTATAAAGCATTCAGGACTGGACTGTCTGCTTTTCTTGTGTGATGTTGCCCTAAAGTGACACTGCCAGTCTCAGCATGGCATTCCCCATTATCTATCTTGCTCTTGCAGCTTCTGTGATTTAGCCTTGCAGATGCAATCTTTGCAGCCTCTTTTTAAAAGGGGCAAAGAATACAAACAACACACTTTTAGCTGGTGAAGAACAGTGCTTGCAGGAGCCATGTTCTTTGTGCATGTGCGCATGGACCCTTCTTCCCTAACAGTCTGGTGCCTGTAGATGGCCGGTCATCATATGCACATGAGTGGAGGCATTTAAGCCTGGAAATGGACAAATACAATCCCTGCCTTGCCTGAAACTATGGGCCCCTCCCAACCCTTCCGAATTTGGCGGAAAGTTTCCGCTTTCTTATTTCATTTCCACCATTCTGATTTCGTCTCACATTTTTCCGCAAAACAGTTGGTAATTGTAATTTGTTAATTCGGCCGCTAGAGGTCGCTAGGGGTTGCGTGAGAAATCCCGCCACCCTGGAAGTCTCCCCAAAAATGTGGCACCTCGGCTGGGCAAGGCAGCCAATCTCGACCTCATCAGGACTTTCATGGCTGATCGGTGGGCTGAATTTGCAACCTGCGGCCAGGGCTCTGGAATTCCAGCCCAGCTGGAGCCAGCACATCTGTCCCCATAGCCGTGTTCCTTGGCTGGCTGGATAAACCAGCAAAGCTCTGGAAGCAAGAGTGCCAGAAAATCAGTGGTGGAACTGTAATGAGTAAATATTAAATTTAAGTGCAAGATTATATAAATACATTAACTGATTAAGACGGGGTTAAAATATAAAACACAGCAGAGAAGCCAATTACCACCTTTTTGGGCTGATTATCAATTAATGTGCAAATTTACTTCAAGTACTTCCGTATGCTTAGTCGAGTCGCATATATCAACTCTTTCTTCATAACTTAGTCATACATTTTATGACCATTCTTTTATTCAATACCAAGAGAATTGGGATGTGTAAGGAAAAAGCAAAATAGAAAAAAAAACAATTTTTTCTTTGTGTTGCAAAAAGTATTTCTGTTCAATAACCTTTCTATAAATAGCAGAATATACTCATGATCGGCCTGACATTGTACATGTAGTCCAAGAGCTGTAGACTGTTGGAAATAATAGTTGTTTTTCACATGAATGTAGCACAACGTGTATGCGCATTTGGCGTGCATACTTTTTCTTTGCTGAAAAGTTCCATTATGTGCCATATTATGAATTTTGATGTAAAATTCTAAATTTTGGACATCTGCCACCCCCATTCTCCCCACCCACTCCATCTATCACATTACCCCAGAAAAGCAGTCAACCTAACCAAGGACCACCCACTTGCACCTCTGTCATTCCCTCTTCTCCATCCTGTTGGGCAGAAGATATAAATGTTTAAAGGCACGTACTACCAGTTTCAAGGACAGCTGCTTCCCTACTATTATCAGATTTTGACTAATGGATTGATTCGCCTGGGTAGCGTGCAAAAGAAAGTTTTTCACCATCTTTGTATATGTGGCAATAATATGCCCAATCGCACCCTTTTTTGCACTACTTGTATTTGGTAGTTTTGCATTCTTTGCGACAGAGACTGTCACTCCCGCATTGGTCTCTTCAGCCACAAGCGACGCTACTCCGGCTGAGGTTTGGAGCAAGCAGCCAACTAGGATGCATCACCCATGGTTTAGCCATGACTGAGGGGGGCTTAAGAAGAAAAAAAAGTATTCTTTGTATTTATCATTACTGTATGTATATTGTTTTCCCTGTGAACTTCATGTGGAATTTCATTGCACCCTGTTGTATACGGCAATAAACTAATCTATAATTTGTGCAGTTGAATCCATTAATTTAGAGCTCCTGATGAGTCGAAAGAACAAATTAAAAATACATTTTGCATAAATTTGTTTTCCATATTTTTGAATCTCATGTCTGAAATAAGATTTGCTGGTATTTAAAATGGCTTCGAAATAAAGCTGCTTATAAACTGCTATTAATCAATCAATCATCTTCGCAAAATTCATTTGCCCAACTAAAAAAAAAAGCAGTTGAAAACTGGCTTTACCCAAAATAGAGCAATATTTTGCACAAGGCCAAGGCTCATTGATGCGCGAGGGCAACGAAGGCTATCCCGTCTGGTCCGAACCGACAGAAGGTCTACTGTGGCACAAGTCACAGAAAACTTTAATGGAGGTCCTTGGAGGAATGTGTCACAATGCACAGTGCATCGCACCCTGCTGCGTATGGGGCTGCGTAGCTGCGTATCTGGGTAGGGAGCTGCGTATGGGGCTGCGTATCTGCGTATGGGGCTGCGTATCTGCGTATGGGGCTGCGTATCTGCGTATGGGGCTGCGTATCTGCGTATGGGGCTATGTAGCCACAGACCAGTCAGAGTGTCCATGATGACCCCTGTCCACCGTTGAAAGTGCCTACATTGGGCTGCGAGCTTCGGAACTGGACCTCGGAGCAGTGGCAGAAGGTCGCCTGGTCCGATGAGTCCCGTTTTCTTTTAGATCACGTGGGTGGCCATGTACGTGTGTGCCGTTTACCTGGGGAAGTGATGGCACCAGGATGCACTGTGAGAAGATGACGAGCTGATGGAGGGAGTGTAATGCTCTGGGCAATGTTCTGCTGGGAAACCTTGGGTCCGGCCATTCATGTGGACACGTGTCACCTGCGTGTGACATTTGTCACCTACCTAAACATCGTGGCAGACCAGGTACACCCCTTCATGGCAATGGTATTCCCTGATGGATATCTTTCAGCAGGATAATGCGCCCTGCTACACTGCACACATTGACCTCCCACGTACGAAACCATGCTGACTATCCCTAATCAGTCCTTGTCCATCTAAATGCAAGTATATATTATTCCTTAGAATACACTCTAGTAACTTTCCGACCACAGATGTTAGACTCACTGGCCTGCAGTTCCTGAGCAGTGGGATCAATGCACTGAAATTGATACCATAGTTTTAATGTGGCGATTTACAGACAAACCCTGTTAGTGCTGTTCAGTGAATGTTGAACTGGAAGATCTTGTTCCTTCTGTGACTTTCACAAACTTCGGGTGATCTGTATCCAATGGTAAAACCTTTTCTTGTCAGTTTCTTTTTTTTCTTCTGAAAATGAAATATACACTGCCGTAGATGGCAGCAAACTTTGTTATCTCTCCTTTGGGCTGTTTTTCAATCTAATGGATAGGAAAGGTTCAGAGGGATATAGGCCAAATAAAGGAAAATGGGATGGGACACTTTGGTTGGCATGTACAAGTGGGCCAATTGGCCTGTTCCCATGCTGTATGATTCTAACTCCATGACTCGATAAGTAAACAGACCCGGCATACATGATGGTAGAGGGGAATGTACTGAGGTGCAAGTGTCAGCAGGTTCAGTGACATTGAGGCACATTGAATCCAGGCCCGAACCTGAAGCCTGCAGGTAATATAAGCAAACATTTAGCTGACCTCAGTTTGTAACTTGATCCTGTACGTAGGTGATGTTAGCAGGCAAGCTTGGTCTTGCGAGGGTAGACAGAAAATGCTGGGGTAACTCAGCGCGTTAGGCAGCATCTCTGGATGAAAGGAATAGGTGATGTTTCGGGTCAAGACCCTTCTTCAGACCAGGCAGTATTTTGTGTCTATCTTTAGTGTAAACTAGCATCTGTAGTTCCTTCCTACACAAGCTTGTTCTAGCCATTTACAGTGATCACAAATGGAAAACCTGTTCATAGTACCAGGCAGTAAAGGTGAACTTGTATGAAATGGGTAAAGTAGAAAGAGGGATTGATCACATTGAGTTTGGAGAATGAAGAGGACAGGCAAGAATATCGGTGACGGGTAGCTAAAATAGTTTAATTTGAAGTGATAAAGGATGAGTGTCATTTTAATGTTGAGGATTGGGTGTTGAATGATGTGTGAAAAAGTTTGTGATTCAGAAGGTTACAAATTCTCACTGAACTGGGTTATTTGAAATTATGACATTTCTGTGAACTGGGGAAATTAGTTAATTTTAAAAAATGACCTGAATCTTTGAGGAAAGAATTGTCAGGTTGACCTCAGATCCCACGTCACATTTTTGATTTCAAAACAAATAATTGGCAATGAAGCAAAAACGTATAGAGATGTTACGATGGTCCTACTTCAGTGTGCAAGTTGTGGTGTATTGGTTTTGATTTGAAGGTACTGTGGAATCTATCTTGTTTAAAAAAAAGAGTTCCTTGTTTCAAATTAACAAAGTAATAAACAGTATTACAAAGTTCTAAGAATCGCATAGGCACCTGATCCTCTATGCAAGTGATGGCTCTAGTGTAAGAATGTGATAAGCAAATGTAGCAAACACTAAAGCATTTAAACAAAGTTGGCCTGTGGGATGCATTCCTCTGGCGTACTTCAGTGACCATGACAAACTAAGCATGTCACTTCCCTATCAGTATTTAATGAAGGAAATTCAAAGTTGACTCCTGATTGTCAAATGAGGCCTTCCTGTTGATTACAGACCTTTACATCAAAAAATGGTTTGATAGCTGCTTCACCCAAGCCCCAGTGTTTCTGGGTGTCAAATAACTTAGAATGTGTCCGAAACACAGAAAAATATCACAAAGGTATTAAAAATGGTGCCTTTGAAAAACGAATTCTTAAAATTTTAATTGAAATGTGCCATTTTAAAATTACACTTAACATTAGAAAATATTCAATTAGCATGTCAGTAATTAGTAAATGTAACACGGTCCAATAATATGTAGATTGATTGAAATTTACTTCTTTCCCTGAAACCCATTCTGTCCACGGAAGCAAAAGGTGTGGCTAAGACCAGCACCAGATTTCCTAGTTTAAGTGCAGGAAGGTTGTGTTCTCATTCTCGTCAACATGAGGAACCATTTCTGGAATGCAGTTAGAATGGCATCAGCAAATTCTGCACTCAGGAAGTTAATGAAATTTGTATTCATATCAGTGCCTTGACTCCATCTACACTTTGCATTATCAAATACACCAGCATGACCTTCATTGTGTTAGCATGGTAAAGCTTTGACTTTGAATTTATACTTGATTTTAGGACTGCGGTGCATAACATTTTGTGGAGAAGCTAAGTCAACTATCCAAGCCACTTAGGTTCAGGTTAACTCTGCCTCAGGAAAGCAGCCAATATAATCAAGGACCTTCCCACCCTGGTCATTCCTTCTCGCCACCTCCGTCAGACAGCAGATACAGAAGTTTGAAAGTGTGCATCGCCAGACTCGGTCGGGAACAACCTTTTCCCCTCTGTTATCAGACTTCTATAAGCTTGGGTAAAGTTCCGATTCTCCAACCTACTTCATTGCGAACATTGGACATTCTGTCTGGAAATATTATACGACAATGCTAAGAACTATATTCTCTTTCTTCTACCTTTTGTCTTGAATTTGGTTTGAATGTAGCCATATTTAGTATCTGATTTGATTGCTCAGCACACAAACAAAAGCTCACTGTACTCATGTATATTGTGATCGGCCCGGAGCAGATGCAAAACAAAGTTTTTCCACTGTATCTCAGTACACATGACAAGAATAAACTAATTCCAATACCAAAACGAAAGAACAACTGTAACGCAAAGAAAGGACGCAATAAGGCCATGACCATTTGAAGCATCCCAGATAATTTGTACAATATAAATCTATTGATGGTATTACAGACATTGAAGAGGATGTCTGTTTTCCTGTTGAATTTTTAAACACACTCTTACCACCTTATTACTGAACTAACAAAATAAGTTCTAATCGTGCTACTCAAGAATTTGCATGAGGTGAAGTCAAAGGTCGTAAGGAAACATGTGCAGGATTCAAGGATTCTAGTTCAATGAATGGAGAAAACATGCTGAAGAGCACAAATAACTATTTATCAAGTCAAAATACAAGTAAAATACAGAACAATCTCAAGCTCAAAAGCTCTCCCCCTCGTCAATCTCTCCCCCTCAAGCTCTCGTCAATCTCTCCCCCTCAAGCTCTCGTCAATCTTTCCCCCCTCCCTCAAGCTCTCGTAAAGCTCTCCCCATCTCTCCCCCTCTACCTCAAGCTCTCCCCATCTCTCCCTCAAGCTCTCCCCATCTCCCCCTCTCCCTCAAGCTCTCCCCATCTCTCCCCCTCTCCCTCAAGCTCTCCCCATCTCTCCCCCTCTCCCTCAAGCTCTCCCCATCTCTTCTCCTCTCCCTCAAGCTCTCGTCAAGCTCTCTCCCCCATCTCTTCCCCTCTCTCTCAAGTTCTCCCCCATCTCTCCCCCTCTCTCTCGTCAAGCTCTCCCCCATCTCCCCCTCTCAAGCTCCCGTCAAGCTCTCCCCCTCTCTCAAGCTCTCGTCAATCTCTCCTCTCCTGGCGAAACTCTTTTCTCTCTCTGAAGGTGAAGATCCTCTCTAATGGTAGAAGCATCTACTTATGTAATGTTTTATCTCTAAGAACTAAGAAATACGGGGGCGTGGCTGTGTTCTGCAGCGCGGCTCACCGGCAGTCTCTTTTTTTTGTTTTTTTTTCTATTGTCATCGTTTAATGTACGTTTTGTTCGATTTTTAACTCTGTGTATGTGGGGGGGTGGGGGAAACATTTTTTCTAATCTCCTCCTCAACGGAGATGCGACCTTTACCATGTCGTATCTCCGTTCGCGCTACGGCCTAACATCGTGGAGTCGGCGGCCTCCAGCTGGGATCGACCTTGAAGACTCCGGTCGCAGGGCCTGGACTTACCATCTCGGAGGCTTCGGCCGTGGGCCCTGCAGACCGCAACATCGGGAGCTCGCAGGTCCCTGGCTGGCGACCGGCTTTTCGGAGCTCCAGCCGTAGCAGCTTCGACCGCCCCGAAGCGCGAGGTACGATCGACCCGCTTGCAGACCCTTCATCGCCCTGCGTGGCTCGGCCGCAGCACTTTCCATCGCCCGGTGGTGGCTCAGGACCTTCATCGGCCTGCTCGGCTTGGCTCGGCCCTGGGACTTTCCATCGCCCGGTGGGGGCTCAGGACCTTCATCGGCCTGCTCGGCTCGGCCCTGGGACTTTCCATCGCCCGGTGGGGGCTCAGGACCTTCATCGGCCTGCTCGGCTCGGCTCGGCCCTGGGACTTTCCATCGCCCGGTGGGGGCTCAGGACCTTCATCGGCCTGCTCGGCTCGGCCCTGGGACTTTCCATCGCCCGGTGGGGGCTTCAAAAAGTTGGGAGCCTCGATCGCCTCGTGGCGCCACGGGAGAAGAATGAGGAGGAGATAAGACTTTTCTTTGCCTTCCATCACAGTGAGGGTGTGCCTAGAGCAATCACTGTGATGGCTGTTTGTGTAAAAATTGTATCTGTGTGTCCTGTGCTTTTTGTTGTCTACTGCTGGACCCTGACGTGAGAGGACGCTGGCGCTGTTTATTCGCCGCTTCTCCGTTAGGATAGTTTGTCTGTTTGTTTTTATGTTATGATTGTTATTGTAAAGCGCTTTGAGCTTCTGGTAAGGCGCTATATAAAATAAATGCTTATTATTATTATTATTATAACAGGTAACTACTATGTGTCAAACCAGCTATTTTCCTTGATACCATAATGGCGTGAGTTATGTGTCCTATCAGACGCCAAGCTAGTCTCTGATGTCTCTAGGAAGGCAAAGCTCATCTTAGTGACCTAGTAGGCGGCCTCAAGATTTACTGGTCCCTTCGAAAAGAGGAGCTTGCCAGCTGTATGGAGGACAGAGATGTGTGGTGCGTCCGTCTCCGTGTCCATCGGAAACCCACACCCCTGCGTGGCTAATGTTTTCAACGATTTTAAATTTAAAAACTTTATATATTGGTTAGTTCAGTTATCCCCAGAATTTGGGATAAAAATAATCTATACATTTTCACTCTGAATTCAAAAGAAAGAAACGTAGTTTATTCCTAAGCACTTCAACAATGAAATCAAGTAAATTTACACATTGTGCATATACATATCTACTTAAAAATAACTATAATTAAATGTGATTTTTGCATATTTTTACATATGTCAGTGTTTTTCATTGATGACTTTAAGTAAACAATATAACTTTACTCCCTTTGTAATATTATTCCACAAATAATTATATATTCAAGTTTGATTTTATTTCATTTATAAGATGCGTTATAAAACCAGATTGCATGAAAATAAATGCAAACATTGCCAGCACAATAACCTGAGCAATGCCAGGTGCAGCATCAAATCTACACATTATTTTAGTCAACTTTTGCTAAATCTCTTCTCACCTTTAGGCTGCAGAGGGATGGCCAATGATGTTGGAAATTTGGTTCCAAGTGCAAAGTAGGACAGGGGAGAGCCGGCGGATGTAGTGTACCTTGACTTTCAGAAAGCCTTCGACAAGGTCCCACATAGGAGATTAATGGGCAAAATTAGAGCACATGGTATTGGGGGTAGGGTACTGACATGGATAGAAAATTGGTTGGCAGACGGAAAGCAAAGAGTGGGGATAAATGGGTCCCTTTCAGAATGGCAGGCAGTGACTAGTGGGGTACTGCAAGGCTTGGTGCTGGGACCGCAGCTATTTACAATATACATTAATGACTTGGATGAAGGGATTAAAAGTAACATTAGCAAATTTGCAGATGACACAAAGATGGGTGGCAGTGTGAACTGTGAGGAAGATGCTATGAGGTTGCAGGGTGACTTGGACAGGTTGTGTGAGTGGGCAGATGCATGCCAGATGCAGTTTAATGTGGATAAATGTGAGGTTATCCACTTTGGTGGTAAGAATAGGAAGGCAAATTATTATCTGAATGGTGTCAAGTTAGGAAAAGGGGAAGTACAACGAGATCTGGGTGTCCTAGTGCATCAGTCACTGAAAGGAAGCATGCAGGTACAGCAGGCAGTGAAGAAAGCCAATAGAATGTTTGCCTTCATAACAAGAGGAGTTGAGTATAGGAGCAAAGAGGTCTTTCAGTTGTACAGGGCCCCAGTGAGACCGCACCTGGAGTACTGTGTGCAGTTTTGGTCTCCATATTTGAGGAAAGATATTCTTGCTATTGAGGGCGTGCAGCGTAGGTTCATTAGGTTAATTCCCGGAATGGTGGGACTGTCGTATGTTGAAAGACTGGAGCGACTAGGCTTGTATATGCTGGAATTTAAAAGGATGAGAGGGGATCTTATTGAAACATATTATTAAGAGATTGGACATGTTAGAGGCAGGAAACATGTTCCCAACGTTGGGGGAGTCCAGAACCAGGGGCCACAGTTTAAAAATAAAGGGTAGGCCATTTAGAACGGAGATGAAGAAAAACCTTTTCAGAGAGTTGTAAATCTGTGGAATTCCCTGCCTCAGAAGGTAGTGGAGGCCAATTTTCTGGATGCTTTCAAGAGAGAGCTAGATAGAGCTCTTAAAGGTAGCGGAGACAGGGGAGAAGGCAGGAACGGGGTACTGATTGTGAATGATCAGCCATGATCACATTGAATGGCGGTGCTGGCTTGAAGGGCCAAATGGCCTACTCCTGCACCTATTGTCTATTGTCTAAACCTATATTCTAGGTTTAAAACTAACCATATGCAGTATAACAAATAACATTGTAAATATAGAATTAGAGAAGCAGAAAATGAAAACTGATAAAAGCATTTTTAATGGCTTTTAAAGCTGCAGCGGAAATGATTGGGAATATATTGTGTATAATTTAAGTCTATTTTACTTTTCATATACAGACACATGTATGTTATCTTCATAGGTACATTGATGTGGTTTGCAACAATTTTAATAGAAACAGTGTAGAAACAGAAACATAGAAGATAGGTGCAGGCGGAGGCCATTCGACCCTTCTAACCAGCACCGCCATTCATTGTGATCATGGTTGATCGTTCCAAATCAATAACCCGTGTCTGCCTTCTCCCCATATCCCTTGATTCCACTAGCCCCTAAAGCTCTATCTAACTCTCTCTTAAATCCATCCAGTGATTTGGCCTCCACTGCCCTCTGTGGCAGAGAATTCCACAAATTCACAACTCTCTGGGTGAAAAAGTTTTTTCTCACCTCAGTTTTAGATGGCCTCCCTTTTATTCTAAGACTGTGGCCCCTGGTTCTGGACTCGCCCAACATTGGGAACATTTTTCCTGCATCTAGCTTGTCCAGTCCTTTTATAGTTCTATATGTCTGTATAAGATCCCCTTTCATCCTTCTAAACTCCAGTGAATACAAGCCCAGTCTTTTCGATCTTTCCTCGTATGTCAATCCCGCCATCCCAGGGATTAATCTCGTGAACCTATGCTGCACTGCCTCAATTACATGCACTGCCTCAATTACAAGGATGTCCTTCCACAAATGAGGAGACCAAAACTGTACACAATACTCCAGATGTGGTCTTCCCAGGGCCCTATACAACTGCAGAAGAACCTCTACTCCTATACTGAAATCATCTAGTTATGAAGGCCAACATTCCATTAGCTTTCTTCACTGCCTGCTGTACCTGCACGCCAACTTTCAGTGACTGGTGTACAAGGACACCCAGGTCTCGCTGCACCTCCCCCTTACCTAATCTAACTCCATTGAAATAATAATCTGCCTCCTTGTTTTTGCCGACAAAGTGGATAACCTCACATTTATCTATATTATACTGCTTCTGCCACGCATCTGCCCACTCACTCAATCTGTCCAGGTCACCCTGCAACCTCCTAACATCCTCTTCACAGTTCACACTGCCACCCAGCTTTGTGTCATCCGCAAACTTGCTGGTGTTACTTCTAATTCCCTCTTCCAAATCATTAATATATATGGTAAACAGTTGCGGCCCCAACACCGAGCCTTGCGGCACTCCACTCGCCACTGCCTGCCATTCTGAAAAGGACCCGTTTACTCCTACTCTTTGCTTCCTGTCTGCCAACCAATTTTCTATCCATGTCAACACCCTACCCCCAATACCATGTGCTCTAATTTTAGTCACCAATCTCCCGTGCAGGACCTTATCAAAGGTTTTCTGAAAGTCTAGATACACTACATCCACTGGCTCCCCTTCATCCATTTTACTTGTCACATCCTCAAAAAATTCCAGAAGATTAGTCAAGCATGATTTCCCTTTCATAAATCCATGCTGACTTGGGCTTATCCTTTTAATGCTATCCAAATGCACCGTTATTACCTCTTTAATAATTGACTCCAGCATCTTTCCCACCACCGAAGTCAGGCTAACTGGTCTGTAATTCCCCGTTTTCTCTCTCGCTCCTTTCTTGAAAAGTGGGATAACATTAGCTATCCTCCAATCCACAGGAACTGATCCTGAATCTATTGAACATTGGAAAATGATCACCAATGCGTCCACTATTTCCAGAGCCACCTCCCTGAGGACCCTGGGATGCAGACCATCAGGCCCAGGGGATTTATCATCCTTCAGTCCCATTAGTCTACCCAATACTATTTCTCGCCTAATGAAAATTTCTTTCAGTTCCTCTACCCCCCTAGATCCTCTGTCCCCCAGTACATCTGAGAGATTGTTTGTGTCTTCCTTAGTGAAGACAGATCCGAAGTACCTGTTCAACTCTTCTGCCATTTCCTTGTTACCCATAATAATTTCACCCGTGTCTGCCTTCAAGGGACCCACATTTGACTTTGTTACTCTTTTTCTCTTAACATATCTAAAGAAACTTTTACTGTTCTTCTTTATATTCTTGGCCAGCTTCCCCTCGTACTTCATCTTTTCAGCCCGTATTGCCCGTTTTGTTACCTTCTGTTGTCCTATAAAAGTTTCCCAATCCTCTGGCTTCCGGCTATTTGCTGTGTTATACATCTTTTCTTTAGTTTTATTCCATCCCTAACTTCCCTTGTCAGCCACGGTTGCCTCCTACTCCCCTTAGAATTTTTCTTCCTTTTTGGAATTAAATTATCCTGCGTCTTCCGGATTATGTCCAGAAATTCCTGCCATTGCTGTTCCACCATCAATCCTGCTAGGATCCTTTTCCAGTCTACCTTGGCCAGCTCCTCTCTCTTGCCTGCACAGTCCCCTTTGTTCAACTGCAATACTGACACTTCCGATTTAACCTTCTCCTTCTCAAATTGTATTTCAAGGAGGACACGAGTTTTGACTGTGAGGCGCAATGATTGTTGGCTGAATATTGGGGCACACAGTTGGAGAAAAAATGTACAGAACTAACACATTTCAATGTGAACTTAGGTTTACAATAGAAATAGTCACACTGATGACAGCATTTTTCTATTTTCTTGGAAAACTTGCTTTATTGTAGTTTAAGTCCTACAGAGGATGCAGTACATGAGGTATGTAAGCAAGCAGTATTTTCCCATTCAATATTCCAGATAATTTATCCCTTTTGAGACCAATTATTAACTATTCAAGGGTAGTCATTAAGCAGATATAAATATCTGTACTTTATGCTGAATTTCTCCATAATACGGCTTCCTACAGTTCTAAAACTCCAAAAGGTATCCTGTGTAAGTGAACTAATGAATTAAGCTTAGACCCTGAAGCTAATATGACTGCTTTTGACTTCAGGATATGAATTTATTTTTTATTGTTATTAATGCAGGAGAAATGTTTTAAAATGTAAATGCTATAATGGAAGAAGCTGTAATTCAAACTAAATTTAGCTCAAATGCTCTCAGGTTTATTATTTTTAGTAGCAGATGAATTCATTACAATTGAGAAAAGAAACAGGTCAGTGCATCTAAGGCGAGTTACTGAGACATAGGTTTCCCAACTCAAAATCACAAGAGATTGAAAAACGATAGGAAAAGGAAGTGATTGAAAGAAATGTAAGAATTATTTACCTCAATTCACATTTGTGAGATCATTTTTTACATCTTTTTCCATTCCCTACCACCCACCCACCCCAGATTTCTGTATGTTTAACTTATTTTGTGTTCACGTTTTAATCTGAGTGTACCACTGAAAGTAATAAAGTGGTGCTAAGTGATAATTATTTTGAAAGAGCATCTACTTTCATCAAAGATATCACAAAATGCTGGAGCAACTCAGCTGGTCAGGCAGCATCTCAGGAGAGAAGGAATGGGTGACGTTTCGGGTTGAGACCCTTCTTCAGACTGACCACCAGCGACTGTGTCGACCCGCGCCGCTCCACCGCCCAGCAGCAGGTCACAGCCGACGCTGTACCGGGCTCCCAGACTCAGCAGCAGGTCGCAGCTTCACCTGGCTCCCAGACACCGCACTGGGCCCACAGTCCCCACGAGGCAGAGCCCCACAGCGCAGGGTATGACTCCGCTGGGTCCTACTGCCCACCCCCTCCTACAGGGAACCACAGCAGGAGTTCCACTGGGTCTCCCCCTTCCCCCTCTAGCCAGGCGACCCTAGCTACTCCCCGCATCAGTCCTCATGTACCCCTCTGCTCTGTTAACCTAACATCCCCCCACCATACATCGCCTCCACCTCTGCCTGCCCCCCTAAAAATGTACTCTCACATCTACTTTCATCAAGTGTACAATAGGAGTACTGTAGGGAAGCTAATCTGTGTCACATGTACTACCACTTCTCTGTGGCACATTGTGATCGGTGTTAGTGAGTTAAGAATATTGGCAAGATGACAGCCTAGAACTATTGTCATACAATGTAAATTGATCAATTTGTCTGTCTTACCCTTTTACGGTCTTGCCCCTTTGCTCCTTTTACTTTACCCCTTTGTCCTGATAAAAAATAACTTAAAAACTGAAGCTGATATTGATAGTTTAGTAAATTGCAATTAATTACAATATTGAAGGAATTGTGTACTCTAACAAGCACTAATTAGAGAATTGTGCCACAAGATGACTGCTGCATTATAATTACTTATTTACTGTGGAAGTAATTTTGATAATTATGATTGTGCGGCGAGATTGTCATGCCTGATTATTATAAACTCTTTATGGGGAATAGTTCTGCTTTTGTGAAGAATATGTATAATCACAGAATAACCTCACAGTTATTCCGTTACTGTACTTTATTCTGCTGCACTCTTCAGATTTTGCACTAAAATCTTGCAAAGCTTGCTTTTTGCACTGGTTGTTGTACTCCATGCTGTATCTCGAAACTAAACTAAAATAAACAAAACGGTGCATTCACCCTCTCTATTCCCCTCTTCATTTATATATCTCTGTAAAATTATCCTTCAGCCTCTGCGCTCTAAGGAATAAGGACCTAGCCTGCTCAACCTCCCCCTATAGCTCAGTGCTTCAAGTCCTGACAACGTCCTTGTAAATTTTTTCTGCACTCTTTCCAGCTTAACGACAACCTTCCTATAGCAAGGTGACCAAAGCTGAACACAATACTCCACATGCAGCCGCACCAGCGTCTTGTACAACTTTGACATAACATCTCAACTTATATACTCAATAGAAGACAGACACAAAATCATGGAGTAACTCAGCAGGCAAGGCAGCATCTGGATAGAGGGAATGGGTGACATTTTGGGTCAAGACCCTTCTTCAGACTGAGAATCAGGGGAGATGGAGACAAAGAGATAAGGAAGTGTAAGGTGTGAAAATGAGACATCAAAGGGGATGCGGTTCAAGGAAAATGTAGAATAGATCATTTTTGGAAGAAGGTACGAAACATACAGAGATAAAATTTAATCAGGGGAGCAATCAGACTGTTCGGAGAACTAGGAAGGGGAGGGTTGGAGAGAGAGGGAAAGCAAGGTTACTTGAAGTTAGAGAGGTCAATAATCATACCCCATGGGGTGTAAGCTGCCCAAGTGAAATATGAGGTGCTATTCCTCCAATTTGCACTGGGCCTTACTCTGACAGTGGAGGAGGCTCAGGACAGAAAGTCAATATGGGAATGGGAGGGGGAGTTAAAGTGTTTAGCAACCGGGAGATCAGGTAGGTTTAGGTGGACTGAGCAGTGGTATTCAGCGAAACGATCACCGAGCCTGCGCTTGGTCTCGCTGATATATAGGGTTTACACCTAGAACAGTGGATACAGTAGATGAGGTTAGGTAAGTGAACCTCTGCCTCACCTGAAAAAACTTGCGGTCCTTGGGGAAAATACCTGGGGAGGGGATGGTTTGGGAAGGGACGAGTTAACCAGGGAGTTGCAGAGGGAACTATCTCTGCGGAAAGCGAAAAGGGGTGATGGGAAGATGTGGCTAATGGTGGGATCCCGTTGGAAGTGGCAAAAATGTCAGAGAATTATGTGCTGTATGTGACGGCTGATGGGTGAAAGGTGAGGATAAGGGAGTTTTGTCCCTGTTGCAACTGGTGGGAGGGGGAGCAAGAGTGGAGCTGTGGGATATCGTGGAGTTCTGCAGGGACCTGTGATCAGACCTCTGTTGTTTGTCATATATATAAATGACTTGGACATTAATGTAGATGGGTAGGTTGGTAGATTTGCAGATTACATCAAGATTGCTGGGTTCGTGAACCGCGAGGAAGGCTGTAAGTATACAGGTGGAAATAGATGAGAAGTGGGCAGAGAAATGGCAGATGGGGGTTGGGGGGGGGGGGGGGGGAGACATGATGGAAGTATATAAAATTATGAGGAGCATAGAAAGAGTAGACACAGAACCTTTTCCCCAGGATAGAAATATCAAATACCAGACCAATAGCTTTAAGGTGAGAGGGGAAAAGGCTAAAGGAAATGTGTGGGGCAAGTTTGTTTTCACAGCGGGTGGCGAATACCTGGAATGCACTGGCACGAATGGAGATGGATATGTTAGTGGAATTTAGGAGACTTTGGATAGGCATGTTATTATGCAGGGAATAGAGGGATATGGATTATGTGCAAGTAGTTAAGAGTTA
Source organism: Rhinoraja longicauda (assembly GCF_053455715.1). Taxonomy (NCBI): domain Eukaryota; kingdom Metazoa; phylum Chordata; class Chondrichthyes; order Rajiformes; family Arhynchobatidae; genus Rhinoraja; species Rhinoraja longicauda. Next base: position 9,278,721 of record NC_135963.1, on the reverse strand, counting down.
GTCTTGGCATCATGCTCAGCACAGACGTTGTGGCCGAAAGGCCTGTACCTGTGCTATATGATTCTTTTTGCATATCATATTCTACCTTGGGCTTGCTGTTCGTGCATGTATATCCCCATCTTGTTCCAACAGGCCAGAAGAATAACCATCTTGAAGTGTTCATATCACAGTAAATACATCTCCATATTTTCTTGATATTTACTGGATTCATTTTGAGTAAGTTAATCCTTCTACTTCAATTAATTTTGAAGTAAATAATTCCATGTGACTGTACTGTGGAACATAACATGGAAACAGGAGTGGGCTATTTATCCCGTTGTGCACAATGTATGGCCTGCAGGCTACATTCAACCTGCACAATATTTCCCTCTGGACCACCTTGGGAGAGTGAATGCAATCAGTGGAGCATTCAAATGGGTTTAAATGAAAATACATTGGCAGGTTTAAACACAACTGGGTTTGGTTAGCTTTTTTCTTAAAAGCACTCATTACTGGGTAGCTTTTGCTGTCCGCTAGAATGTAAAATTACTTGTGTTATTTTGTGCTCCATGTGTGATTTCCTGCAGGAATGTCAAAGTAATTCAACGTAGAATGCTGTTGTTTTTCTTTATAAACAGCAGTCTATGTTCTAGAGGTCAATGTTAGGGAAGCCATCCATTTTCAGTCTGCCGAAACATGGTACTATTCCCTTGTCAATGGTTTCCCAGTTAAAAATAGTTCATTGGGAATGCATTTGAGAAACTATTTTGCAAATTACGAGGCTGTAGAGATCATGGTTTTTGTTATATAAGACTATTAAGATTTGCAAATCTAAGGCAGTTGGATGAGGCTAAGATGCAGGTGAGCCCTAGTATAATCGAAGAATGGAATAGGCCCAAGGTACTGAAGTCTCTACTTCTGCAACAATGTTACAAAAGGGGAAATTAATAACTTTTGTTATGAAGTGTCAAAAGAACAGTTCAGATTAAAATTTGTTTCCAAAGTTATGAAGAATCTGTTTTAGCTTGAGTGATTGTGGACAATAGGGAAATTTGTGGCAAGGTTGCAGAGCTTATGCTGGGAGTCAATAACAATTGGACACACATCAAGTGGTGTTGTCGCATCAGTTCAGTGATCGGCTTTGCAAAATCTGAGTGTTTTGGTCTTAAAACACATGATGAAAAATCGGTCTCTGGTTTCACGTGATTAATCGTTGGAAGTAATTTCAATTGTCAGTCTGGCCATCCCACAATGTTCAGTATTACTGATTTAATCACTTAATGATCAAGTGCACTTGCTTACGTTTTCACATATCCACTAATGATTTTGGTTGTCAAGAACTTTTCTCATTCTCAGATTTAAATTAAATGATTAACCTGGCCCCACTTTTACCTTTTGAAATGTGTGCCAAGTTTCCACCTGTCACATTTAGGGTTTCAGCTGCTTTTGATTAGATTATGATCTCTTGTCACATTATCACAACCAACAGAATTAGATTATCTTACCAGTTCTTAAAATCTTGAAAATTTTCAATCAGATGTCGAATCAAAATGTGTGTGTTGTTGTTTTCTGCAAATTTATATTTGGAGTATGAAAAGAAATTTGTCACCCTTTGCTGCTCTTTATTTCTCTCACAATTGGTATGATCTACCTCTAGTTTTTGGCTTTTTCTATTTTTCTCGAGAGTCAAGAGTATTTAACTGTCATTTGCACTGGGTATGGAACAATGAAATTATTGTTGTGGCTTTACAGGTATATTAATGCAACAGAACAAATAAATATGTAATGATACAATAAATTATCATGAATGCTAGGTAATCAGATCTTAATATTGTCAGTTTGACAGTTTTATAGTTTCCCTGGCGCCTTTAGTGATCTATTGCAATTTTCTTTGGTGAAAATATGGATTTTGCTACTTTAGAATTTCAACCCATTTTGTATTAAAATGTTGTTTTAAATAACTCCCTCCAATAGATTTTCCATTTTGTTTATCACATAGATGGGTGGCACGGTGGCGCAGTGGTAGAGTTGCCGCCTTACAACGCCAGAGACCCGAGTTCGGGCCTGACTCGGGTGCTTCCTCCCACATTCCAATGACGAGCAGACTTGTAGGTTAATTGGCTGTAGTGTTTAGGATAAAACTAGTGTACGGGTGATTGCTGGTCGGCGTGGACACGGTCTTATAAACACAGTACTTAATAGATAACATAAACAAAAACAGTTCAATACATTAAAAAAACCCAAAATAGTGCAAAGCAAAACCATGCAGTCCCTCGTACAACCAATACAGTTCGTAGTTCGATGTTTATTTGGTGTTTGTAGTGTTCAGTAGCCTGATGGGAAGAAGCTGTTCTTGAACTGGGAGGTCACGGTTTTCAGACTCCTATATTGCAGGAGTGATATGAGAGCATTGCCAAGGTGGTGTTGGTACTTGAATGTGCAGGCTGCCCTTTTAAGGCCGTATTTCCTGTAGATCCCTTCGATGGTGGGGAGATCCGTACCGGTAATGTAATCTCCTTCATTCCTGAACCTTCGAGCTGCCAAACCAGGCCTTGATGCAACCAGTCAATATGCTCTCTACCGTACACTTGTAGAAGTTCAAAAGAATATTTTTAGACATACCCAATCTTCTGAGGAAGTAGAGGCATTGACGGGCTTTCTTTGCAATTGCATCAATGTATTCGGTCCAGGACAGATCTTCGGGGTATACGTGACCTAGAACTTGAAGTTGTTGATTTTCCCCGCCACTGAATGGTTCATGAAGACAGGTTTGTTACTCTTAACCCCACCATTGAGGAGTTCCACTTTGCAGCACTAATGGGAATGGGCTGGGAAAGAGGATATTGGTCCAGGAGTTGGAGACCATTTGGGTAGAAGCTTTTTTAAAGTTTGGAGCTTTCAAGTTCCTCTATCTTCTGGAAAGTAAAAGAGAGAATATGGAATGGCCAGTGCAGCAGGCACTTCCAGCCGTCCTGCAGCAGTGCACTGTGAAGATGGACGATGAACTTTCGATGAACTGGGCTGTGTTCACCACTCTGCAGATTCAGGTTTTCAAGACCAGAGCAGGATGCCATACCAGGCTGAGCGGCATCCTGTCAGAATACTTTCTATGGCACATCCGTAGAAGTTCAAGAGAATCCTTGTGTACTTGCCGAATCTTCTCAGGTGCCTAAGAGATTCAATTTAAAATTATTGAAAATCTTCTACCAAAAATCGCAATGGTTGCTTTATGTTTAGAAGAGGTATAACCTGTGATCCCAAGTAATTAAAAATGTCCTAGTTATTCCATCAGAATAACCAATAGGTTAATTATAAATAGGAACAACACTGGTAAAAATTTTGGAAATGTGCAATTAAAAGTGTAATTTGGGAAATTCATTTTCAGCAGTGGCCCAGGAAAGGAGATATTAATTTAACCACTTGAGGACTAGTTTGTGAGTAATGTATTTATTGCAGTTATTTACTGAACATTAATTACTTGAAATGTTATTTAATATTTTATTTATATGCCTTTGAGTACAGACGGATTCAAAACAATGTGAGATAAGTTTAAGTGAAAGCACCAGCCTGTGGATGGCAGTATTTCATCACTGTTGACAAGATAGGTCCTGCTGGATTTGACATAAATCACGGAACAAGAAACTCAGTTTGTAAAATTGAGAATGGATTTTTTTAAATCATAGGAATGAGAAAGAAATTGTCTTATATGGTTACCGTCTGTGTTTACAGTTATGAGACTTTAAAAATTAATTTGTTCTTAAAATTGGCAAATTCAAATGACTTTGTGGTGGTGTTAGTTGGAATACTGATCTGAGACAGATGGGATTAAAGTCTCTCTAAGGGTTCTAAATGAAATGTGTTTGGGCAGCCCATACCCAATTCCCAACAGATGAAGACCAAAACACCATTACAGTTCACAGTTGGCACAAAACTGAATAAATCTGGCAAGTTTATGAAAATGTGTTTTTAAATAAATGTCATTGAAACAACAGAAGTTGTGGCCATAATATTTACAATTTGTTTGCTGTGAAATAACTATGTGATACTTGCAGCAGAAAATTAACGTGTTTTTGTGAATTTACTGTTAATAATAGTGACATCTAGTGATGTAAATTCTATCTAGGTACCAAAATCAAAAAGAAAAGATGACCACTAGATGGTGCTGGTTAGGCCTTGGTTTCTGACGATGGGGATCTGTTTTCAATCAAAGTGCTTAGAACATGATGTGAAGCCTACTTCACTACATCACCTTACGGTATTCCGAGTATCATTTCATCACAATACCACTGCTGTTGTCATTCTTTTTGTTACATTCTGTTTTTCGCACTTTGATTTTATCAATCACGTCGTCGATTCAAACCAGCTTTTCCTGTTTTGGAAAACTAGGATCGAAACGACAACGTGATTGATAAAAATCAATGTGAGAAAAATAGTATGTAACAAGCAACTCATCAGTAGTCACTTTTGAAAGGAGTGTAATTCCATCAATCTTACTTTCTCAGTTGTTCGCTGTTGCTTCTGGTTTACATGGTGCAAAATTTTGAAATCATCAATGAAAGATTAGGAAGGACCCTTCAAAGGAAATTATCTGTCAATATAAGTTGGTAACTTTTACTGTTAATTCTTTCTTGAGAATTATTGCCACTTTATAAGGCATGAATGATGCTGATGTGCCAGTACTCTTAACATAATGGTGGAGTACATGCCCAAATCAGCATCAATGGTGCAGAAGTGGAAATGATTGAGTGCTTCAAGTTCCTTGGTGTTAATATTACCAACGATCTGTCGTAGACCAAGTACATTGATGCGTCAGCCAAGAAGGCACATCCAAGCCTCTACTTCCTTGGGAGACTGAGGAAATTTGGCATGTCTCCAAAGACTCTTGCAAACATCTACAGATGCACCAGAATGCATGCTACCATATGGCATCATAGCTTGGTTTGGGAACAGCTCTGCCCAAGACCACAAGAAATTGCAGAGTGTTGTAGATGTAGCCCAGTCCATCACAGAGATCAGACTTACCACAATTGACTCTATCTATACTTCATGCTACCTCGGAAAAGCAGCCAACACAATGACTTGTCCCACCCCTGTCATTCCTCCCTCTCCTTGCTCCCATCCTGTAGAGGTTGCAAACTCGCCACCAGACTCAGGAACAGCTTCTTCTCTGTTGCCAGGCCTCTGAACAGTTCTTCTGTGAGCTAGGCTACTATCCGCTTCACCTCTATCCCGTTAAGGACATTGAACTTTGTCTATGGGACTGATGGAAAGGGAAGGAACAAAGGAGGACCCGGCGAGGGGGGACTGCCCAGATGTTGAGGGAAGAACAATGGACAATGGAGGACCCGGCATGGGGGGCGACCACCGTGAGGAAGGGGAAGAACAATGGGGACACGGTGTGGGGGGACCGCCATGAGGGAGGAGGAGAACAATTTGCAATGGAGGACCCAGTGTGGGGGGGCCACCGTGAGAAGGGGGGAGGGGAGTGGGGGAGGGGGAGAACAAAGGAGGGCCTGGCGCAGATGCTATGTATACTTTGTAACTTTGTCAGCGCTCTTATGTGGCGACTATTTGCATACCTTGGGTATGCAAGCAAAGAATTTCACTGTGACTTATCACATGTGACAATAAAGCATTCATTCATTCATTCATTCAGTTTATCATTAATCATTGTAGAATACCCACATTATAAATCAAAGTGCATTGACAACCATAGAAACATATAAAATTCTTAAGGGGTTGGAGAGGCTAGATGCGGGAAGATTGTTCCCGATGTTGGGGAAGTCCAGAACCAGGGGTCACAGCTTAAGGATAAGGGGGAAGTCTTTTAGGACCGACATGAGAAAACATTTCTTCACACAGAGAGTGGTGAGTCTGTGGAATTCTCTGCCACAGAAGGTAGTTGAGGCCAATTCATTGGCTATATTTAAGAGGGAGTTAGATGTGGCCCTTGTGGCTAAAGGGATCAGGGGGTATGGAGAGAAGGCAGGTACAGGTTACTGAGCTGGATGATCAGCGATGATCATATTGAATGGCGGTGCAGGCTTGAAGGGTCGAATGGCCTACTCCTGCACCTATTTTCTATGTTTCTAACCAAACTGAAATAAAAAGCTTTTTTTAACTATCTTTTTGGATGTTTTTTAGCCATAGGCAAAAAGCTATAAAATTCAAGCCCTGACAATGTCATAATTAAGTACAGACTAGATTGTTTTCTTTGCCTGTTAGTAACTATATCTTGTAGTTGCACTGAGCTAACTTTGTTATTTTGGGCAGGTATAACGCAAAGATGGACGTCTGCTTATAATATCCAAATTATAACATTGTGAATAATCTTGCAAAAAACATCAATTCTTTATGAAACAACAGGGATCCAATTTTATATTGCACATGCCAAACAAAAACCATAAGTTAATTCCACAATACAGACAAAGGATATTCAGTTATTTTAAAGAATCAGAATTGGAAGTGGTTTGAAGCATGACATTCTTTGACACAGGGTTTCAGGTAGAAGAATGGAATAGGAAGCTATACGATCACCCAAACACTTGAGTCTCAGAATGATCAGGAGTTATGGAAAATGCTTAGGAATCTATGCAATAGTGTAATTTTATTTGGTGATATTGTTCGAAAGAAGCTGTGCTTTTCTAAAACCATTGCATGTGAGTGTGTGTGGCTGACATGTGTAAATTTTTACTTTAAAATGTTAATTTGATAAGGGGTTATTTATTTTGGGTCATGTTTTTCCTTTATATTTCCTTCCATTTTTATGCTTTTCTGTTGAATAATTTTCACAACAAAAGGGTAGCTTCCTGAAGGGCGAATTTCTTTCATTGCAATTTGATTTTGTTTTATTTCTATCTATCTGTTTCTTTAATGACTTGTAAGATTTATTTGCAGGCACTATCAGTATCAATTAATTGATGACTTACTTTGAGTGGGAATGGGCCTATCGTGTACCAGTAATAGGAAATGTTTTATTGCGATAGTACACTCTACCACTGAGGCCAAGGCCACTCAGGATAACAACTTAAATGTCAATCATTGCTAAGATTCAAATAAAGATGGTTCAAATAACATTTCAGCATTCTATCACGAAGACAATGCCCTAATGTGAACAAAGATTTCTGAATTGCATTTTACTAAATACTAAATACTTTTCAAAATCAATGACTGCTACATTTTTTAACTATGAAAACAATTGAAGTTAAAATACATGTTCTCTATATTTGTATCTTTGTATGAAAATTGCTGGATTCTCATTGTTTTTAGTTTTTTCACTATCTTGTATCATTCGCATTTTAAAAGGCTGATTATCTGCAATGTTTGACCAACAGAGTTTGGAATTTCCTTACTTTGGAAAGCCCATAATAAAAGGAAAGTGATTTAAAAAATTTTGTTAAACGATGGATAGTTACTTTGGAAATGACGTGAATTCATGTGATTTTGTTTTGAAACAGAATTTAAGACCGATATCACAGAATTTAAGACCAATATCCCTTTGGCCGATTTAGTCCCTTTGGCCTCCAGCTACAGCATGGCTTTGAAAGACACAGATGGTGCTGAGGAGTGTAAGGAGTAAGTGCACTTCATGTTTTGGTTGTATTTAACAAAAAAAGTAAAAAGTTTAACATCTAGAATTCAGACTATAGTCAGATCTTAATGCTTTCAAATCATAAATATTTGAATGATTTTATTATCTCTCGTTTAGTTTCGAGATACAGTCTCGTCGTTTAGTTTCGACGTACAGGCCTTTTGGCCCAATGAGGCCGGACCAAACAGTGATCCTCGCACATTAACACTACCCTACACACACTATGGACAATTTTACATTTATACCAAGCCAATACGTCTTTGGAGTGTGGGAGGAAACTGAAGATCTCGGAGAAAACCCACGCAAGTCACAGGGAGAAAGTACAAACGCGGGCTCTTTTGTGCTGTAAGCTCTACCTCTACACAACCATGCCGCCCATCTCTAAAACATTTCATTAAAACTCTGAAGATTATTATATAGGTGCAAATCTTTTTGTAGATTTAAAAAAAATCGTTGCATTTCATTGTGATGATTCAATTTTATCATGAAATTAATGGTCCAAAATGTTAATGCTGCTGATTTCCGATTGAAATTAAGTGAAGCACAGGAGGGTAGAATAGATTTAAAGAGAACTGATCCAATTAATAATGGAATGTCAAGGTCCCATATTTGGTGTTTCAATCAAAAATAAAAATATGAGCATATTGTAAAATATTTGAAAAGTTGGAAAGTCCAGTAACATGGTGCACAACATCATTGAATATCCACCACACGGAATGGGTCCCACACCTGCCATCCATGAGGTCTGCTTCTGTCCCATTCGATGTCTTACCATGCTAAAAGTTTCTGAAAGGAAATTGACAGCCCTTTAACAATTATTCAGGTCGTCAATATTTCTGAATTTTTTTGCTGATTCTGTAAAGTGGGTCTCCTCAAGAATACCCAATGCATTAAAAGGATCGGCAAGTGATGTTATTGACGGAGGTACATGGGGACCAGGAAGAGCTCTTTGGAAGCTGCATTTGTAGATCTGATGTAGGTCTTGATTCTCTCCACTCTATTCCCAATCCTCTGCAACATTCCTGATCCTTGCAGCTCACCCGATACAAGTGAAGGGCCTGAGACCAATAGAGCACCCGGGCACCATATCAGGCCCAGCCTGCTCATGTAGACCCAAGTATAACTCCAGGTCCATATCCAGCTCTAGAGCCATATTGCATTATTGCATTGGTGGGCATGGGTTATTGCTGCATGTCACTGGCATACTACATTCGTCATTGTACAATACTGGGGTATTTCACTGATGGGCACAGGTCAATCACATAATAACAGTTCTACTGTTGCCATTTAACACTGGAAGGAATGCTGAGTCCTATGATGATGTCAGGGAAGAAGGCAGATGTTGATCTCCTGCATTTGTTTAGTTTAGTTTAGAGATACAGTGCGGAAACAGGCTCTCTCGGCCCACCGGGTCCGTGCTGACCAGCAATTCCCGCATATTACCACAATCCTAAACGCACTAAGGACAATTTTTTACATGTTCCGAGCCAATTAACCTTCAAACCTGTACGTCTTTGGAGTGTGGGAAGAAACCGAAGATCTCGGAGAAAACCCACGCAGGTCACAGGGAGAACGTACAAACTCCGTAGAGACAGCACCCATAGTCGGGATCGAACCCGGGTCTCTGGCACTGCATTCGCTGTAAGGCAGCAACTCTACCGCTACACTACCGTGCCACAAAAGTGTCAGGAAAAGCGGAATAGTTCTTGATGGAAACGAGCCAGAATGCCGTTGAAAGAGCAATCCCTTTGGAATACTGAAAGGTAGGGGAGATGAGTCTGATGTCATAAAGTTGCAGGTGTCAAAAAATTACAGAATCTTGAATTGTTGAATAGGGAGGCTGGTGGAGCAGGTCGAGAGCAAAATTCTGGGAATTGGAATTGATGCAATTGTGGTGGAGTGGACATCTAAAACAGAACAGATGAGACTAAGACACTGGGAACATGGAATGGAGTCCTTATCAGAAGCGAGGTGGAAAGAATTGGAGTCACGATGTCTTTGGAATACCCTCAACTATGCCGTTTCAATCAACCTAATTTTAAATAACAATTTTTAGAAAGTAATGCATTAACTGTCATGCTTGCAAACAAACTTAACAACATAAGAAAATAGGACAAGGAATAGTCACTTGACCCCTCAAGTCTGCTCCACGATTCAATATGATCAAGACCGATCTGTCCCAGGTCTCATACCTTTTCTTTGCAAGATTCCCATCGGCTTCAATCCATGGTCTTTCAAAAATGTACCTATTTCCTGTTTAAAGACTCCCAATAATTTTACCTCTACAATCTTATGGGGTAGAGAATTCCATTGTTTTTCTCCCTTTTAGTGAGTCATTCCTCAGTTTTAAACGATTGTTCCTTAATTTTGTAATTAGCCCCCTTTTTGGAGATTCTACACTCTTAACATCTACCCTGTTATAGTGTCGGATAACACAGATACAGCGCTTCAGCGCAAATCATCCAGGCCGAAGATGATGCCTCTTCTAAGCTGTTTTGTTTTACAGAAAATTTATTCTTCTCTGGCCAGATGGTGATCCAGATGTTAAGAATTGAGATGTTGGAAGACTGAGCCATTCAGGGTAAAAACGACAGGAGTGCTACACCAACTGAATGGTTGTTTCAGTCTAATTATCCTGGACCTCTTGTGTTCATAGCGAGCTGATGAATTGTCATGAGCGCAACAACACATGAAAATAGAAGCAAGAGGAGGTCACCTGGCCCTCTCAAGCCTACCCCACCATTCATTGTGATCATGCTCGTTCTCCCTTGCCTCAACTTCTTCCCTGTGCCAGATCACCAAAGCCCTCAATCCCCCGATCCTTTAAAAAGGTACGGTTCCATTCTAGATACTTTTAATGAGCTAGCCCCCAGAACTTCCTGGGTAGAAAATGCTCGAGATTTTAACAGTTATTGAAATTTAAAACGGTAACATTTATCAAAGTCACATTAATAACAATAATTAAGAATAAGATAAGCTAAGTGTAGTTTAAAAAAAACTGAATTTACCTCAATCTTCAGGCCAACCCTGCCATTCAGATCGATCTGGATTCTGATCCATTTTAGGAGGAGGCTGGCTGTGATGACAAAGATATGAACCAACAGCTGAGCACAAGGTCTAACAGAATATGAACCTTACAGTCAATTTGTTTCATCATCAGTTCAGTGATTGGGAAGAAAACAAAATCGCTAAGATGTTTTTGATGTATTAAAAAAATGATTGATAACTTGACAAAGCTGGTGAAGAGTAGGGCTTACAGCTATTATGAGGAATCTGATGGAATGGAGGGGACAGGGAACGACTTTTGCAATATGCAAGGCAGGAAAAGTTGCCTTGACTGCAGTCAAATGGGCAAGATTGAAACTGAAGAGAGTCTTGACAAAGTTTGATTTTAAAAGAACTGTTGAAGGCTGATGGTGCAGTTGTGTAGGGATATGGAAATAAGGTCACGGGCAGAGAGAGCTGTATGCACACATAGTTATTCCTTCTTTGGTTCTGTGCAAGGAACAAAACCTGACTGGAGATTCAAATGTGGGATTACTCGAGAGATGTGCTTTGGTTTTGATGATGCTTCTTTTACGAAGCAAAAAAATCTGTAAGTGACATTGAATGATGTAAACAAAAAGAAAGTTAAACAAATATTAAAAATGCACTTAATTTCATCTGGTAGCATTTCTGTTTTAAGCTTGTTGTGGAAGGGACACTAAAGGGCCTGTCCCATTTAGGCAATTTTTAAGGCGATTGCCGGCGACTGTCAAAGTCGTAGCAGATCGCCAAAATTTTCTTTCACCGTACGACAATGACCATGACAATGCCGAGTCAGGTCGAGATTACGCCGTCTTCGGAAACATCGCAAAATTCCCACACTGTAAATGCTTCTGCAGCGTCCTAATTTTCGCTGAAATCACTGACAAGTCGGTAATTATTTGACAGTTTTGAAATATAACATCTTGCCCGGGTTACTTGATAACCAAGCTTCACGGTAACAAGGCATAAACTGGATTAACTTCCAGTTTACTAATAGCAGTATTAAGAAATTTAATTTTAAAAGTGGTTAAATGTATTTTTGTGCAGCGTGTGGGCATTCTTTGAAAATGTACGGGAGATGCATATCTGGTTTCTGGGTTGCATATCTGGGTTGGGAGCCTACTTTAAATGTAATCGCTGATGGCCATAAACATCGTGAAGATTCCCACACTTACCTGACTCAAACTGTCGACTCCAATCTACCTGTCAAATGTCCTGACGGTAAATAAATTGGTTAAACACAAGTATTTTATGGTATCTTCAAATGACTTTACTTAATTTAATATTATGTGCTTCTAAATGCATCTAAGAGAACCTAGCAAACCTGGGGACAGCATGCGATAGCGCCCGCAATAAGCAACGATACCTGGCGACAAGCCAGCAGTCGCCGAGAAATTTCATACCGGTTGATTTCTCAGCGACGTGCCGAGGTCTACTACGATTCTTTGAAGACTCCTCGCGATCATACCTGCGACAGCCTAGTCGCCGGCAGTCGCCTTAAAATCGCCTAAGTAGGACAGGCCCTTAATTAAAGCGATTGTGGTGAATCAGTAAAGGGTGGCACAGTGATGCAGCGTTAGAGTTGCTGCCTTACTGCGCTTGCAGCGCCGGAGACCTGGGTTCTATCCCAACTACGGGTGACGTTTGTACAGAGTTTGTACGTTCTTCCCGTGACCGCGTGGGTTTTCTCTGAGATCTTCGGTTTCTTGCCATACTGCAAAGACGTACAGGTATGTAGATTAATTGGCTTGGTGTATGTGTAAAATTGTCTCCTGTGTGTAGGATAGTGTTAGTGTGCAGGGATCGCCGGTCGGTGCAGACAACGGTGGGCCGAAGGGCCTGTTTTTGCGCTGTATCTCTAAACTAAACTAACCTAAAAACTAAACCAACGGTTAATACAGTCATTTAATTTTAAATTAATTTGAAGACTTTGCCAATAACCACAGTTTTACATAATTAGCTAAAAATGTTTTTATTTTAGCTTTTCAAGATTTTCTCCATATCCACACAGGAAAATATTTAGTTGCAAATATAATTGCAGCTTTTGGCACCTATGACAGAATAAGATTACTTCGACTTGCATTCTCTGAACCAATATTCAGAAATTGGGTTCAAATCCCGCCCTTCCTCGTTGGTTGAGAATTTTAATTCAATCTAAACAAAGAATAATTTTGGAAGTACAACAATGTAGCAGTGAAATGGCCACAAAGTAGTTGGATTGCTGCTTCATTAGTGCACATAAGGAAAAAAAGATTTGATGGCTTTTGTTTGATGTGCCTTATATTTGACTCTTATACCACACAATTGTGGTTGAAAATTTATTGCACTAGCAGACAACTCACATGGATAGCTATGTTCAGTAGTAATTGATGGCTTTGTTTAATGATGCCAATCTCTCAAATTTAGTATCAAAAGTTAACTTTGGGGTATATTATTTTTAAGACGGCATGGCAGCATGCTTTTTTGATCTTGTAGTCCTATGTTAAAGATGCCATCCTTGAGGTGACCTCGTGATTACGGACTTCAGTATAATTTACATGTTCGTTTCACACTTTAAAGTTAAAGGTTTTTCTCCCATGCTATTGCCGTGAGAGTTCCAAAATGCTTTGTTGCTGCTGCCTTATATTTAACATCCTAGCTTTAAGATTAAGTCATCTTATTGTTTTGTTACACTTTTGTAGCTCACAAGGCAAACTAATAGCTTTCGTCAAAATGCACTATTAGGTTGATCTTTAATCTCCATTTTTGGTCGCTGTCGATGTTTAGTGGAGAACACACAGTGGTCTACTTTATATGCATACAGTCAGGACCTTGTTTTATTTGTAGGAAGGAACTACAGGTGCTGATATATACCGAAGATAGACAAAAAGTGCTGGAGTAACTCAGCTGGTCAGGCAGCATTTCGGGAGAAAAAGGATGGGTAACGTTTTGGGTCGGAACACTTCTTCAGAGATGCTGCCTGACCTGCTGAGTTATTCCTGTACTTTGTGTCTATCCTTGTTTTATTCATTTCTATGTGTGTATGCTGAATGGATTGGCCATTGTTTTGAGAGGAAAGTTTTCCGATTGTCCCAGTGCACCCAAGTAATTGAAAGTGTTGGAATTGCTTAAGCATGAAGATTTGGTGGAAAGAAAAATATTAGATCTAGGTAGGCTCGTTTCCTATTTAGATTTTTTTTGCATCTGCAGTATTTTGAAGGCATTCGACACACTGTAAAAGGGAAGCATAATTAGCTGATGCTGAATCCAGTAATTATCCAGAAAATCACTGAAACTTGGTGTTGCCCAGTAATTGCTCAATTTGCAAGAACGGACATAAAGCTCTTGTTGTATTTTGACTGGAACAAGAACAGGCAATTGTGAACTCTAGATGCCCCATTGTTCCGTGCGAACAAAAGAAATCCTCTATGTTTCATTTCTATCTCATTCGTAGGATTCCCAGAAAGTAAAAATGAATCCTTTCAATATAATAAACTCACTTTTAACTTTTCACAAGTCATGATTATGCAGCATTAATGAGTAATGCCAGCCAGATCTTGCTTTTCTCTCTCAACTCGGGAAGCCAGATTCTTTACAGATTCAGCAAGATTCTAATTGATAGCCTGGTTGTTGAAAGAGATTTCAAGCTCAAAGGTTAGCACCATCTGTGGTTGATGCATTAGTGGCTTCCTGAAAAACACTGAACCAAATTTGTAAAATCTAAATACAGGAACTTGTCCATGTATGTGTTTGTTTTATTATTAAAGTCAGATATGTTGCATTTTAAAGAGCTTTGTACACATTCCAGCCCAGGAACTTAAGCCAAAATGTATTAGAATACGTATAAAAGAAGTGGAATTTAATTTGTGTCATTTTGTATTTTTCTCTCTCAATTGTGGTCCTTCACTTATTTTTAAAAAAGATCTGTGCATGCAATGACTATTTTTATTCACCCAAATGCTGCACGGTGATTGACCACAGCTAGGGATGAAAGAATGGTGAATTGTTGGATGAATTGTTATTGAGAAGGAGGCATACCTGCTCTTTGTTAATATAGTAGGATCCTGAACCTTTTCTGGAATAAGACAAAGCCATAGTTGAGTGTTTCATATAAAAAAGGCACCCACTACCAGCTAACATGGAGAATTTCTTCTTCCAAATCAAGTTCATGTATCATGCAATGATTTCTTGCGACTTTTATGTAAAGAATGCCAATGGTGGTTATTTCTTCATGAAAAGGGTTCTCCTGATAAACCACTTTGCCTAGAATCATAAAAAACTTCTAGCACAGAAAGTTTTCTAATGTTTAGTTCATTAGCTTTGCCCCTTCTGCCACAAGTTTCCACAATGTTCTGCAAATTGTCCCTTTTCCGTTTTGTTACGTTATCTTGTAAAAGCCGCTGTAGAGTTTGTCACAGCCACTTTTTAATACAAGGTATTCTAAAGTCTGCTGCCTGAAAAGACTTATCTAGTTTGCCATTAAATCACTATCTTCTGGTTACTCTCTTGCTTGGCAATAACAATTATTTGAAGGAAAACAACAAAATGCTGGTGGAACAATGGTAAGACGTATCTGTGGAGGGAATGGAAGTTGTGACTGGTGGTGGGATCACATTGATGCTGGCGATAATGTCAGAGAATTAAGTGTTGAAAGCGGAGGCTGGTAGGGTGAAAGAAAGAACAAGGTGAACTCCATCCATGGGGGGAGGGGGAAAGAAAGCAGAATTGCAGAACACAGGAGATATGGATGAGGGCTTCATCCACAACAGCAAGGGGGAAAGATTTACTGAAGAAAGAAGACGTCTCTGATACCCAGGAGTGGAAAGCCTCATTTTGGGAGTTGAAGTTGGAAAGGGTGCAGAGAAGATTTACGAGGATGTTGCCAGGACTCAAGAACCTGAGCTATAGGGAGAGGTTGAAATTCTATTCCTTGGAGTGCAGGTGGATGTGGGGTGATCTTATGGAGGTGTAGAAAATCATGAGAGGAATAGATTGGGTAGATCCACCGAGTCTCTTGCCCAGAGTCGGGGAATCGAGAACCAGGTGACATAGGTTTAAGGTGAGGGGGGAAAGATTCAATAAGAATCTGAGGGGTACCTTTTTCATGCAGAGGGTGGTGGGTATATGGAACGAGCTGCCAGAGGAGATAGTAGAGGCAACATTTAAGAAACATTTGGACAGGCACATGGATAGGACAGGTTTGGAGGGATATGGGCCAAGCGCAAGTAGGATGAAACTAGTGTAGATGGGACATGTTGGCCAGTGTATGCAAGTTGGGCCAAAGCCCCTGTTTCAATGCTGTGAGACTCTATGACTCTATGACTAGGAGAAAACCTCAGAGCTGATGAACCCTGAATTTGCAGCCCTTTTCCTCCATAGTAATGGTCACAGGGAATAGAGGAGCTGCCAAAACATTTTGGTGATTTGTAATAGTGTATACATACTGATTAAACATACGAGAGTAGCAATCATACTGATAATGCAGGTAATGATTGAGTCTAAAGTTTTGATTGAGTTTGCCACTGGAGGAACTGATCTGCTCTGCATGATAGTGAGATTTTCATCGTGCCTTAGACCTGTATTTTTAGATGGTAGGGAGAAATAATAGAATCATTCCCAGCTTTTGTTATTTTAATGTAAGGGTGAAAAATTATTCAGGCTGATATTGTTTTGAAAACAATTATTTGGTATGGAGATTTAAGGTACTTTAACATTATATAAGCTGCAACAGACCTGTGCTTCCCCAGGTTGGCTGCCTCATTTGTCATATTCCAGTAGCAATGCCTTGATGAGATTTTGCCAGATTTGTACTAATAAACCAACGGGTTGTAATGTGCATTATTCTGTAGTCTTTATTCACAAACTGGTGCTAAAGCGGTTTTAATTTATTATTTGCTAATAGAAAACAAAATGCACGGGTTTATATTCAAATGACAAATGCACACCTCGTAAAAGCAATTTAATTCTTGCTGCTTGCCTCAGTACTGGTTCATTGTTTTTCTTTACTGCAAGATTAACAGGACAGACTCGTGTTTGTCCTGTCGCCAGAATGTGTGATTTGTAGGGCAGCAGGCATGTTTTATTATGCTAAAGGAAATCTGTCAATAATTGTCATTAGCAAACCCCTCAAACAAAGTAGGTAGGTGTGGAAATCACATCAAATTTGAATTTTAAATTGATGCTCTTGATCTTCTTAAAAAGGGAAACACTTTAGTTAAGAGAGGTAATTTTTGTTACCCTAATACAGCCTTAAGTGGAGCACTTGGAGTGTTCTTTTTAGTTTGTGAAAGAAACTTGAATGATTTAGACTAGAAAAGACCGGAAATTGGAGGAACAGCACCTCATATTTCGCTTGGGCAGCTTGCAGCCCAGCGGTATGAACATTGACTTCTCCAACTTTATATAGTTCCTCTGTCCCTCTCTTCCCCTCCCCCTTCCCAGTTGTCCCTCTATCTTCCTGTCTCCACCCATATCCTTCCTTTGCCCCGCCCCCTGACATCAGTCTGAAGAAGGGCCTCGACCCAAAACGTCCACCCATTCCTTCTCTCCTGAGATGCTGCCTGACCTGCTGAGTTACTCCAGCATTTTGTGAATAAATACCTTAGACTAGAAAAGATGAGCTTCAATTGCACGTTTTAAACACCACTTTTGCTTAATAAAATCTAGCATTGAATTATGATATCAATGTTTTAAAACTCTGAAAATTCTGTGTAATAGTATAATGTGTAGCAGAAATGCTACAGTTATTTGGAAATTGGTGTTCACAGGATTTACAGAATTTAGCTGTGCTCTATTTTTAAATTGAATGGCTGTGCTTCAGAACTGCAAATTTGCTAAGAATTACAATTACTTGATGAGAAAGGACTCAGAATTCCTCTCCATGTTAATGTATGACCAGTGGTGCCATCTGTTTTCTTGTACGTCAGATCTAAAGCAGCCTTTTTGACCTTCTAGAAATGCACTTTGGCATGTAACTTGTGAAGGACATAAGATGCCAGCACACTTAAAATAATATTAAACTGATATCTGTAATAATTCATAGGTTCAATGCTTTTAAGTTACACTCAGACATAATTTCAGTTTTTGGAAGCTTTGTTGACAAGCCAATAATGTAATGTATAATGTAATGATGCAGCCCAGATGGTCTTTGCAAGCACATTAACAGGGGAAGGAACATTTTGAGGAGACTGAAGAGCAATATACATTCGTTATGAGAATATTGATTTCAAATATGGGGTATCACTGGAATTTACTCCAGATTCTTAAAGAAGTCCAGATGAAGACAAATTGTCCCACTGATCCTTCTACTTGGATAGAGTAAACATTATTTGAGGAGCACTGGGAGGAAATTTCAAATTGAATGTGTACGAACAGTGCAATTGCTTTTATTAATGCTGTAGAAATGTAAGTACTCCATTTAGTTAACTAATATATGCAAGGTAAGTTCAATCATACGAGGTACTCAGCTTTGGATATTTGGGGTGGAGGACCATGAGAACTATAATGCATCAGTACTCTGTGGGGTACCAGTGTGTGTCCTTTTGATATCAGTTTATCTATATGCAAACCCCAAACCCTGTTTGCTTTTTAATAGCATTTCATACTATTTAAAGGTCTATTTTTGCATAAATACTCCTCATGAACCCAGCACTTCTTTGTGTACTTCCTTTTATTCTTTCTGTGTGTTCAATTATAATCTATCAAGAAGTTTCAAGAAGGGGACTTTGAAAATCTTAAGAGTAGGCAGAGTCCATGCAGTTTAATGAAAGAAGAGTCATAGGTGTTTGCCACACCGACTGAGATCGTTGAGGCTTTAGACAGCAGAGTTACCAGTGAATGTAGAGTATCTGAATTTTCAAGCAGCAGATGGTGCAGCACAAAGATTAGGTAAAATAAAGGCTCGCGGGTGGGTTAAATCTATTAGTATGGATAGAAAATTAGTTAAAGGATAGAAAACAATGCAGGAATAAACTGTGATTGACAAATAAGAGTCTAGAACCAAGGGGTATAATTTCACAATACCATTTAAAAACCTGAAACCGTAACTTTTCTTTTCGCAGTTGCGACCTAAACTGTTTTCCAGAATTTTCCATTTTTATTCTAGTAGATAAATTTTACATTGACGACATTTATTGATAGCCACCCTGATCAATACCATTATTCACATTTTATATTAAATGATTTGGATGAAAAGGCAGGGTGTAAAGTATCTAAGTCTGGTGGTGATTAAGTGCTAGCTGGAAAGTGGCTTATGAGGGCCCAAAGAGCATGCAACTATAAAGGAAATAGCAAGAAGTGGTGAAAGAAAAAGGGAGATTGCTTACTTTGCAAGAAAGAGTAGAAGAACACAATACTTTAAAAGCAGTTAGAATCTTGTGAATGTTAGCAACGGGTATGGGACACGATAACATCACATCTGGAGTAACTGAATTAGCTGTGCCTCTGTGTCAAGCAATTTTGGTAAAGTTACAACATTGGCATCTACCTGACAATGTGGAAATTTGTCCAGCTATGTTCTGTTCACAACAAACAGGATAAATCCTATCTGGCTAATTATTGCCCAGTTGATCGATGGTTAACAGCAAGTGATGGAAGCCTTCATCAATAGCACTAATAAGTATAATTTCTGTGCTAATAATTTACTCAATGATGTTTGGGTTTATTATTGCCACATGCACCAAGGTACAGTGATAGGCTTTGTTTTGTCTGCTCTCCAAAACGAACATAGCATACATAGGTACAATCTGTTCAAACTGAAATAAAATAGACAGAGAAATGAGGAAGATACAGAGTGCAGAATGTAGTTTTCAACATTGTAGCATGTTGTAGCGCAGTTCCTTAGATAAAGTCCAGACCAGAACATAGACTTGGTCAAACGTGGATTTAAAAAAGAAATTCTGGCTGTGGGTTGTGAGTTGAGTTAGCACTTTCTGTTCTACGATTTATCAAGAAACCCTGATGACACTTGAACATCAAAGAGAAAGCACTCCATGCCTTGCAAAAAAGATGATAGCGGTTGATGGAGATCAATTAACTCATGAGGAATAGGGGTAGAATTAGGCCATTCGGCTCATCAAGTCTACTCTGCCATTCAATCATGGCTGATCTATCTCCCTCCTAACCCCATTCCCTCACCTTCTCCCGATAGCCTCTGGCACCCGTACTAATCAATTACCCCCTGGACATCAGTGCATTATTTCCTCAGGGTGGTGTCCTAGGCATACCCACCATCCCCTGCTTCATGGATGACTATCCACACTACATAAGATCATAAATGGGAATGTTAATGACATATTAATGACATACAATCAATCCAGAATGCCCAATCTGAATGGCAAATGGTTTCAAATAGGATGGAAAATCATTTTATCAATTTCTGTGTTGGTAATGGCAGTCATTAAATAAAGCTGCCAAAAAAAGGGTAAGTATATGCGAAGAAGTGAAATTGCTAGATTGCTTATTCCCTATCACTGGAAGACTCATGCTGCATGCTAGGAATTATGTGTGCGACATACTTCTAATATTGCTGTAGAGGACACACAAGAATCAAAAATTTAAATGCCATTGCCGAGAGATTATAACCCATTACTGCTATGCCAGAGGCATTTGAATCGATTTTATGTATGCAGATGCATTTGGATAGGAAAGTTTAAAGTATGTGGGTCAAAAGTGGGCAAATAGGACTAACTTGGATGAAGTATCTTCGGCATGGATAAGTTGTCCGAAGGACCTGTTTCCGTGCGGTATGACTCTTATGATACAGAAACATAAATAACACGTAAAAATTCTAAGAAAGCAGACCGCATGTAAAATAAATTTAGTGCGATGACATAATTAGACAAAAAAAAGTCTATAGTAGTGCAAGAAATGGGCAGTAATGTTCCATTGCATAAGTTTGTTTAAGAACGTGATAGTTGTAAGAAAGAACCAGGTGGTGTGGTATTTTGGGCTTCTGCATGGCGGGAGAAGAGTGCGTGGCTCGGACGGTGAAGAGACTTTATAATAGATGGCTCCTTTTTCAGGCAGTACCTCATATAGATGCTTTCGATGTGGAGGAGAGATTTGCCTGTGATGGACCGGGCTGAGTCCACCACTCTCTGCAGTCCTTGGTCTTGTTGACCATGAATCTGAACGAGAGGTGGCTGTAGCGGCACCACTCAACCAGGTGTTCTGTTTCTCCCCTTTACAGGGATTCATCACCACTGGTGATTCAGCCAACCACAGTGGTGGTGTCGTTGGCAAATTTATAGATGGTATTGGAGTTGTGCTTAACCACACAGGCAGGGGTGTATAGTGAGGAGAAGAGTTGGCTAGGTACTCCACCTTGGGGTGCATTTGTATTCATGGTCAATGAGGAGAAGATGTTACAGATCTGCATTGATTGTGGTCTGCCAATAAGGAAATCGAGAATCTAGTTGCAACGAGGACAGAGGCTCCCTCGGAGATGAGTTTAGAGGGGATGATAATATTGAACATCGACGAATATTGACATATGTGTTACAGTTATTAGATGGTCCAGAGCAGAGTGGAGAGCCGGTGATGTAGCATCTGCTGTTAACCGGTTATGGCAAAAGTGAATCCTGGTCTTTTCTGACAAAGTGTTTCATCACGGTGGATGTAAATGCTACCAGGTTGTAGTCGTCGAGGCAAGTTACCATGCTCTTATTGGGCACCGGAACAATCAAAGCCCTCAAATTTGAGAAGGAGTGGACTGTGCTCTCATTACCTTTTGATTGATGGAGTCAAATGTTTTTTTAGGAAGTTGAAAGTAAAGTTGAAGCTGCTTCCTGCATTTATCTTGGAGTTGGTGCTTAGTGAAGATTATGTCCACTGTGCCTCGACGTGGATGGAGTCCACATTGTCATTTGGAAGCATCTTTGGAGGAGGTGATTGAGGAATCCTTTCACAATGATTAGTTTATTTTATTTTATTATTGTCGCATGTACCGAGGTACAGTGAAAAGCTTTGTTGTTGCATGCTATCCGGTCAGCGAAAAGACAACACGTGATTACAATCGGGCCATCCAGTGTACAGATACAGGATAAAGGGAATAACATTTAGTGCAAGCTAAAGTCCAGTAAAGTCCGATTAAAGATCTCATTGGTGTTAGGATGGTTCAGTTGCCTGATATATAGCTGGGAAGAAACTGTCCCTGAATCTGGAGGTGTGCGTTTTCACACTTCTGTACCTCTTGCCTGATGGGAGAGGGGGGAAGAGGGCATGACCATGGTGAGAGTCATCCTTGATTATGCTGATGGCCTTGCCGAGGCAGTGTGAAATGTAGATGGAGCCAATGGAAGGGAGGTTGAGTTGCATGATAGTCTGAGGCTAGACAGCTGGTTTCTGTACTAGCATTTTGCTTCTTTCTTGATGATGTCAAATTATACTAACAGATCTCCTGTCACATGCATGCTAGATCTCAAACGTGGCGCAACGGTCATGGTCTGCCAGTAACAGGGATCCTGCCCATCTGTGGCCTCTTTGTCGCAGACTATCTACATGGAGCACTGCAGAGCACCAAAGAGGTATCATATCATATCAAATATATACAGCCGGAAACAGGCCTTTTCGGCCCTCCAAGTCCGTGCCGCCGAGTGATCCCCGCACATTAACACTATCCTACACCCAATAGGGACAATTTTTACATTTACCCAGCCAATTAACCTACATACCTGTACGTCTTTGGAGTGTGGGAGGAAACCGAAGATCTCGGAGAAAACCCACGCAGGTCACGGGGAGAACGTACAAACTCCTTACAGTGCAGCACCCGTAGTCAGGATCGAACCTGAGTCTCCGGCGCTGCATTCGCTGTAAAGCAGCAACTCTACCGCTGCGCTACTTACTATGTCTCTGCAAAACTCTCCAAATTAACCAGTGGGTTATGCGCCAGGTCATACAATCTAAATGACCATGACCATTTAAAATGAAAGGGAGCATTTGCAATGGCATTGAGAACTCGTATCCCTTTACTGGGAATGTACAGAAACGTAAACAGTGGAAGAAGCTTCAATGTTGTCCACCTGCCTGCCCTGTCGGGCATCTCCTACTTCACCTATGGAAGAAGTTGCTGGTCCCATTAGCCTCATCAGCCACCTCTAAATCCATTGTACTGGAATGGAAGGAGGTTATACTAGAGCTACACATGAGATTTCTCATGTAATAATCAAATAATCTCATTCCTCTTTTGTCCACATTTGTACTCCTTTTGTGTTCTTGGAAACCATGGATGACTGCCAGTTATGTTTTATTAACTGCTTTTTGTGTCTTTGTTTGCTTTCCATCACTCATTTTTGTATCATGGTTTTCCGTTATTAGTAGGTCAGAAGATCAATGATACAGCAATAGATGTATCCAATTTTTGTTTTAAATTTTAAATTAATTGAAGAACCTTCCAACACACCATATTCTAGTTATCTAGTTCAGCTTCAGGCAGTTTGTTTCTGCTGTGTATGGATGGGACCCAGGTCTTCACCCCACTGGCTCTTTAAGACGCCATCTGCAATATACTGATCATTGCAATGTCAGCATGATAATTTATGCATGGCTATTCTGTTATTTTTATCAAGTAGGATAGAGAAGTAAGGAGAAAGGAATATACTTGTTTCCCGGATCACTGTGCCTGAGCTAGTGTTTGATTTGATTCTGAAGAAAACAAAAAGATGATATTCCAAACTATTTTGTTATAAAGACTTAATCTTAGCTCAACCCCAACACTATGTCATGGTGACTTTCAGAGGAATGATGCAGCAGGTTGAAATTTGTCTAAAAGGCAAAAAAAAGTTTTAAAATAGAGGCGATGAGCATTATGCCTTGTGTAGCTTCCAAATGTATGTTTTTTTACATTTATCTTATCTATTGAACATTACAAAGTGCAATTTGCCCTTAATTTTAGAAAACACATTGATACGTGTAATATTGAAACACAACTATAAATTGATATATGTGATAATCAGTATAACAATGACTTGTTGAAGTATTTGCATTTACTAACTTTATTGAATCATTTCATCAATTTGAGCATGGATTCTTTGTTGAAATATTAGTAAAAAATAATCATAAAATTGCCCTTTAAGCAAACCATGTTTATTTAATTTTAGATTACTATTCCATCATAAATAATTGTTAGAGGACAAAAAGTGGGCAACAAAGCTCTGATGACAGAAAGGTTGTACTTAATCTGCTTTACTAAATGACCCAGGAAGGCTGCTCAAAGGGATTACAGAATAATTATGTTAATATGCAATTATCACCTCATTTTTTCTGCATTACCCTCAAGATGTAGTGCAATATGGGTGTTATAGCAAGTGCTGATAGTTTGCAAAAATACTGACATTTGAGATTTCTGAGGAAAGTCAATAAGGATAACTTCATTATGGTCTCTTATCATAATGAATAAAAAATTCTGACCTTTATATACGTGTTTTGTGTATGGGTCTGAGCTCCGTTTGTGATTTGGATGCATAGCTAGGAAGGTATCTGCATTCATTGCTGTATTAAAGGGACTGCAGCATATGCTGCAAGGTCTGCATTTTCAACAATATTTTATGTTGTAATTTGTGAATTTAATGACTTGTCAAACACCCCAATAATGAGTGCACAAAGAATTCATACTGCTGCTTTATGTTTATATTGCACTGGTATCTTTTAATTTTGTTGATTTTTATTATCCTTACAAAATTTAATTAGATGATTTCATCCTCCTACAGCCCCGGACATTGATTTAAAAGCACATAAGGTTGTGAAGTTATAGGACTTGGATGTGTTGTCTCTGTAACTTGTAGATAGAGCTGTTAATATAAAACTTCTAATGATGAGAACTGCAATCTGAGACCATTCGTGATTTTGTGAGGGTTTGCCATCCTGCTGTTCAGAGGGTACCGCCGAAGTTTGCTTTAAGTGGGAAACGTCTGTTCTTTCTTTGAACCCCTAACACCAGAACAGATGGGTAGAATATGGAGCACGGAAGGTTTTACCTCTGAGGTGGTAACAGTGAAGCCACCACTCATTAACACTGAATTTACCACTTCGTTAGCAACGTTGCTTCCTGTTGAGAAAAGCTAGTTCAGGTACAGCATATTAAATTAACTGAGCATACATTTGGCTATGGATCTTGGACACCAGAGTCATTTTGAAATTAAAGCTTTCACCATTTCTGTGTGTGTTTCAGCTGGTTTTAAATGCTTGTTATTTTTTTTTGTTTGATTACAAATTAAATGAGAGCTTTTGGAAGGAAGGATGTGTTATAAAACTCCCATTGCTCACTGTCACAGCAATTAATTTTACAGCACTTGTTCTGTACAGGTTGCTCATATTGATTAAAATCAGTTAAGGTAAATGAGACAAACATTATAGCATTTCCAGGCTTGTTTTCCTATTCATTGACATTTTCAGTCGCGATTCTTAGCACCTGTTTGTACGTGCCCACCCCTTAGCTTCTGCTGCGTATTTAACACAGAGACTCATGCTGGGAACTGTTTTAGCACCATTTTAGAGTGATAACATTGAATATGATCTCATTGGAAGTGTATTTTGTTCCCATGGAAATTGGTCAATTTTAGCAGCAGCTGAGAGTTTTGAAGGGGAAACAGGAAGGTTGTAACTAAAATGTGTGGAATTTTGATTCTTCACACATAATTAAAGTCCCCAGTATTTGAGAACGACAGCAGGAATCGTTTTTCTTCAGCAACAGACAAGATGTAGATGTAATAGTTGTTGAAACCACTAATCTCTTGGTTGATGAAGCAGTTGCACCTTTTAACTCAGTTAATTTAAGTCTTTATAATTATTTTAATCATATAGTTAAACTAAGGTAAAATGGTATAAATAAAATGTAATTGTCTGTTTTAAGGATTCAGTTGAGCAGTGTTTGAATAATATATAATTGAATATTCTCAAAATTTTGAATGATTAAACTTATTTCATAATTTACCAACATTTGATTCCATTTTGTTTATATAATAACCAATACATTACCAATATAAAACTGTAGCTTAAATTTATTTTATATTTACGCAGATTCTTGTGTAAAAAAAATGTATTTATCTTTTTATATGTGTCTGCAAATACACAAATCGAAATATACCAAGGGACTAAAATAGTATAAGGAGCTCACACTTTAGTGTTCAGCAAGATTATAATTTAATTGGCATTTAAATTTATTATAGGTTTGCATACCAGGTTAACCCAAAGCCTCTGGGTTATACGCTTGTCTTGGGGATCTCGATTATGGATGTGATTTTATTGCATTGCACCATAAAAGGCCTGTCTTGAACCTTGATAATGCTGTAACCGCAAAAAATATAACTTGCCTTTGTGCATTGTTTTATCACTGATAATAATTGTGTTGTTCCTTGCCTGGTGCAGCCATTTTAATTTTTAGAGTTATTGGATTTTAAGAACATCAGTGTCATTAATATTCATGGTTTTAAAAAAAGATTTTACTTTGTTCTTATACATGTGCAATAACCGTTCTTTTTATTATTGGCAGGATTAACAAATTTGAAGCCTCTGGATTGAAGATGAATAATACAGATAGCATGAAGACCCATATTAGTTCTCTTGGTGCTAAAAGCGGATTTGGAGATGAAAAAGATCTCCCATCAACCACTGTTACAAGTATACCTCAGACCTTAACAGAGAATCAAATGTCGGTTCCCAAAAGCAATACTTTAAACTTGTCTAAACATCCGTCCAGGAACAGTTCTGTAAAAGCCTTAAGTGGAACCCAGCAGACTGTGTTTATGCAAACTGGTGCTCCTACTGTTTCGAATGCAAAACATACCTTGCCTACAGTAACTGCTGTGAGAGATGTAGTTCCACAATCCTCCTCAACTAAATCTTCCAACACAAAGCAGGCTGATGTTTCCTTAAGCATTTCTCAATCTCTGTGTCAATCAGTTGGAGATTCTAGCCCACCATCTCACTTTGTTCAGTCTGTTCAGGGTCCAACATCACCTGGCAATTCAGATAAAGTTCAGCTGGTAGCACCAGCCCCTGTCTTATTGCTGGTCCCCAAATTAGTGCCTTTTCAGGGTCAAGTTAATACACAGTCTAAAATGATGAGTCCTTTGCCAATTGTGGACCATAAGTCTACTGTCCAGTCAAATGGTGCTTCTACAAGCCAGCTGTTATATTGTCAAGAAAGTGAAAAAACAAAAGATATTAAGGGTAAAAGAATGTTAAGTTCTTCTGATATTCATGTTGTTGAATCGGAAACTTTCAATGATGCTGGCTTTAATTGGGACCCTGAAAAAGAATTCATGCAGTTTCTGCTAACAAAGGGAAAGGATGATCAGATGGTTCACATTGATGGAAATTCTCAAGTCCAATCAAATCTGGTGTATGGAAGAAAGAGGAAACGGAAAATGGACATTGTTCAGATGGTGGATTTCTCTGAACTGGAAAGTCCAGACATACACCTTCTACCTAAAAAATCTGCAATTAATTTGGAAGGGATGGAACATGGTGAAGCAAAGGTTTCAGTTGTAAAACCAAAATATTTGCCTGCCAAAAAAAATCTTGTTGGCGAAACAGGATCAAACCTTCCCAAAGAAACGGTGGAAGCAATTAAACAGTTAATCTTCAGTGATTATAATTTTCCTGTAAAGAACCTAGAAGCAGCAAGAACAAATGTTGCTACAACTGCATATGTAGACGAAACTTTACCTTTTGGTTCAACAGCTTTTCCTCCAGGTAGTGCGTATCCGATGGATGATCTACAAACTGATTCTGAGTCGTCATCAGATGAAGATACCGAGACAGAACCATCGTTTTACCCCTGCACTAAATGTAACGTCAATTTCAGGGAAAAGAAGCATTTGCAGAGACATATGATTTATCATTTAGAAGGGCACAGTAAAACAAATCTGCCAAGACCATATATATGTAAAGAATGTGGAATTGCATTTCGTGACCGTGCACCTCTCCAAAAGCATCGGAGTCTTCATCAAGAAAAAAGAGAGCGATTGATGGAGGAAATTCGTGAGCTCCGCACATTTCAGGATGAAGGCCGTAATGCAAAATTACAATGTCCACAATGTGTATTTGGAACAAACTGCCCCAAAACATTTGTGCAACATGCTAAAACACATGAGAAGGACAAAAGATACTACTGCTGTGATAAATGCAACTTCATGGCAGCATCAATGGATGAACTTGAAGGTCATCAAATTTATATTCATGATGCAGTTATTAACAAATCCATTCACAAACCTTTGAAAGGTGTATCATTGGAAAATGTAATAAATCACTGTAAATCAGGAGGCATATATGTATGTACGAAATGCCCTTTTACCACACCAGTTAGGAGTATATTTAAAAAGCATGTCAAATACTTACATCAACGTCTTTATCGTGTTCGACAGAAAAGGGAACGTGTAAAAAAAATACCTGGCTTGATCTTGAATTTGCCGAGTGACAAAAAGGCTGCATCACTAAAGCCTGATTTTCTGCGCAGCTTTATTATAAGGGGGAGTTTTGAAGCACCTGATTTACAGGGAAATTCCTCGGGATTGTACAGCAAGGGCCATGATAAAGCTATTACTCAGAAGCCATGCTGTAGAGCCACAGAAAATATACACCATTCACCTGATTCTGTAATAGACTATAGTAAATCCTCACAGATTCTGACAGGATTAAACACTGGTGAACAAAAGGTTAGTTTCCAGCATCAAGATCATATTAGAAAGCAGGGAGACGTTGATGACAAAGGGAACAGTGCAATCCCGTTGTCGAAGGATCATGCAGTTTGTTATCAGAATCGTGAGAAATCTGAAAATGATGTAAGGAATGTGAAAGACTTGCTTCCTTCATCTGCATTAATAGAAACAAATCATAGAGATGTACAATCGCCGTTGAATGTTCAGTCTGATGCTGAAGAAATATCAGGAGACACGGAATGTTCAGATGCTGGAGCTGTATCAGTTAGAAAATCTGTTAAGGATGTCATGGTTAGTGTCTCTGTTGGCAATGATATTTTGGATCAATATCCAGATGTATTTCACAAAGCACCTGTTGTCATTTTGAATAAACTTGAATCCTGTGCAAATGCATTAGAATGTGATGGTGAAGAAAACTCACCAGAAAGTGATGTTGTTGAAACTGCTAACTGTATGATTGATACTACTGCAATAACTATTTCTGATAATGATTTTGATGTTGGTGATAAAGAAACTCAGTACTTCAGTACTGAAGTACATCTAGTTGATGAAAATGGCATTGATGATGATGATGATGATGATGATGATGATTTTGATACTTACGATGAGAGCGAAGACGACGATGATTTTGATGATTTTCATGATGACATTCATGACTATGGCAGCAATGACTATGGTAACCAAAGTCTTTACTCAGCAGAATATCAAGATGTTACTACCAACCATTTTATTAATGAAGATTTTCATATCAAAAATGATGCTAAATGTATAGAAGTTGTGGATCCAGTTCTTTATCAGCATGATGCTCCACTTAATATAACCTACAATTGGACTGATTTTCACACTGAGAAGCGACCATGTCCATACTGTCCAGCTGTATTTGACACGGGTGTTGGCTTGTCAAATCATGTACGAGGACATCTTTATAGAGTTGGCCTAACTTATGATGCTCGTCATCTAGTTCCACCAGAGCAAATTGCATCCAGTGATAAGAGGCGACGGATCAAAAAAAGTGATGCTCCTGTTAGGAGAATAAAGAAAGGTAAGCTTCATTTACATGTCTGTGTAAAATTAACATTTACATTTTATTGTCTATTTTTTTTGTTAACTTCTGAAAACTGTAGTGAGAAATGCACACAACCTGTTAAAGATATCTCAAATATGGTGACAGTAATTACGAGGCATTTAAAAGGATGTTAAACGACCAGAGCCATCAGTTCAGATGTTCAAAGTATACTGTATTTCAGAGGATCTTCAATGAATGCAGTAAGACCAGATAAAAGAGAGGTTTAATAATTAAACAGAAGTTGTCTTCCAGTCATAGGACCAACTAAATCCACTGTAGAAATCAACTGTATAAGGATTTGAAACTTACACATCTCCCAATGACTTCCTCATAAAAACTCACTCTGAAAATAATTTCAATTGAAGAATAATTCTGTATTGTGTAGAGTTGCTGACAGTAACAGATCATAACCTGAAGATGCACAGGTTCGTGAGAGAACTCTCTGATTAAGCAAGATTGGCATTGAGATAATTTCCGTTTCTGATGATGGATCAAAGATCATCATTGTAGCATCAAGGAAGAAATCTCAAAGATGAACTTGTCAATATGATCGATGTACCCAATGTACTTGAGAACAAATATGTTTCTATGTAGGATCTCTGGTATATTAAGGATTACTTTTTTAACAATTGACAACTTAAATGAATAGCAAAAGGGGTTTGAATATTCCTTTCAAATGAACAGGAATGGAATTTGGACCTACAGAGCTCTCCATAATGTTTGGGACAAAGACCCATCATTTATTTGCCTCTGTACTCCACAATTTGAGATTTGTAATAGAAAAAAAATCATATGTGGTTCAAGTGCACATTGTTAGATTTTCATAAAAGCTTTTTTTATACCTTTTGGTTTCACCATGTAGAAATTATAGCTGTGTTTATACATAGTGCCCCTCATTTCAGGGTTCCGTAATGTTTGGGACACAAGGTTTCACTGGTATGTGTAATTGTTCAGGTGTGTTTAATTGCCTCCTTAATGCAGGTACAAGAGAGCTCTCAGCACCTAGTCTTTCCTCCAGTCTTTCCATCACATTTGGATATTTTTATGCTGTTTAGACATAGACATAGAAAATAGGTGCAGGAGGAAGCCATTTGGCCGTTTGTACCAGCACCGCTATTCATTGTGATCATGGCTGATCATTCACAATCAGTAACCTGTGCCTGCCTTCTCCCCATATCCCTTGATTCCACTAGCCCCTAGAGCTCTATCTAACTCTTTTTAAAATTCATTCAGTGAATTGGCTTCCACTGCCATCTGCGGCAGAGAATTCCACAATTCACAACTCTCAGGGTGAAAAAGTTTTTTCTCACCTCAGTTTTGAATGGCCTCCCCTTTATTCTTAGACTGTGGCCCCTGGTTCTGGACTCCCCCAACATTGGGAACATTTTTCCTGCATCTAGCTTGTCCAGTTCTATCATAATTTTATACGTCTCTATAAGATCCCCTCTCAGCCTTCTAAACTCCAGTGAATACAAGCCCTGTCTTTCCAATCTTTCCTCATTTGACAGTCCCGCCATCCCGGGGGTTAACTTCGGGTTATCCATGCTGCACTGGCTCAGTAGCAAGGACGTCCTTCCTCAAATTAGGGAACCAAAACTGCACACAATACTCCAGATGTGGTCAACCAGGGCCCTATACAGCTGCAGAGGGACATCTTTACTCCTATACTCAAATCCTCTCATCATGAAGGCCAACATGCCATTAGCTTTCTTCGCTGCCTGCTGTACCTTCACGCATACATTCAGTGACTGGTGTACAAGGACACTCGGGTCTCGTTGCACTTCCCCTTTACCTAATCTGACACCATTGAGATAATAATCTGCCTCCTTGTTTTTGCTGCCAAAGTGGATAACCTCAAGTCAAGTTTATTTGTCACATACACATACACGATGTGCAGTGAAATGAAAGTGGCAATGCCTGCGCATTTATTAACATTATACTTCATCTGCCCACTCACTCAACCTGTCCAAGTCACCCTGCAACCTCCTAACATCCTCTTCGCAGTTCACACTGCCACCCAGGTTTGTGTCATCTGCAAACTTGCTAGTGTTACTTCTAATTTCATCATCCAAATCATTAATATATATTGTAAATTGTTGCGGCCCCAGCACCGAGCCTTGTGGCACTCCACTCGCCACTGCCTGCCATTCTGACAGGGACCCGTTTAGTCCTACTCTTTGCTTCCTGTCTGCCAAACAATTCTCCATCCATGTCAATACCCTACCCCCAATACCATGAGCTCTAATTTTGCCCACCAATCTCCTGTGTGGGACCTTATCAAAGGCATTTTTTAAACGTCAGTTAGCTCCCGTGGTTAACCAGCTGCGAACTCGCGATTGGAATTGTCGTTGAACCGAAGTAACCTCTGAGCTAAAGCCGACGCTAACATGAGGACCAAAGTTGAGCCAATTAGAGTCAAAGAAGCCATTATCAAACTGAGAAACAAGAATAAAACTGTTAAAGACATCAGCCAAACTTTAGGCTAACCAAAATCAACTGTTTGGAACATCATTAAGAAGAAAGAGCATTGGTAAGCTTCCTAATCACAAAAGGTATGGCAGGCCAAGGAAGCCTCCGCAGCTGATGACAGAAGAATTCTCTATAATAAAGAAAAATCCCCAAACACCTGTCCGACAGATCAGAAACATTCTTCAGGAGTCGGGTGTGGATTTGTCAATGTCCGCGGAAGACTTCATGAACAGAAATACAGAGGCTACACTGCAAGATGCAAACTACTGGTTAGCTGCAAAAAAATAGAATGGCCAGATTACAGTTTGCCAAGAAGTACTTAAAAGAGCAACCACAATTCTGGAAAAAGTTCTTGTGGACAGATGAGACGAAGATTAACTAATATCAGAGTGATGGCAAGAGCAAAGTATGGAGGAGAGAAGGAACTGCCCAAGATCCGAAGCATACCACCTCATCTGTGAAACACGGTGGTGGGGGTGTTATGGCCTGGGCATGTATGGCTGCTGAAAGTCTGGCTCACTTATCTTCATTGATGATACAACTGCTGATGGTAGTAGCATAATGAATTCTGAAGTGTATAGACACATCCTGTCTGCTTCAGTTCAAACAAATGCCTCAAATGTCATTGGCTGGCGGTTCATTCTACAGCAAGACAATGGTCCCAAACATACTGCGGAAGCAACAAAGGAGTTTTTCAAAGCAAAAAAATGGTCAATTCTTGAGTGGGCAAGTCAATTACCCGATCTGAACATTGAGCATGCCTTTTATATGCTGAAGAGAAAACTGAAGGGGACTACCCCCCAAAACAAGCATAAGCCAAAGATGGCTGTAATACAGGCCTGGCGGAACATCACCAGAGAAGACACCCAGCAACTGGTGATGTCCATGAATTGCAGACCTCATGCAGTCATTGCATGCATTGAATATGCAACAAAATACTAAACATGGCTACTTTCATTTACATGACATTGCTGTTTCCCAAACATAATGGTGCCCTGAAATGGGGGGGAGTATGTATAAACACTGCTGTAATTTCTACTTGGTGAAATCAAAATGTATAACCTTTATTAAAATCTGACAAAATACACTTTAACCACATGTGATTTTTTTTTCTATTACAAATCTCATATTTTGGCGTACAGAGGCAAATAAATAAATGGGTCTTTGTCCCAAACATTATGTAGCGCACTGTATATACCACCACTCGTCTGCAATACGATTTAAGGTTTATTCTTACACAGATTAAAAACAAAACTATCCAATACCTTAAATTGTTCACTCATTTTATTTTAATAAAGGGAAGGTATTTAGACCAGGTTTTATGAGCCATAAAATACACTAAAGAACTAAAAGAAAATCTAATCTGAGCAGTTGTGCCTATCTTGTTTATTCTTTCAGTTTAAAGATTAGTTGAAATATATTTACCCACAAATTTTAGGATATTTTTCCATTTTTTCTCCAGAAATCTTTGATGTTTTTTTGATGTTTCACATTTCTCTTGGGAATTTTAGTTTCTAATTCCTGTTTGCTCACTTTCCTTTTGGGAATCATTTATTTGATTTTTTTCATTACAGTACTAAAATATTAGTGATTTCAAAATTGATTTGGAGTAGTTAACTTCCTGCATGGATGTGTAGATGTGATTGTTGTCATCGCTAAAGACCTTGGCATAAGTTCAAACCACTAGGTTGTGCTGTTTGCCGTCTCATTTGAGACAGTAGAAAGCAGTGATGGACACACAATTGACCTTAACGCCTTTTAAGAGAAGAAAACCATCAGGATTGTAATGCCCGTGAAGTGCATTGCTTACTGGAAGTACATGGCAATGGGCATGCAAAGGCGAAATTATTTTTATCTCTAAATCCTTCTGTGGTTTAATTGAGTGCTGATGCAAAGGTGGCTGAGAAATTGGAGAATGACTGGAATTTTTGTCCAAATCAAGGAGTGGAGAGAGTGCAAGAGGAAAGGAAGGAAGAAAGAAGTGAAATGTAAACATTTCTGACATGTCAGAAATATTTTTCTTTTGAGAAGCAGTAAGATTAAATAGACAGACACAAAATGCTGGAGTAACTCTGCGGGTCAGGCAGCATCTCTGGAGAGAAGGAATGGGTGACTTTTCGGGTCAAGACCCTTCTTCAGACTGATGTCAGCGGAGGGTGCGGGTTAAAGATAGGATGTAGTCGGAGACAGGAATACTAGTGGGAGAACTGGGAAGGGGGAGGCGATTAGAGAGGGGAAGCAGGGATTACCTTAAATTAGAGAAGTCAATGTTCATACTGCTGGAGTGTAAACATAGAAACATAGAAAATAGGTGAAGGAGTAGGCCATTCGGCCCTTCGAGCCTGCACCGCCATTCAATATAATCATGGCTGATCATCCAGCTCAGTAGCCTGTACCTGCCTTCTCTCCATACCCCCTGATCCCTTTAGCAAAAAGGGCCACATCTAACTCCCTCTTAAATATAGCCAATGAACTGGCTTCAACTACCTTCTGTGGCAGAGAATTCCACAGACTCACCACTCTCTGTGTGAAGAAATGTTTTCTCATCTCGGTCCTAAAAGACTTCCCCCTTATCCTTAAGCTGTGACCCCTGGTTCTGGACTCCCCCAACATCGGGAACAATCTTCCCGCATCTAGCCTCTCCAACCCCTTAAGAATTTTATATGTTTCTATAAGATCCCCCCTCAGTCTTCTAAATTCCAGCGAGTACAAGCCCAGTCTATCCAGTCTTTCCTCATATGAAAGTCCCGCCATCCCAGGGATCAATCTGGTGAACCTTCTCTGTACTCCCTCTAAGGCAAGAACATCTTTCCTCAGGTTAGGAGACCAAAACTGCACACAATACTCCAGGTGCGGTCTCACCAAGGCCCTGTGTAACTGCAGCAGAACCTCCCTGCTCCTAAACTCAAATCCTCTTGCTATGAATGCCAACAAACCATTCACTTTCTTCACTGCCTGCTGCACCTGCATGCTTGCTTTCAATGACTGGTGCACCATGACACCCAGGTCACGTTGCATCTCCCCTTCTCCCAATCGGTCACCATTCAGGTAATACTCTGCTTTCCTGTTCTTGCCGCCAAAGTGGATAACCTCACATTTATCCACATTATATTGCATCTGCCATGCATTTGCCCACTCGCCTAATCTATCCAAGTCACTCTGCAGCCTTCTAGCATCCTCCTCGCAGCTAACACTGCCACCCAGCTTCGTGTCATCAGCAAACTTAGAGATATTGCATTCAATTCCCTCGTCCAAATCATTAATATACACTGTAAATAACTGGGGTTCCAGCACTGAGCCTTGCGGTACCCCACTAGTCACTGCCTGCCATTCCGAAAAGGACCCGTTTATTCCTACTCTTTGCTTCCTGTCCGCCAACCAATTTTCTATCCACCTCAACACTGAACCCTCAATACCGTGTGCTTTTAAGTTTGTACACCAATCTCCTATGTGGGACCTTGTCGAAGGCCTTCTGAAAGTCCAGATATAACACATCGACTGGTTCTCCCTTATCCACTCTACTAGTTACATCCTCGAAAAATTCTATAAGATTCGTCAGACATGATTTGCCTTTGGTAAATCCATGCTGACTTTGTCCGATGATTTCACCACTTTCCAAATGTGATGCTATCACGTCTTTAATAACTGACTCTAGCATTTTCCCCACTACCGATGTTAGGCTAACTGGTCTATAATTCCCCGTTTTCTCTCTCCCTCCCTTTTTAAAAAGTGGGGTTACATTAGCTACCCTCCAGTCCTCAGGAACTACTCCAGAATCTAAAGAGTTTTGAAAAATTATCACTAATGCTTCCACTATTTCTGAGGCTACTTCCTTAAGCACTCTGGGATGCAGCCTATCTGGCCCTGGGGATTTATCTGCCTTTAATCCATTTAATTTACCTAACACCACTTCCCGACTAACCTGGATTTCCCTCAGTTCCTCCCTCATTAGACCCCCGGTCCCCCGCTATTTCCGGCAGACGGTTTAGGTCTTCCTTAGTGAAGACAGAACCAAAGTATTTGTTCAATTGGTCTGCCATCTCCTTGTTCCCTATGATCAATTCACCTGTTTCCGACTGCAAGGGACCTACATTTGTCTTAACTAATCTTTTTCTCCTGACATATCTATAAAAGCTTTTGCAGTCAGTTTTTATGTTCCTTGCCAGTTTTCCCTCATAATCTATTTTCCCTTTCCTAATTAAGCCCTTTGTCCTCCTCTGCTGGACTCTGAATTTCTCCCAGTCCTCTGGTATGCTACTTTTTCTGGCTAATCTGTATGCTTCATCTTTTGTTTTAATACTATCCTTGATTTCCCTTGTTAGCCACGGATGCACTACCTTTCCTGGTTTGTTCTTTTGCCAAACTGGGATGAACACTTGTTGTAGTTCATCCATGCGACCTTTAAATGCCTTCCATTGCATGTCCACCGTCAACCCTTTCAGCATCAATCGCCAGTCTATCTTGGACAATTCACGCCTCATACCCTCAAAGTTACCTTTCTTTAAGTTCAGAACACTTGTTTCTGTATCGACTTTGTCACTCTCCATCCTAATGAAGAACTCTACCATATTATGATCACTCTTGCCCAAGGGGCCTCGCACAACAAGACTGCTAACTAACCCTTCCTCATTACTCAATACCCAGTCTAGAATGGCCTGTTCTCTCGTTGGTTCCTCGACATGTTGGTTTAGAAAACCATCTCTCAAACATTCCAAGAAATCCTCTTCCTCAGCACCCCTGCCAGTTTGGTTCACCCAAACGAACCATCCTCCCACCAGACATCACCTCAGCGTCCATCTGCTCGCCTGCCTTCATCTGACCCCAACCCCCACACTTGCCGTGTGTTCACCATCCCCCCTGACTTCCCTCTTTCAGATACCGAATGGTCTGTCCTCAGCAGAGGCCTCACCTTTGTTCCCCTCCGCCCCCACCTCAACGAGTTCTGGGTCTGCCACGATGTGGAGCTCTTCTTCTGTCGCCTCTGACTCCGGGCCATTTTCCATGGGAAGGAGTCCTCACCACCCAGTGATGACCCCTTATCCTGTTTCCAGGGGAGCCCCTCTTGTTGAACTGCCCCAATTGGCCATGTACCTTCATTAGACCTTTTCATTTCTAACTGCCGACGGGACATCAACTGCCTCAAATTTTCCACTTCCCTTACTTACTCTAACCTCTCCCCTCCTGAACGTATAGCCCTCCACTCATTCTGCAGCAACCCCGACTTAGTTATCAAACCCGCTGACAGGGGAGGTGCCGTGGTAGTCTGGCGCGCTGAGGCCAGACGACTACTCTCAGACACCTCCTCCTATTTATCCTTGGACCATG
Source organism: Rhinoraja longicauda (assembly GCF_053455715.1). Lineage (NCBI taxonomy): Eukaryota > Metazoa > Chordata > Chondrichthyes > Rajiformes > Arhynchobatidae > Rhinoraja > Rhinoraja longicauda. Next base: position 9,241,628 of record NC_135963.1, on the reverse strand, counting down.
ACCCCACAGATGAGCACCAGGCCTTAATCTCCAACACCATTACTGATCTCATGTCTTCCGGCTCTCTGCCCCCTAAAGTGTCCAACCTTCTCATTCCCCAGCCCCGCACTGCCTGCTTTTACCTTCTCCCCAAAATCCATAAACAGAACTGTCCTGGCAGACCCATTGTTTCTGCCTGTTGATGTCCCATCGAATTAATTTCTACCTTCCTCGACTCCATCCTATCCCCCCCTAGTCCAATCCCTCCCTGCCTATGTCCAAGACACCTCACATGCTCTCCGTCTCCTCAATAACTTCCGTTTTCCAGGCCCCCACTCCCTCATCTTTACTATGGATGTCCAGTCAATAGACAATAGACAATAGGTGCAGGAGGAGGCCATTCGGCCCTTCGAGCCAGCACTGCCATTCAATGTGATCATGGCTGATCATTCTCAATCAGTACCCCCGTTCCTGCCTTCTCCCCATACCCCCTGACTCCGCTATCCTTAAGAGCTCTATCTAGCTTTCTCTTGAATGCATTCAGAGAATTGGCCTTCTGAGGCAGAGAATTCCACAGATTCACAACTCTCTGACTGAAAAGGTCTTTCCTCATCTCAGTTCTAAATGGCCTACCCCTTATTCTTAAACTGTGGCCCCTTGTTCTGGACTCCCCCAACATTGGGAACATGTTTCCTGCCTCTAATGTGTCCAACCCCTTAATAATCTTATACGTTTCGATAAGATCTTCTCTCATCCTTCTAAATTCCAGTGTATACAAGCCTAGTCGCTCCAGTCTTTCAACATATGACAGTCCCGCCATTCCGGGAATTAACCTAGTAAACCTACGCAGCACGCCCTCAATAGCAAGAATATCCTTCCTCAAATTTGGAGACCAAAACTGCACACAGTACTCCAGGTGCGGTCTCACTAGGGCCCTGTATAATTGCAGAAGGACCTCTTTGCTCCTATACTCAACTCTTCTTGTTATGAAGGTCAACATTCCATTGGCTTTCTTCACTGCCTGCTGTACCTGCATGCTTCCTTTCAGTGACTGAAAGTCACTCTACACCATTCCACACCAGGAGGGTCTTGCTCCCCCTACCCCCATTCGTAACAAGGATAGAGTCCCCCTTGTCCTCGCCTTCCACCCCATCAGCTGTCGCATACAACAAATTATCCTACAATATTTCCACCACCTCCAACGGGATCCCATTACTGGCCACATCTTCCCATCTCCTTCCCTTTCTGCTTTCCGCAGAGACCATTCCCTCCGAAACTCCCTGGTCCATTCGTCCCTCCTACCCAAGCCACCCCCTCCCCAGGTACTTTCCCCTGCAGCCGCAGGAGATGCCACACCTGTCCCTTTGCCTCCCCCCTCAACTCCATCCAAGGACCCAAACAGTCTTTCCAGGTGAGGCAGTTTCACCTGCACCTCCTCCAACCTCATCTATTGTATCCGCTGTTCCAGATGTCAACTTCTCTACATTGGCGAGACCAAGCGCAGGCTCGGCAATCATTTCGCTGAACACCTCCGCTCAGTCCGTCTCAACCAACCTGATTTCCCGGTGGCTCAACACTTCATCTCCCCCTCCCATTCTCAATCTGACCTTTCTGTCCTGGGCCTCCTCCATTGTCAGAGTAAGGCCCAGCGCAAATTGGAGGAACAGCACCTCATATTTTGCTGGGGCAGCTTACACCCCAACGGAGATGAGGAAGAACTTTTTCAGTCAGAGAGTGGTGAAGGTGTGGAATTCTCTGCCTCAGAAGGCAGTGGAGGCCAGTTCGTTGGATGCTTTCAAGAGAGAGCTGGATAGAGCTCTTAAGGATAGCGGAGTGAGGGGGTATGGGGAGAAGGCAGGAACGGGATACTGATTGAGAGTAATCAGCCATGATCGCATTGAATGGCGGTGCTGGCTCGAAGGGCTGAATGGCCTGCTCCTGCACCTATTGTCTATTGTCTATTGATATGAACTTCTCCAACTTCAGATAGTTCCTCTGTCCCTCTCTTTCCCTCCCCCTTCCCAGTTGTCCCACTGTCTTCCTGTCTCCGACTACATTCTATCTTTGTCCCGCCCCCTCCCCTGACATCAGTCTGAAGAAGGGTCTCGACCCGACACGTCACTCATTCTTTCTCTCCAGAGATGCTGCTTGACCCGCTGAATTACTCCAGTATTTTGTGTCTACCTATTTAATCTTACTGCTTCCCAAAAGAAAAATATTTCTGACATGTCAGAAATGTTTACATTTCACTTCTTTTTCACCTTCGATTTAAACCAGCATCTGCAGTTTTTTCCCCCTACACAGTAAGATTAAATATGTATTTTAAGAAGATAGGCACAAACGACTGGAGTAATTCAGTGGGACTGGCAGCACCCCTGGAGAGAAGGAATGGGTGACTTTTCAGGTCGAGACCCTTTGACCCGAAACATCACCCATTCCATCTCTCCAGAGATGCTGTCTGTCCCGCTGTTACTCCAGCTTTTTGTGTCTATCTTTGGTTTAAACCAGCATCTGCAGTTCCTTCCTACAGATGTATTTTAAGAAGATGGTTTCCTTATAACCGCCTTAGCGGAAGAGAGTGGATTAAGTCTTCAAGCTACATATTATCAGGAAATAACATCAGATCAACCGTTGACGGAAATATGGTGCCATTAACACATTCTTCTACTCAAATCAAAAAGAGAAGTGGTGGACTGTTACTATAGCATGATTCAGGCAACGATTCTAACCTATCCTTCATGAATGAACTTGTGGGAAATAGATGTGGACTGACTAGGGGAGGTCATGCAAATTAGACTTGAAGATAATTTCTCAAGTCCTGCAAGGTGTCTGGGAAAATCTATGAACTCCAATTTTATGTTTTTTGAGAAATATGAGTACTTATACCAACCAAATATTAAAGTGCCAAATAGTTTCTGTCCTTAGAAAGGGCATAAAAAATACATCTATATTGTTCCCTACGCATTAATTTCAGACTTTCCAAAGCACATTGCAGCCAACAAAGTGTTTTGGAAAGCATGCTCCCACAAATGGTGAAATGGATGTGACTGATTTTTATAATGATGCTTGCAAGATAAATTGCCCAGTATTTAAGGGATGAATATCTCACCCCCACACTTCTTCAGAATAATATAGTGGGGTGCTTTAAGTTCTCCTGAGAAAGTGGATGGGACTTTTGTTTAATCTCACCCAAAGGCCAGAATCTCCAGCAGTGCTCCACCCTCCCAGTACAAATGTGACTCCCCGCATTTAAAGAGAGTTTAATTTAATTTTTGTTAGGTACGAATCAAGTCAGGACTCTGAACACCTGCCTCCATAATTCAAACACTAATAAATTCAACCAGAAAATTTGCGATGACTGTATGTTGCCAACCACAATGCAGTGATAATGAACCACTGTTTTAACATTTAAAAAACACCCATCTTGTCTTTTTCCGAGAATTGATTCATAAGCGTTGAATCCAGCAAAAATTAGGCTAGGGTGTGCTCTTTCCAGCTTTCTACATCCACTACCCAAAATCTCCAATTCAATGGAGAATAACATAAACATGCATGCTTTCTAACCTGTTTAACAAAGGGTTGGTAACTCTTCCTTTTCCTCTCCTCTGCTTCCACAACCCTGAAACCCAGATCCACATTCATTTAATATCCCCCATTACAAACTACATACTTTTCAATTGATAAGGACTTTTTATTTACGATTATTGAAAACGATGGGGAAAAAAAATCTGTGCAAAGTTACACAAATATACAATATTGTTTGTTACAGTTCAGTTATTCAGTCAGTTCTGCTCTGGGTTTAGTCTACTTGGCTTATTTCATCTTGGTGCTGGTTGATTGATTTTAGGCCTATTATTATATTTTTATTGACTGGGTGTTCCAGGTTTGTACTGTTTTTTCTCCTCTGATTGATGTATGCTAAATTATATTGTGCACATATGCTGGGTTGAGTGAAATAATTTGATGAGTCTTCTGTTAGATGAGATGGTTATCATGGATGCACTCCAGTAAAGTTTTGCTGACCTTGATACTCCCTTCTTTTTACTTAAGTTTAGTAAGAGAATTATTGGGTGTTGTTATTAAAGTATCTTGTGGCTGAAAGGCTACAGATGTTGTCCTGATTCATGATTTGAGAGTTTGTTGGCAGTATTTGTTTAAAATAAAAGAATTGCACAATTTGATTGATTGATTTAAAGTTACAGCGTGGAAACATGCCCTTCGGCCCAACGAGCCTAACCCGATCATCGTCCACTAGTTCTATGTGATCTCTCGCATCCTCTCTCTACCATCTCGGAGCAATTTACAGAGGCCAATTGACTTACAAACCCACGTGTCTTTGGGATTTAGGAGAAAACCGGAGCACCCGGAGGAAACCTAATTGGACATAGGGAGAACGTGCAAACTCCGCATAGGCTGCACCTAAACTGGAGTGGGCCCATCATCCTAGTGGGAAGGTTTGCTAATGCTACAAGGGGGGGGTTTAAACTAGATTGGCAGGGGGGTGGGATCTCGTGCAGGACAGAGGCACGTGAGGGACTAGACGTTGATATGGAGGGTGGTGCGGGAAAGGTTAGTGGACAGAATGGGCAGGTGAAAGGCGGAGGGCTGGGAAGCAGGGTTGGTTTAACTGCACGTATTTTAATGCAAGGCGCCTGACGGGTGAGGCAGATGAGCTTAGGGCATGGATAGGTACGAGCGACTAGGACGTTGTAGCCATGACTGAAACCTGGTTAAGGGACGGGCAGGACTGGCAGCTCAATGTTGCGGGGTACAGGAGCTTCAGGAGAGATCGGGATGAGGGAAAAAGAGGAGTGGGGGTTGCATTGTTGGTTAAGGAGGATGTCATGGCTGTGTTCAGAGGTGACATTACGGACGGTTCGTCTAGTGAGGCGATATGGGTGGAGCTGAGGAACAAGAAAGGGATGATCACCTTGTTGGGGATGTACTACAGCTTCCTGAATAGTCAACGGGAATTAGAAGAACAAATGTGCCAGGAGATTGCAGACAGCTGCAGGTCAAATAAGGTTGTTGTAGTTGGGAATTTTAACTTTCCCAATATAGACTGGGAAAATCATAGCGTGAAGGGTTTAGATGGGGCGCAATTCCTTAAAAGTGTTCAGGAGAGTTTTCTTAAGCAGTATGTGGAGGCCCCCACATGTGAGAGGGCAAAGCTGTATTTAGTATTGGGAAATTGGGAAGGGCAAGTTAATTAAATGTGTGCGGAGGAGCCTTTTGGGAACAGTGACTACAGTTCGATTAGGTTTAAGATAGTTATGGATAGGGACGGAGAGGATCTATGTGTTAAAATGCTCAACTGGGGTAAGGTCAACTTTGAGGGTATGAGAGAAGGTCTCACTCAAGTTGACTGGAGCAGGTTATTTGAAAGGAAAGGAACATCGGCCAAGTGGGATGTTTTTAAAAGTGTACTGAAGAAAGCTCAGGATGTGTACGTCCCTGTTAGAATGAAGGGCAAAGCAGGCAAATGTAAGGAAGCTTAGCTGATGAAGCAATTTGAGACATTAGTCAAAAACAAGAAGGACGCATGGAACAGGTATAGGCAGCTGGGATCAAGTGCATCCCTGGAGGAGTTTTGGGAACTAAACTAAAAAAGGAAATCAGAAGGGCAAAAAGGAGATAACTCTGGCGGGTAGCATTAAGGACAATCCCAAAAGATTTTATAAATACATAAGGGGGGAAAGGGTAACTAGAGAGAGAGTGGGACCTCTCAGGAATCAAATGGGCCACCTCCATGTGAGGCCACATGAGATGGGCAAGGTCCTAAATGAGTATTTCTCTTCTGTATTTACCAAGTAGAAAGACAGTAGGAAGGAGGAAATTGGAGCAGTCACTGGAAGTATTTTGAGAGCAGTCAGGGTTACCGTCGAAGAAGTACTGAAGGTACTGTCGTGTATGAAGGTAGACATATCTCCAGAGCCTGATCAGATATATCCGAGGACCTTGCGGGAAACTAGAGAGGAATTTGCGGGAGCCCTGGTCGAAATTTTACGAGTCATCTTTAAATACAGGAGAGGTATCGGAAGACTGGAGGGTGCCTCTTTTCAAGAAGGGCTGCAGGGAAAATGCCAGGAACTATAGGCCGGTGAGCTTAACATCTGTAGTTATCACAAAATGCTGGAGTAACTCAGCAGGTCAGGCAGCATCTAGGAGAGAGGGAATAGGTGACGTTTTGGGTCGAGACCCTTCAGACTGATGTCAGGGGGGCCGGACAAAGAAAGGATATAGGTGGAGACAGGAAGACGGTGGGAGAACTGGGAAGGGGTAGGGGGGGGAAGAGAGGGACAGAGGAACTATCTAAAGTTCGAGAAGTCAATGTTCATGCCGCTGGGCTGCAAGCTGCCCAAGCGAAATATGAGGTGCTGTTCCTCCAATTTCCGGTGGGCCTCACTATGGCACTGAAGGAGGCCCATGACAGAAAGGTCAGACTGGGAGTGGGAGGGGGAGTTGAAGCGCTCAGGCACCGGGAGATCAGGTTGGTTAAGGCGGACTGAGCGAAGGTGTTGAGCAAAACGGCCTGTGACTAGTGGTGTGCCTCGGGGTTCGGTGCTGGGCCCGTTACTGTTTGTCTTCTACATCAATGATTTGGATGAGAACATACAGGGCAAGATTAGCAAGTTTGCTGATGATACAAAAGTTAATGGTTTTGCAAATAGTGAAGATGGTTGTGAATGATTGCAACAGAATCTGGATCGATTGACCAGGTGGGTGGAGGAATGGCTGATGGAATTTAATACAGAGAAGTGTGAGGTGTTGCATTTTGGGATGTCGAACAAGGACAGGACCTACACAGTAAATGGTAGGCCTCTGGGTAGTGTTGTAGAGCAAAGGGATCTAGGATTATAGGTGCATGGTTCCTTGAAGGTCGAGTCGCAGGTAGATAAGGTGGTCAAAAAGATTTTTGGCACTTTGGCCTTCATCAGTCAGAGTATTGAGTATAGAAGTTGGGAGGTCATGTTGCAGTTGTATAAGACGTTGGTGAGACTGCATTTAGAATGTTGAGTTCAGTTCTGGGCACCATGTTAGAGGAAAGATATTGTCAAGCTTGAAAGGGTTCAGAAAAGATTTGCGAGGATGTTACCAGGACTAAAGGGTGTGAGCTGTATGGTCTCTATAGGTGTAGGTGAGCTACAGAGTAGGCTGGGCCTCTATTCCATGGAGCGCAGGAGGATGAGGGGAGATCTTATACTTTAAAAAGTATATAAAATCATGAGAGGAATAGATCGGGTAGATACAGTCTTTTGCCCAGAGTAGGGGAATTGAGGACCAGATGACATAGGTTCAAGGTGAAGGGGAAAAGATTTAATAGGAATCTGAGGGGTAACTTTTTCACACAAATGGTGGTGGGTGTATGGAACAAGCTGCTAGAGGATGTAGTTGAGGCTGGGACTATCCCATCGTTTAAGAAACAGTTGGACAGGTACATGGATAGGACAGGTTTGGAGGGGTATGGACCAACCGCAGGCAAGTGGGACATTGTTGGCCAGTGTGGGCGAGTTGGGCCGAAGGGCCTGTTTCCACACTGTATCACTCTATGACTCTATGAACTGAGATCAGGATTGAACCTGGGTTTCTGGTGCTATGTGAGCTCTACCAGCTCCACAAAATGAGACTGTTGTTTCTGACAGGTCTGCTCTGCAGCATCTTTTTACTATATTTTTGTGTATTCATAGCAGTTTTTAACTTAGATATGTTCCAATTACAGTGGCTTGTTTTAATTGTTCCCATAGGTACCTTGTTCTAATTTGAGGGAACACTGCCATGCTCCTTTTATGCCTCAGTTTTACTTGTTACTTTCATAAAGACTTAGTTTGACTGTCTTATCAGCTAAACAAGTTAACGTGTAACATTTCAACATGTCAATTTGTTAAAAACTGAGAACGGGCAAACAACAAAAATTGTGATTATAATGTAAAATAGAAAGAAAAATAAATCCTAAGCAAGGAAAATTAGTCTTTAACTTCTTAGTTCATAAGTTTGAAATTATTGACTGCAGCGAAGTAAAAGATGATTGCTTGAAACAAGATATAGGAATGAAAATTGGGAATATAGAGAGGAATTTAGAAAATTGTTAATGTAAAATAAGGATCATGGTGCAGTCATTGTCACTGATTTAGTTAAATCAAGTAAATTGATACCATAATAAAGACTTATCAAAATTGTCACTGGCTGTTAATTGGAATGAATTGCTAAATAGTGTTGAGTAGAGCAAAGTAAAAGAAAGGCATAGAAATAGTGTATACTTTGAATCAGCACTGTTTTCTGCATTCAGTTTCTAATAAATTTTGACCCAGATCAAGAGGCCAGTATCACAGAGTCCAGTGACATGCTCTATTAGACTAAACAAAGATCCTTAGAATCTATACAAGTTGTCAAATTGAAATATTAAAGGAAACAAATTATTCTTTTACATGCGTGTATTTAAAATGTATGAGTTATCCCCTTTTAAACATATTATTAGGCAGAAATAAATATGACTTTGCTGTTAATGATTCCATTAAATTAAATATTTTAAATTAATTTTATTCACATTATTAATCTGAACTAATTGATTAATCACTTTCTTTGCATTTCAGAAGCCACGTGATTCCTTTGTTTTAGATTAAATAGATTGGTAATCTTGTTCATGTTTTGTTTCCACAGAAGTAAAGTCTGGATCATCAACTGAGAATACTTGTCCTCTGTGTGGTGGTTGGTTTGACACAAAGGTTGGCCTGTCCAACCATGTCCGTGGTCATCTGAAGAGGTTGGGGAAAACGGAACTGGAAGCGCACAAATCCCCACTCAGCATTTTGACTGAAATGATGCAAAATGAAGCAGAAGCTGAAAATATTGCAAAGTTGTTAAGCAGCAAACAATTTAGATATAAGCCATTTGTATCACAGAAATTTGCAACAAGTGATGGCTTATTTCTTGCTCCAAATGGTATAACCATAAAACTGCAGCAAAACGAGATGAAGACAAAATCCTTGCCCTCAACACGATCAGACTTGCACAATGACCTCCCTTCCTTGCAGTCAAGAAATTATAGTGAGGCACATGAACAGTCAAGTTCTCTCATGCAAATTCTTAAGAATGAATTTGGAGAGGAATCGCCTTCACCAACAAAATCTCAGCCGGGACGAGGTTATGTTCAAACTGCAAAAAAACGACTGCCTAATCACAGAAGGCCCTTTCACCCACAGTTTAGCAGTTCAGTTCTGCAGCCTAGTGCATCGTTGCAACCGATGACAAGTGCAGATGTAACCTATCAAACAGGTTTGTATTAAAGTCTGAAAGAAGCAGACATTGAGAGGATGGAATATATAAAGGTGTTTCAAAGCTTTGATGCATGTGCAAATATTTTGGAACTGATGTGCATTGAACCTTGTTGGTTGACTAGTTTTATCTTCCATGGTTAATATCAAAACTTTCTTGGGAGACGATTGATGTTTCCTTTTTGGGTATTGAAAGACACAATTAAGTTTAAACAAGATAATGTGGCCGCTGCAACATTGCAAATTATTAACAGTTCTGCCTGTCCTTTACCTTTCATTCATGTTCCCTGCAGTTTTGAATGTAACATACAATGGGCAAAGTCATTCTTATTGTAAGTTAAGGCTTGGTCCCAGATGTCAAATATCAGGATTGTGTTGTCATTTTAATCAACAGACCTACAAATTATCCACGTTCACCTGAAGCATTTCCACCCAGTCTTGGACAAATTACGAGTTTGTTGATTTTTGCATTTTAGGTTGTGTTGGTTGCTGAAATTGACTTAACATTTTCCAGAAGGTTATCTGATGACTTTTTGACCTGGTGCCAAAGGCAAATCCTGGGTTACTAAATAAACATAATAATTGGGATTCGTACCTGACTAAGAGGATGAGGAACAAACTGAATCCCACAACTTCTAAAAGAGGAAAATGACAGAACACTGCACTATGCCTTAGCTTCAGTAAGAGTAAGGGTCATCTACTTTGTTGCTCGATTTGAGGGAGAAGCACACTGTGTGATTTCTGCATTACTGGTAAGGCTGATATGAGCTGCTACACTTATTATCACACCTGTGGTGAGAAAGTGATTGCCTTGACATTTTATGAACTGGGTTGTTATTATGCAGATAGCTTTGGTCAATTGGCTGTGCATATCTGCATCCAACAGGAACAGATGAGATTGCTGCATGATCCAGGTACTTACAAACCATAACGATGGGGCATTCATTAGTTCCACATTCATAGAAACATAGAAAATAAGTGCAGGAGTAGGCCATTCGGCCCTTCGAGCCCGCACCGCCATTCCATATGATCATGGCTGATCATCCAGCTCAGTAGCCTGTACCTGCCTTCTCTCCATACCCCCTGATCCCTTTAGCAAAAAGGGCCACATCTAACTCCCTCTTAAATATAGCCAATGAACTGGCCTCAACTACCTTCTGTGGCAGAGAATTCCACAGACTCACCACTCTCTGTGTGAAGAAATGTTTTCTCTTCTCGGTCCTAAAAGACTTCCCCCTTATTCTTAAGCTGTGACCCCTGGTTCTGGACTCCCCCAACATCGGGAACAATCTTCCCGCATCTAGCTTCTCCAACCCCTTAAGAATTTTATATGTTTCTATAAGATCCCCCCTCAGTCTTCTAAATTCCAGCGAGTACAAGCTCAGTCTGTCCAGTCTTTCCTCATATGCAAGTCCCGCCATCCCAGGGATTAATCTGGTGAACCTTCTCTGTACTCCCTCTAAGGCAAGAACGTCTTTCCTCAGGTTAGGAGACCAAAACTGCACACAATACTCCAGGTGCGGTCTCACCAAGGCCCTGTACAACTGCAGCAGAACCTCCCTGCTCCTAAACTCAAATCCTCTTGCTATGAATGCCAACATACCATTCGCTTTCTTCACTGCCTGCTGCACCTGCATGCTTGCTTTCAATGACTGGTGCACCATGACACCCAGGTCACGTTGCATCTCCCCTTCTCCCAATCGGTCACCTTTCAGGTAATACTCTGCTTTCCTGTTCTTGCCGCCAAAGTGGATAACCTCACATTTATCCACATTATATTGCATCTGCCATGCATTTGCCCACTCGCCTAATCTATCCAAGTCACTCTGCAGCCTCCTACCATCCTCCTCGCAGCTAACACTGCCACCCAGCTTCGTGTTATCCGCAAACTTAGAGATGTTGCATTCAATTCCCTCGTCCAAATCATTAATATACACTGTAAATAACTGGGGTCCCAGCACTGAGCCTTGCGGTACCCCGCTAGTCACTGCCTGCCATTCCGAAAAGGACCCGTTTATTCCTACTCTTTGCTTCCTGTCCGCCAACCAATTTTCTATCCACCTCAAAACTGAACCCTCAATACCGTGTGCTTTAAGTTTGTACACCAATCTCCTTTGATGGCCTTTGATGCTCATGGCAAAGCCCTTCAGTGTATGTCAGCAGGACACGTTTCACTCGCAGTTCATCTTTCGACAAACTCTGCAAGTGGGCCACGTAATAATTCTTTTTTATTCCCTTTGCAGGAAAGTAGTTTGTAGGTCCATTACAGAAACAAGGAACATTAAACACATTTACATTTACCTCCCCCTGAAACCCAACAACCAGTCAAATTTAAACAGCCTCTTACACTGCCTTGAGGACATAAAATGTTGGATGGCACAGAACTTCCTCCAATTAAATGAGAGCAAGTCTGAGGTCATCCTATTCGGCCCCCCCTGACTCCATCAAATCGATAACAGGCAGTCTTGGAAGCCTATCCTGCCTAGTCAAACCGCATGTCAAAAACCTCGGCATGATATTTGACTCTGCATTAAAATTTGATAAGCAAGTCAACGCTGTGGTAAAAGCCAGCTTCTTCCAACTTCGTACCATAGCTAAAATCAAACCTTTCCTCCAATTCGACGACACAGAAAAAATCATTCACGCTTTCATTTCCTCCTGCCTAGACTACTGCAACTCCCTATACACTGGGATCAGCCAATCTTCCCTGTCCCGCCTGCAACTGGTCCAAAACGCCACAGCGAGACTCCAGACGGGTACCCGTAAAAGGGACCACATCACCCCGATTCTGGCCTCTCTCCACTGGCTCCCTGTACGGCACAGAATCAACTTCAAGCTCCTCCTATTCACGTATAAAGCCCTAAATGGTCATTCCCCCCCCTACATCAAAAATCTTCTAGCCCACCTCTCTAACTCCAGGTCCCTCAGGTCGGCCGACTTGGGGCTACTCACTATCCCGCGGTCTAGGCTTAAGCTCAGGGGTGACCGCGCTTTTGCGGTTTCAGCTCCTAGACTGTGGAACAGCATCCCTCTCCCCATCAGAACTGCCCCCTCCATCGACTCCTTTAAGTCCAGGCTCAAAACCTATTTCTACTCCCTAGCGTTTGAGGCTCATTGAGGAGGCGCTGTGAACTGTTTGCGTGTTACTGTATGTTTCATTTTTTTCCTTAGTACCTAATCAGATGTACAGCACTTTGGTCAACGTGGGTTGTTTTTAAATGTGCTATACAAATACAATTGACTTGACTTGACTTGACAATTCCTGAGAATGACATCTGGGACCAAACCTTACCTTGTATTACTAAGAATGTTTTTACCCATTTCTGATCACATTCAAAATGGCTGGGGACGTGAATGGACAGTAAGAGATGGGCAAAATTGTTACCAATTTTCAAGGTCAAATGAAATTGAAAACTAAAACATTCAATTGGATGCTCAAGTTTCCCAGGTCAATCATTAAATATTGTATTACTACTAGGCGTTCACATACTCTAGCTCAAACAATTGTTGTCAAGGTGCAACAAAGATCCCGTACTTTCAAGACTCTGCAGAGAACAGTGATATGTTAATAGTGGTCAGCTTTAGAATAAAATGATTGCAATACTCACAATGCTGGACCACAGTGCACCTTGCGTCTTTCCTTTAACATTACAGTCTAGCTTTGAATAGCATTTTCCCCAACTTAATCCCTTTTTAGGGATTAACGTATCCATTATTTTGAATTAGCAGGATCGTTTAAAATGGCTTAAGCCTCATAAACTTCATCAAGCAAGTGATGTGATCATCCCATCCACTACCTCGTCATCACACGTCTCCCACTTTACGACTGTTATAATGGAAGTTTGACACATGTCCTGTGGGTGCTACAATTAATTTTTTGTTTTTTTGAAAAAAGAATGTGTGAAGTTTAAGAGACTAGTTCAGAATGAAACACAGTTGGGAAAAGGACCGAGAAGCAAAAATACACTGTTTTCAGGTTTTTGAAATCCAATCAAACTAATCACACTAGTTAAGCTGTCATTTTCTTCCCAAGTTTTGCATTAGCCTGAAATAGCTGTCTGCCCATCTAACCACAACAGGGTAAACAGCTGGCTTAGATGATAATTTACATATTTTCTAAAATGTAATAACAGATGCATGATTATTAATTGGTTAATGTTTTTAATGTTACATTTTATCCATACTGTCGTGGATACTGTTTGTTTATATAATTGCTTGGATGTGGGTCCATTCTTTTGTTCAGTGCAGAGGTTTGAGCGCAGCCATCGGAATTACAAATCATTAGCTTTCATTATTGACTGCACATGCAAAGTGATGACTGTACAAAAGCACTAATTTAAGTGTTGTATTTAACAGCTGTTCACCAGTCTGCTTTATTTTACCACCTTGCCTCCCATGCCTTCATCAGCTATTTCATGTGAAGTAAAAGAGCCATTTACAGTCCCTTCATTCCCTGAACAGCTTTTCTCAATACTTGAGTAAACACTGTGTTTACAACTTTGTCAATACTTTGGTTCAGTGCTGCTTGACTTCCAGTCTAGCAAGTGCCTTGTCTTCTCAGAGCAGTCCAGTGCCTTATGGGATCATAGATAAAGCCCTTTCTTTATACACCTTCTATGTTGAAAATATCTTAAAAGATCATGTGCAACAATAGTGAAGTGATTGTGACTAGACAATTGGTGATGTATAGTATTAATCCCGATTCTGATATTGCTTTTAATCACTTCACTTATCATCACAACCCAACACAACAGGAATTCTAATATATTAACCAGTCGATTTTGGGGTGGGGGGAGCTAGAATTCATTAAATGCAAAAATAAAAGACATATTAAACTAATCAAATGCAAAAAGCAAATTTACAAATTTGTCCTGTTTTAGAAATTTCCAAAAGTTTTAATTTTGGTGACTGCAAATAAAATTAAATTGCACTTATTTAGCTAAAATTATTACTTTCCATTCTTGTCAAAAGGACATCCTGTGAAGTTAAGAACTTGTGTCCATTGTCATGCAACCTTTACAAGTGCAGTTAGCCTGGCAAATCACCTCAGAGTCTATGCAAGAAGAAAGCAAGCTGGGGATCTGACTGGCACTCGTAAGTTTTCATTATTTTTCTTTTTAGAGGCTCTGTGGAAAGGATTTAAACAGCATGCAAAATATTTTATTTTGAGGTAACAAAGTGCTGAGCCCTGGCCTTATAACATCTGAAATAGTTAACTTTGATGCTTTTAATAATAATTCTGTAAATGGTGGATCGATCACTAACTAGCATTGAAGTTTATGCCTCCTACTGTGGTGATTGATCAATGTTGTTGAAGTTGTGGCATGCCCACTCTGTCTGATATCATGAATCCTGAAGCATCCCTTCATGTTAAATCCACACTTGCAGGCAGTAGCAGCTTGGGTTGGATAAAGGACTTGCTGACATTAGTCCTTGACCCAACATGAAACCAAGTTTTTCTGATCTCACTCTGCAGCCCAGTGAGCGAGGTCTGCAGTAAGAAGTATGGATAAAATCTGTCGCAAGGTTGTGATCCTATAAACAAGAATGTGTTTCAGCTTGGAACTGTAACTTCCACTAATCCATTTAACAGGAAAGTGGATGATGATTGCAACTCTAATGTGAACCTTTTGATTTTTTTGTTAGTTATATTCAAAAATTATGTTGCCTTGGTTATTGTGAATTTATGAGATGTTATGAACACTTGTTTGTGTATTTGAGATAAAATATGAAACAGCACACTAAAATATTGGAGACAGATCAAATAACACTATCCCTATTAGATATGTGTGTAATTAAAATGTTTTAATTTCAAAAAATATTTTAGCAGTTTATTCTGTTCATTACAGTGAAATGATTGCATTAGTTCAGACCGGCTGTGCATTTAAATTTATTTTCTTTCATCGTGAATAATACGGTTATTTATAATTTTAATAGATTCATTCTCTAGTCTTAAGATTTGCATTTTTTAATTAAAAAATATATATACTTGGAGCATTAATTAAAATGAGAGAAAGAGATAATTGTAATGCATTGATTATTATTGCTTATATAATACATGGTATGTTTGGCCCACCTTCAAAAAGCAGGATGACCCATATTGTGGAACAATCACTGGTAATATTGGCCTGATAGTAGTCACCCATGTGATAACCTTAATGTATGAAATGAGTCATAACAGGCAATTCTTTTTTGTGCATCATGTCAATTAAGCCCAACCTGGTCCACACCCGTAGATTTTCCTGTAGTAGGAAGTGGCATGATATGGTACTGACCCCAGGTGCATACTCTTAATGTGTGAAATGAGTCATAGAAGGTAACGTTTTCTTCTGCATCATTACAAACCCAACTTGATCTACGCATGCAGATTTTCCAGCAGTAGGAACTGGCATTGTAGTTGATGGTTTTTTCCATCCTACGAAGCCAGTCATGTCTGTTGTTACACTGACTCCAATCCAGCTAACCTTTTGGAACTTAATAAATGAGAGATCAATCCTGGATCCATCTGCAGTTCATTACAATATTTAGTTTAGTTTAGAGATATAGCATGGAAACGGTCCTTCGGCCCGCTGGGTCCACACCGACCAGCGATCCCCGAACATTAACACTATCCTAGACACACTAGGGAAAATTTACATTTTTATACCAAGCCAATTAATCTACCGACCTAAGATAGACACAAAAAGCTGGAGTAACTCAGCGGGATAGGCAGTGTTTCTGGAGAGAAGGAATGGATGACCTTTCGGGTTGAGTCCCTTCATGTCTTTGGAACATGGGAGGAAACTGAAGTTCTCGGAGAAAACTCACACGATCACAGGGAGAACTTACAAACTCCCTACAGACAGCACCTGTAGTCAGGAACAAACCCAGATCTCTGGCGCTGTAAGCAGCAACTCTACTTCTGTACCACTGTGCCGCCCCTGATGTGGTGTGTTTAGCTCTTGGAGCTGGTGGAGGAATAATGATACCACTGAATTGAATAATTTGATATAAATTTAAATTGTGCTTATCTGTATACTTAAATGGTGTCTTCAAGAGAATTCTTGTAAATTTTAACATCTAGCTAAATATGGTGCAGTTACATTTTTGTAATTGAGCAAATCCGGTAACAAATGGAGGTTTTTTTTGGAAGCATTCCTTGTAACTTCTTAATATCTGGCGGAATGAAATGCTTTGTTATTGTTTGCAAGAAAGATGATATCTATTCCTAAAGCTATCTTTTTCCAGCTTTTGACTGCAAGCAAAAGAGGTCACGGTCGCGGTCTGGGACCAAAAAGAAGTCTTCCCTATTTGTTCCGTCTCTTGGTGATGCTTATGTACTCAAATGCAGGTAAGTTGCTTGGTTACGGGTGTATTTCAAGCACTTGCTTCAGATAAAAATGATTTACATCTCAATAACAATATTGCCGAGTGGTGATTTGAAGATTTTTTTAAGATTAAATATTTTTAGTTTTATTGTAAGGTATTTTTTTACAAGAAACTCATCATTGCAATTTTCTGTAAATTAAAAATCTTTAATTGACAGTCTTCAATTTAAAAAAAGTCATTGTTGGTCCCAAAAAGTTGGAGTAACTCAGGAGAGAAAGAACGGGTGACATTTTGGGTCGAGACCCTTCTTCAGACTGAAACGTCACCCATTCCTTCTCTCCAGAGATGCTGCCTGTCCCGCTAAGTTACTCCAGCATTTTGTGTCTACTTTCGATTTAAACCAGCATCTGCAGTTCTTTCCTACTTTAGAAAAGTCATTTGTGGTTTTTAATGTTAGAAAGTCATTGAGGTATAAATAAAAACATAAATGCTAGATTGCTCAGAATTGTGCTTTTGTTACTTATTTGCAGGTTTTGTGATCTGGTCTTCCGGGGTCCACTTTCTGTCCAAGAAGATTGGATTAAGCACTTGCAGCGGCATGTTGTTAATGCAAATCTTCCTCGCACTGGTGCTGGAATGGTAGAAATCTCATTGCCATCAAAAGAAAATTTCCCAGTAACTGAATCATCATTTTCTTTACTAATGGCACAAACAGCTTCCTAAAATTATGTGATTGTGATGGATTAATCTGCTGTAAATTTGAGTTGGTGTTTGTTTCATTAGCACCTAGTAAAAGTACATTCTACTCCCTATTAGAAGGCTTAATAGATCTCTGCAACAATATAAGCTATTTATAACCTTAAAATTATTTGAAAATGCTTGATTTCCTTAAGAGCTCAGATAATTATGCCAACATTCAGAAATGTAATTCAATACATCGATCACCAGCCGTTCAGCTTGAAGGATTCTGTCCCCAGATTTGCCATAATTTGGACAAAGCTGTAGATACAATGAAAGAAGATAGTTTACAATAGCTAGTGCTAGATTTTAGCATAAGCAGCAAGTCAGATGTTTCCCTAATCATTTCAGAAAGATAGTCCTATGCCTGAGGTACCTTATGGCAGCAGGAAATGAAGCATTCAATTTCACTGACACATTTACGAACACTATTCTAACTTCCAATTTAGTAAGGAAGCAACATTCCTGTTTAGCATTGTGTCTAACAACTGTGGATAGTTATCTTTGGTTGCAGCAGAAGTGATTTGGCTGTTTAATTTTTGCAAAAAACTTAGCGGCAATCCCCCACATAAATTTGCACAGGTTCTTGTTTACTTGCAATTTCATGAAATAAAGTTTTTTTATATTAGTACTACACCCTTAATGTATGAAACATAGAGCTGTAAAAACTGTTTTGATTTTTAATTTCAACATTGCCCATTTCTTCCTTTGCAAAATGCTTGGAGATGCACATGCTGTTCTAGCTAGGAGAGAAGAATGCCCTAGTTCCTTCCCTAGTCGCCATCAGTTCTATCCTTTGTCAGAATGGTGAGAATAATGAAAGCTTTCCTGATAGAAGTGTGTGTGTTAGAGTGATCAGCCACTTTGAGATTCTACTTTTAACTTAATGATGATTAGCACTCAATGATGATTAGAACTCAACTACTTCAACTCCCAGGTCATGTTGCGAAGTAGGAAGATGTTAACACTGATAATATTTTAAAGCATGATGCGTATGATTCTTCCCTTGCAAAAACTCAAAGCAACCAAACTAAAAATATATTTCGACTCCGTACGACTCCGTTTTATTTTACAACAAGCAACACTCTACTGGACTAAAATCTCCCTAGCGTGTTTTTCATGGAGCAACCTTATTTGCATATCTTGTTCTCAATTTCTGATTTTGTTTTCATCAATTTTGTTGAAATTGAAATCTAGATGGCTGCTTGCGATTATGCAATTGCTAGTAATTTTTAGGCCTATACTAATACATTTAACATTAAGTCAATAGGAGATTTTCATGTAGCAAAAACCATTTTTGAATATGACAGTGTGTAGATAATAGTCCCCCAGTCTAGTGATTACTGTATTGGTGTACATTTAGCATATTAATTGTTTTAGAATTGTCATGTTCTTAGAAAGGGGCATTTAAATATGAATTTGGTTCCTGACAAAGGTCAGTATTCATCTTCCTAAGGGTAACTCAACAAAATGTATGAACTTGTCTTTTACTAGGTATAGCATGTACATAAATACCAGGGTGCATTGCTATTGAGATGGATATTATTGGATTTTATATTTGTATTTTCTAAAATAGGCTGAAATAGTATTTAACCAGTTGACTTATTTGGAGTAGGTTTACAGGTACTGATTCAATGTAGCTTTTAATTTGCTGAAACCTAAAGTAACTCCTCCTGCCTAACTTTTTTTGAGCTCCCTGTATTTCATAATTGGATATTGTAAAAGTATATTTTTTCTGTACAATTTTATCTTAACTGTAAAGGAAAGCATGTTCTTTACAACTCTGAGCTCTTAAGAGTTGTGGGTTTTCTGAAAATTCGCTGTATCTTTGAGGCATTTGAATGCCTAATTACTGTGTATCAACAAGTACACTGGTATATGATATTAAGTGCTCAGAAATGATTGTGCACGCTCATATTTGTAAGTAAACTGTGTAAACACTATGTGAAATGTGCTATTACTACAAGTCTACTTATCTATGGCAGAAATAAAATGTACAGTCATACATTTAATACGGGTTTTGAAGTCTTGTGTCCTTATTATCCAGCCGTTACTTTGTTCAGCTAAGTGATACTAATACATACATATCTTTATGTGGAATATTTATCGTAATGGCTGCTAACATTGTTGAACCTCAGTTTACAATAGTTTAAGAGAATTGTGTAACTATGCTCTTTTTATTGTGTATTAGTTCATAATTCTGCTGTTTTTCAATGAACTCTCCCAGTTATTGAATACAGATTGTTAAACTGCTCAGTGTATTCCCCAGAACAGGATGGGACTGATGTATTGCTCAAAAATACCTTCATTTTCTTTATCTGTTTCTTTTTATATGACTGTGTGAAGATAACTTTGTGAATATTTGTTGAAATGAACCCTTTTCTTCCATTCACAAGGGTGCTTTCCCTTAAGCCAAGCCTGCAACTCAAATAAAAAATCTGCTTACAGGCAGTTGCCTTTGACCTTGTACTCATTTGCCCACGCAAATGGAGCAAGTCTGGGATTAAATATCACATCTGCCATTTTGCTCTGCTGCTGGACTACTTGTGGAATCCACTGGCAGAACCCCATATCGCCAAGATTCCATAGCATCTATGCAGGGAAATCCTTCACCTGTTGTTTAGTTTAGAGATACAGCATGGAAACAAGCCTTTCGGCCCACCGACTTCATGCTGACCAGCGATCCCCATACACTAGTTCTATCCTACACACTAGGGTCAATTTGCAGAAGCCAATTAACCGACAAACCTGCACGTCTTTGGAATGTGGGAGGAAACCGGGACACCCAGAGAAAACCCACGAGATCACAGGGAGAACATACAAATTCCATACAGACAGCACCCGTAGTCAGGATTGAAACTGGGTCTCTGGCGTTGTAAAGCAATAACTCTGCCGCTGCGCCATTGTGCACCCCAAGGATTGTTCCTGAAAATTAGTTTTGTGCATGTCAAGCAAAAGAGAAAGTAAGACAACTTTTAACAAAAGTGAGTTCTCAATGATTTCAATTATGTTTCAGCCAAATGTTTTAACCAAGATACAGAAGGAACTGCAGATGCTGGAATCTTGTAGAAAACACGGTGCTGGAATAACTCAGTGAGTCAGACAACATCTGAAGAAGGAATGGATAGGTAATGTGCATCGGGGTTCTACTTCGAAAAGGGTCCGAAGATAGGTCACGACTCGAAACTGGAATTCTTTGAAGAAGAATTTTCTTGAATTTCTCTGAAAGTAAATAGGACAGACAAAGGAGAGTCTGTAGATGTTTGCTTAGATTTCCAGAAAGCCTTTGATAAGGTGCCACACGTGAGGTTGCTCAGGAAGATGAGAGCCCACGGTATCAAAGGGCAGCTAAAGGCATGGATAGCAGGTTGGCTGGATTGCAGAAGACAAAGAGTGGCAATAAAGGGGGCTTTTTCTGGTTGGCTGTCAGTGACTAGCGGAGTTCTGCAGGGGTCGGTCGGTGCTGGGGCTGCTATTCTTCATGTTGTATATTAATAGACAATAGACAATAGACAATAGGTGCAGGAGTAGGCCATTAAACCCTTCGAGCCAGCACCGCCATTCAATGCGATCATGGCTGATCACTCTCAATCAGTACCCCGTTCCTGCCTTCTCCCCATACCCCCTCACTCCGCTATCCTTAAGAGCTCTATCCAGCTCTCTCTTGAAAGCATCCAACGAACTGGCCTCCACTGCCTTCTGAGGCAGAGAATTCCACACCTTCACCACCCTCTGACTGAAAAAGTTCTTCCTCATCTCCGTTCTAAATGGCCTACCCCTTATTCTTAAACTGTGGCCCCTTGTTCTGGACTCCCCCAACATTGGGAACATGTTATCTGCCTCTAATGTGTCCAATCCCCTAATTATCTTATATGTTTCAATAAGATCCCCCCTCATCCTTCTAAATTCCAGTGTGTACAAGCCCAATCGCTCCAGCCTTTCAACATACGACAGCCCCGCCATTCCGGGAATTAACCTAGTGAACCTACGCTGCACGCCCTCCATAGCAAGAATATCCTTCCTCAAATTTGGAGACCAAAACTGCACACAGTACTCCAGGTGCGGTCTCACCAGGGCCCGGTACAACTGTAGAAGGACCTCTTTGCTCCTATACTCAACTCCTCTTGTTGATTTGGACGAGGGTGTTGAAGGCTTTGTGGCCATGTTTGTGGATGATATGAAAATAGGTGGAATGGCAGGCAGTGTAGAGAAAGCAGGACTCTGCAGAAGTTCCTGTGGATTGGAGGGTAGCTAATGTTATCCCACTTTTTACGAAAGGAGGGAGAGAGAAAACAGGAAATTATAAACCATTGGTGGTGGGGAAGATGCTGGAGTCAATTATAAAAGAAGAAATAGCGGAACATTTGGATAGCAGGATCGTTTCGAGTCAGCATGGATTTACGAAAGGGAAATCATGCTTGACTAATCTTCTGGAATTTTTTGAGGATGTAACTAGGAAAATGGACAAGGGAGAGCCAGTGGATGTACTGTACCTGGATTTTTGAAAGCCTTTGATAAGGTCCCACATAGGAGATTAGTGGCCAAAATTAGAGCACATGATATTGGGGGTAGGGTACTGACATGGATAGAAAATTGGTTGGCAGTGAGGAAACAAAGAGTAGGGATTAACGGGTCCCTTTCAGAATGGCAGGCAGTGATTAGTGGGGTACCGCAAGGCTTGGTGCTGGGACCGCAGCTATTTACAATATACATTAATAGACAATAGGTGCAGGAGTAGGCCATTCGGCCCTTCGAGCCAGCACCACCATTCAATGTGATCATGGCTGATCATTCTCAATCAGTGTCCCGTTCCTGCCTTCTCCCCGTACCCCCTGACTCCACTATCCTTAAGGGCTCTATCTAGCTCTCTCTTGAATGCATTCAGAGAATTGGCCTCCACTGTCTTCTGAGGCAGAGAATTCCACAGATTTACAACTCTCTGACTGAAAAAGTTTTTCCTCATCTCCGTTCTGAATGGCCTACCCCTTATTCTTAAACTGTGGCCCCTGGTTCTGGACTCCCCCAACATTGGGAACGTATCCAACCCCTTAATAATCTTATATGTTTCAATAACATCCCCTCTCATCCTTCTAAATTCCAGAGTATACAAACCTAGTCGCTCCAGTCTTTCAACATATGATAGTCCCGCCATTCCGGGAATTAACCTAGTAAACCTAGGCTACACGCCCTCAATGGCAAGAATATCCTTCCTCAAATTTGGAGACCAAAACTGCACACAGTACTCCCGGTGCGGTCTCACTAGGGCCCTGTACAACTGCAGAAGGACCTCTTTGCTCCTATACTCAACTCCTCTTGTTATGAAGGCCAACATTCCATTGGCTTTCTTCACTGCCTGCTGTGTCTGCATGCTTCCTTTCAGTGACTGATGTACTAGGACACCCAGATCTCGTTGTACGTCCCCTTTTCCTAACTTGACACCATTCAGATAATAATCTGCCTTCCTATTCTTACCACCAAAGTGGATAACCTCACACTTATCCACATTAAACTGCATCTGCCATGCATCCGTGCACTCACACAACCTGTCCAAGTCACCCTGCAACCTCATAGCATCTTCCTCACAGTTCACACTGCCACCCAACTTTGTATCATCTGCAAATTTGCTAATGGTACTTTTAATCCATTCATCCAAGTCATTAATGTATATTGTAAATAGCTGCGGTCCCAGCACCGAGCCTTGCGGTACCCCCCTGGTCACTGCCTGCCATTCTGAAAGGGACCCATTTATCCCCACTCTTTGCTTTCTGTCTGCCAACCAATTTTTTATCCATGTCAGTACCCTACCCCCAATACCATGTGCTCTAATTTTGCCCACTAATCTCCTATGTGGGACCTTTTCGAAGGCTTTCTAAAAGTCAAGGTACACTACATCCACCGGCTCTCCCCTATCAATTTTCCTAGTTACATCCTCAAACAATTCCAGAAGATTAGTCAAGCATGATTTTCCCTTCGTAAATCCATGCTGACTCGGAACGATCCTGTTACTGCTATCCAAATGCTCCGTAATTTCGTCTTTTATAATTGACTACAGCATCTTCCCCACCACTGATGTCAGACTAACTGGTCTATAATTTCCCGTTTTCTCTCTCCATCCTTTCTTAAAAAGTGGGATAACATTAGCTACCCTCCAATCCACAGGAACTGATCCTGAGTCTATAGAATATTGGAAAATGATCGCCAATGCGTCCACGATTTCAAGAGCCATCTCCTTAAGTACCCTGGGATGCAGACCATCAGGCCCTGCGGATTTATCAGCCTTCAGTCCCATCAGTCTACCCAACACCATTTCCTGCCTAATGTGAATTTCCTTCAGTTCCTCCGTCACCCTAGGATCTCTGGCCACTAGAACATCTGGGAGATTGTTTGTATCTTCCTTAGTGAAGACAGATCCAAAGTACCGGTTCAACTCGTCTGCCATTTCCTTGTTGCCCATAATAAATTCCTCTGCTTCTGTCTTCAAGGGACCCACATTTGCCTTGACTATTTTTTTCCTCTTCACATACCTAAAAAAGCTTTTACTATCCTCCTTTATATTATTGGCTAACTTACCCTCGTACCTTATCTTTTCTCCCCGTATTGCCTTTTTAGTTATCTTCTTTCTGTTGCTCTTTAAAAGAGATCCAATCCTCTGGCTTCCCACTCTTCTTTGCTATGTTATACTTCTCTTTTATTTTTATGCTGTCCTTGACTTCCCTTGTCAGCCACGGGTGCCTCTTACTCCCCTTAGAATCTTTCCTCCTCTTTGGGATAAATTGATCCTGCAACTTCTGCATTATTCCCAGGAATACCTGCCATTGCTGTTCCTCCATTTTCCCTGCTAGGGCCTCCTTCCAGTCAAATCTGGCCAGCTCCTGCCTCGTGCCTCTGTAATCCCCTTTGCTATACTGTAATACTGACACTTCCGATTTTCCCTTCTCCCTCTCAATTTGTAGAGTAAAAATTATCATATTATGATCACTGCCTCCTAATGGCTCTTTTATCTTGAGTTCCCTTATCAGATCAGGTTCATTACACAACACTAAATGCAGAATTGCTTTCTCCCTTAATGACTTAGATGAAGGGATTAAAAGTAACGAGCAAATTTGCAGGTGACACAAAGCTGGGTGGCAGTGTGAACTGTGAGGCGGATGCTATGGGGATGCAGGGTGACTTGGACAGGTGGTGTGAGTGGGCAGATGCATGGCAGATGCAGTTTAATGTGGATAAATGTGAGGTTATCCACTTTGGTGGCAAGAACAGGAAGGCGGATTATTATCTGAATGGTGTCAAGTTAGGAAAAGGGGAAGTTCAACGAGATCTGGGTGTCCTTGTTTATCAGTCATTGAAAGAAAACATGCAGGTACAGCAGACAGTGAAGAAAGCTAATAGCATATTGACCTTCATAACAAGAGTTGAGTAAAGGAGCAAAGTGTTC
The DNA here is from genome assembly GCF_053455715.1 of Rhinoraja longicauda. Taxonomy (NCBI): domain Eukaryota; kingdom Metazoa; phylum Chordata; class Chondrichthyes; order Rajiformes; family Arhynchobatidae; genus Rhinoraja; species Rhinoraja longicauda. The sequence goes on along the minus strand of NC_135963.1, from coordinate 9,216,896 downwards.
CTTCTGCAGTTGTATACGGCCCCAGTGAGACCACACCTGGAGTATTGTGTGCGGTTTTAGTCTCCAAATTTGAGGAAGGACATTCTTGCTATTGAGGGAGTGCAGCGTAGGTTCATAAGGTTAATTCTCGGAATGGCGGGACTGTCATATGTTGAAAGACTGGAGCGACTGGGCTTGTATACACTGGAATTTAGAAGGATGAGAGGAGATCTTATTGAAACATATAAGATTATTAAGGGATTGAACATGCTAGAGGCAGGAAACATGTTCCCAATGTTGGGGGAGTCCAGAACAAGGGGCCACAGTTTAAGAATAAGGGGTCGGCCATTTAGAACGGAGATGAGGAAAAACTTTTTCAGTCAGAGAGTTGTGAATCTGTGGAATTCTCTGCCTCAGAAGGAAGTGGAGGCCAATTCTCTGGATGATTTCAAGAGAGGGTTAGATAGAGCTCTTAGAGATAACGGAGTCAAGGGATATGGGGAGAAGGCAGGAACGGGGTACTGATTGTGGATGATCAGCCATGATCACAGTGAATGGTGGTGCTGGCTAGAATGACCTACTCCTGCACCTATTGTCTATTGAGTTGGACAGGTTGGGAGAGTGGGCAGAGAAGTGGCAGATGGGATTGTGTAGCAAAGTGTGGAGTCATGCATTTTGGTAGTAGGAATAAAGGTGTAGAATATTTTTTAAATATGGAGAGAATCCAGAAATCGGAGGTGCAAAGGGACTTGGGATGCTGGTGCAGAATTCCCAAAAAGTTAATCTGCAAGTCGAATCGGTAGTAAAGAAAGCAAACTCAATGCTAGGAAAAAACCCTGCAGATGCTGGTACAAATCGAAGGTATCACATAATGCTGGAGTAACTCAGCGGGTCAGGCAGCATCTCTGGAGAGAAGGAATGGGTGACGTTTCGGGTCGAGACCCTTCTTCAGACTGATGTCAGGGTGGGCGGGACAAAGAAAGGTTATAGGTGGAGACAGGAAGACAGTGGGAGAACAGGGAAGGGGGAGGGGAAGAGAGGGACAGAGGAGCTATCTAAAGTTGGAGAAGTCAATGTTCATACCGCTGGGCTGTAAGCTGCCCAAGCTAAATGAGGTGCTGTTCCTCCAATTTGCGGTGGGCCTCATTATGACACTGGAGGAGGCCCATGACAGAAAGGTCAGACTGGGAGTGGGAGGGGTTGTTGAAGTGCTCAGCCACCGGGAGATCAGGTAGGCTAAGGCGGACTGAGCGAAGGTGTTGAGTGAAACGATCGCCGAGCCTGCGTTTGGTCTCGCCGATGTAGAGAAGTTGACATCTGGAACAGCGGATACAATAGATGAGGTTGAGGAGGTGCAGGTGAACTAGCATTTATTTCAACAGGGCTTGTATACAAAAACGGGGGATGTAGTGCTGGCTCAATAAGGCGGTGGTAAGGCCTCATTTGGAATATTGTGAGCAATTTTGGGTACCATATCTGAGGAAGGATGGGCTGGCTCTGGAGAGGATCCAAAGGAGGTTTATAAGAATGATTCCAGGAATGAGAAGGGTAACCTATTATGAGCATTTATCAGCACAGGACCTGTACTCGCTGAAGTTTTGAAGAATGAGGGGGGACCTCATTGAAACATAGAATTGTGAAAGTCTTGGATAGAGTGGATGGAGAGAGGATGTTTCCACTAGTGGAATCTAGGACTCGAGGTCATAGCCTCAGAATGAAAAGACGTTATTTGAAGAAGGAGATGAGAAATTTCTTAAGTCAGAGGGTGGTGAATCTGGAATTCTTTGACACAGAAGACTGATGTCGTGTCCAATCTGCACCTGGATCCGGCACTGCTCATGAGGACTAGAGACTGGAATTTGAAAGTTACGCCAGAAAGTGGCGCCTCTTGCATGCACGCTCAGTAGAATATTTTTGTACACTTGCTTATTGAGGATGTGCTTGGGTACGGCAATACTGTACTGGACGGTATTGCAGAAAATAATTTTACTCTGCATTTGCACATGACAATAAAAGCACCTTTGAACCATTCCCTCTACAGATACTACCTGACCCGCTGAGTTACTCCAGCACTATGTGCTCCAGGTAAGTACAGGTGTTGGCAAACTGCGAGCGTGAATTCTGAATTATACGCATGGGTTAGTGAAATTTGGTCCATTATCTTTTTCTAAATGCAATGTAAGGAGTTTGATGACTTGTTATCTGGCTAAAATGGGATATTCTGTTGTCTGTGAGCATGAACTGTGACCACTGGATGTTGCCCTGATGCCTTTCTGTCAACTTGACACATGATGTTTGCTGGTCTCCATAGTTTTCTGAAAATCATTTTCATTTTGATTTTCTGAGTTGGAATGGATTAATTGAGAGGTGATATGGTTGCCTTATTCAGAACTGTAAAGGAAATAGATAAATTAGATGTGTCAGAAAGAAAACTGCAGTTGCTGGTTTAAATCGAAGGTAGACACAAAATGCTGCAGTAACTCAGGGTTGGGATAGGTGACGTTTCGGGTTGAGACCCTTCTTCAGACTGAAGAAGGGTCTCGACCCGAAACGACACCCATTCTTTCTCTCCAGAGATGCTGCCTGACCCGCTGAGTTACTGCAGCATTTTGCGTCTACCTTGGATAAATTAGATCATGGCCAACTGTTTCATTTTGTACAGAAAGTAGAACCAGAGAACATGACATTTGCCTGAAGGGGGATAAATTCAAACTAATTTGTAGAAACAATATTTCAGTGATTGAGTTGTTAAGTCAGTCCATGAAAAGACTCCCTGGGGAGAATTTTGACTAAATCAATATTGATTTAACTAGATTTTTCCCCACAAAATAACATTCTGACCACATTGTATGAATAATGTGAGACACCACAGTTTGGGCACAGGGATAGGAAAAGGTGACTATATATTCCTTGTTTCAAAGCTCCCACCACTGGCATTTTCCCCACATCATTTCTAATTAGATGTTGATTAAGTAGAAAGTTATTTTTAACTTTGACAGGTCAACAACTCTTTTTTTATCGTACAATGCTGAAAGGAAAACTAGATAGGCCTTTGTCTTTATTTGTCTAGAAATTCTTAGGAATTTCTGGACAAAGATAGGAATCCGAGGGGTAACTTTTTCACACAAAAGGTGGTGGGTGTCTGGAACAAGCTGCCGGATGAGGTAGTTGAGGCTGGGACTATCCCAACGTTTAAGAAATAGTTAGACAGATACATGGATAGGACAGGTTTGGAGGGATATGGACCATGCGCAGACATGTGGGACGAGTATAGCTGGGACATTGTTGGCCGGTGCGGGCGAGTTGGGCCGAAGGGTCTGTTTCCACACTGTATCACTCTATGACTACAGATAAAGACAAAGCTCTACTGTGATATACTGTTATTACATAGTGAAATAATTTTACCAAAGTTCCACCAGAAAAATTAAGTGTAGGGAGTTGAGGACTTTTCTAGTGTGAGTGGATCTTTGTTCTGCTTGATAATTTAAGGATGCCAAGCAAAAGGTAGAACACAAATGATCTGATGAAAACTAGTAATGTAAGGGGAATGGAACATGATTGAATAAAGATTCAGTGGTAATCTTTACTTCAACCTATGCTATGTGCTTTGTATTTTTAGAACTTCAATTATCAACAAAAAATTTAACAATGCTGCTGAAACACTCTTGGAACATAAAGAGTAGAATTATTCTAACTAAGAATGACCCTCACTGAAATCTAGTTTTAGAATTCAATTATGATCTGTGCTTCAACTGGCCAAAAGTCCCGGATGTTTGAGATGGTCTTCAGGCTTGACTTTAAACACTGGTTCTCTGCTGGAACACTGAATCAAAATATTGAAAATTCAAGTTCCACCCTGGAGACTTAAAGAATAATTTGTTTTGCCATTGCGGAACAATGCCACGTTACAGATTCAACCAGACGCAACTAAATTTAAGGCAGTTCCTCTCCAAGTCCTTCTTGCTTAAGTCCATACTCCGCCACCTCCAGTTTAAATTCCATTTGGAATATTTTGGAGGACCAAGAACCAAGGTGTTGCCATCTGTCCAATAACTTACTAGTCTGGGGCCTCACGGTTCTTTCATGTAGGTGCAAATGATCTCCAGAAACGATCTCATGGTTCAGTGAGGTGGCGACGGTTATGGGGAGAAGGCAGCAGAATGGGGTTGACAGGGGAAGATAGATCAGCCATGATTGAATGGCGGTTTAGACTTGATGGGCCAAATGGCCTAATTCTGCTCCTATCACTTATGAACTTAACTAGAAACAGAGGCAAACTTGTCAAGGACAGAGTGCCACTAGAAGCACATTTCAAAGAAAACCTGATTGTCCTTAACCCCATCCCACAGCTAATGATCCACATAGTCTTATCTCCAACGCAGAATGACAAGGCCATGTATCAAATGTGAAGAAATAAGGCCATAAGACCAGATGATATCTCTGCTGAAATTTTAAAACTTGGTGGAGTTGAACTTCAGACACAAATTCACAATCTCATCTCTCGCATCTGGAAAGCGAGGACAGGCCGGGGGACCTGAGAGACATTGTAATTGTGACCATCGGGAAAGGAGACATATCTGACTGCAGTAACTACAAAGGGATCTCTTTCTTCTATCTGCCATAGGGAAAGTCATTGCCAGAGTTCTCCTCAGCCCCATCCCAATGGCCAAAGAGCTGCCTCCTGAATCGACGAAGAGCTGGTTCCAGATCTTGAGACACAATGGACATGATCTTCACTTTGCGATGACTCCAAGGGAAATGCAGGAGAGAAGGATTTATTCATGGGTGAGTATGATATATAACTGTAAAATGAAAAGCATGACAGGAAAGTATAACAAAGAAAATGTTGCTCTAGCAGACAGTGCATGTTGTATGCAAGAGTTTAATATATTATTAATAACTAGCCTAGGGCATTGCTCATGGACAATTGATCAATATGATTTTCATTTGTATGCAACATAGTAACAGTTGGGAGGGAGACTTCAGAAACTCACTTCACAGAAGGTGGCCAGAAACCGCAATCACAGTACAAGCATTAACACAGAAAAATTAAATGGAAAATGTTGATGAAAATATGCTATCAGATATCTCTGCCGTTCCCATTAAGATTTTATGCATGGAAAATGCTTAAACATTTGTCAAGCTACATTTTTCTTTTTCTGCCGCAACGGAGCAGTATCATTCTACACGAAATAGAATTGACGAATATTTGGTCAGTCCAATTTGATGTTAAAATTTTAGATTCGTGATTTAGTAAACAGTGTTAATATTTAATCTATAATTAGTTTGCTCACCTTTAGCATATTTAAGAGTGTTAGTCAATACTTGTTTTTGGAAGTCGTCTTAGAAATACTGCTTCAGGGTTACATTAAGACGTACTAAAGAGTAATTAGTTTGTTTTTACATTATTGACTTAACTGTGTTGTGTGAGATCTTCTGGACTGGATGCGAAACATCACGCTGTCAATAACATCTTTCAATTGGCCATCATGTTACCAGATCTATAAATCTGTAGATTTGTAATTCCGTAGATCTCATTGACCTAGAAAACCTTCATGAAAAGACAATGCCCTTGCCAGTAACACTAGCAAATTAGCATTTTTTTTTTCCTTTGGCTGTTTTCAAAGTTGTTACTGTTCTGGTTATTACTGCGGACTAAATTTGAGCTCCAGGGATTAGTGGAGTGCTGCTTATAACCTGCCCCACAATGCGACTGCAATGATCTCAAGGGATCATAGACTGATTAAAGTTTTCTTGTGTCAGAAAAGATTTAACAGCAGGTATAGGGAGGGTCCAGAAAATGCGGCAACTCACAGAATCGGAAAGTAGGTTAGACTGCCAATAGATATGAATCTAACATGCCATGGAGCAAGGGCGAGTGTAAAATCTAGGAGGTATTGAGCAATCTCCTTAACAAAGCTAAGGGAATTTGTGTGTGTGTGTGGTATTAATGACATCGGAATGGGAAGAAGTACTATAATATAGTCCAACTTCAGTATCTAAGGCCGAATAAATGGGAAAAAAATTATAATGGAAGGGAATAACGATGTAGTGAAATATCAATAACAATGCCTTTCCAGAAGACAATTTAAAACTTCATCCTATCCACCTCTCACATCCTTGAGTAGGGTGACGATGTAGGTCTGCCAGTTGTGTAGGAGAATAACTGCAGATGCTGGTACAAATCGAAGGTATCACAAAATGCTGGAGTAGCTCAGCAGGTCAGGCAGCATCTAGGAGAGAGGGAATGGGTGACGTTTCGGGTCGAGACCCTTCTTCAGACTGATGCCAGTTGTTTGCTTATTCTCTTACGATGATCAAATCTTTTAAAATATAATTTTGATGGATAATCCAACCAGGACCTACAACAGTCTAAGTTCAGAAATAACTGCATTTTGCAACCAGAACAATAACAGTACAGGACTTCCTATGAAAAAAAATGACCTCGTGCAGCTTTTGACTCTGGGATTAAATCCATTTAACTAATTATTTCTATAAATAAGAAGGAAGAAGTTGTCGAGTTTCTATCAATAGTTTGCTGTGTTGCAAATCCATTGGACCGTGGTTCTTCAACAAAGTAATAAAAATCTCTGGCCACACACCTTAGCTTCACTTTTGGTGGTCAGTTAAATGCATGCATTAATGCATTCTGATGGCGAGAGAGGAGTGAAGTTCAGATTACTAACTGATGTTTGAATTTCTTCTCTGATATGCGATTTCAAAATGGGAGTGGAGACATTATTCACAAGTGTTGCAAAAGGTTTCCAAGTTCTCTAAAGAATTGAATTTTTGCTAAGTACATTGACACGTTTAATTGAAGATATTCCTTGTAAATAGGAACTGCAAGCAAATACCAATTCTATCACAGATCATTTGGTCAAACTGTAATGCAGCAAATGGTATGCCCCCACCTACTTCATTTAACAGTATTTGTAAATCTTCGAACACTTTTTCCCTCATACTTACCTAGCTTCTATCTAGCTATGGTGTGCATCCGTACATTTTAGTTTAGTTTAGTTTGGAGATACAGCATGGAAACGGGCACTTCGGCTCAACAAATCCACACCGACCATCAATCACCCATTCACACTTGTTCCATGTATCCCACTTTCTCCTTCTCTCCCTGCACACTCGGGGCAATTTAAAGAGGCCAATAAACCTACAAACCCACACGTCTTTGTGATGTTGGAGGAGATTGACGCACCTCAAACCCATGTGGTCACATGACAAACGTGCAAACTCCACACAGACAACACCTGACGTGAGGATCAAAACCAGGTTTGTGGCACTGTGAGGCAGCACAGCTACCAGCTGCACCACCTCGCTGCCCATTGAATAGATAATTTCAGTGAGGGGCACTTTGCTGGGTCCATACTGTAAGCTTGACAATAGTAAGGGGGAATTAGAGGGACAAATGCGGAAGCAAATTGCAAAAAGGTGTAAAAACAATAGGGTTACAGTAGTGGGAGATTTTAACTTTCCCAATATCAACTGGGATTGTTTAAGGCAAAGGGTTTACATGAGGCTGATTATATTCCCTGGAACTTGGCAGGGTCACTCATGGAGGCTGACGTTGACCTTATGGAGTTTTATAAAAAGACGAGGGCATGGATAAGGTGGACCGTTTTAGTCTTATCTAGCACATGTCCCCAAATAAATAACTCCGTTATTTCTCCATCTATATCTGTAACTAATCAATATCCTGCTGCGTCCTTCGATAGCCTTCTTCACTGACCAAACTCCACCAACAATTTGTGTTGTCTACAATCTTATGAACCCTCCTATCTATATTTTCATCCAACTCATTTATATATTTTTAAAAAACAGAGGTCCCAGCACATTTCCGGGTGATGCACCATTGGTAACAGACTTCCAGCCAGAATGATACCCTAACACTACCACACACTACCACACCGCCTTCTATGAGTGAGTCAGTTCTAAATCCAAACTACCAAGTCACCCTGGGTCCCATCCATTTTAATCTTCTGGATCTGTTCACCATGAGGGACCCTGCCAAGTGCAGGGTCTGCAGAAGATTTGATAATGCTGATTTTTGAAATGGATAGGCAAATACCTCAGGAACTATTTATAACATTAGCTAGCATTCGGGCTAAGTTGGTAGTCATTAGTTTACTGGGAATCATTTCACACTGATTGCAAAGAATGTGTTACCTTAGTTAACAAATGAAGCAGAGGACTAGCAATCTGGAAAAAAAAGGCTTACGCAAATGCAAGGAATCAATGACACAGGAAAGCTGTACATCAACAAAAGGATACAAAAACCGTCATCCGAGATGCATTGGTTTACAGAATAGCAACGGTGTAAATAATGAGATTTAAAATTGACAAACCTCCCGTTGCTATTCTCTACTACTTTTATTTCAAGGATAGAGATTTGGCCAATTACCATGACAACATTAGTGCTTCTCTAATTCTGTTCATTCATTCTCACATTTACACAGTTGACTAATTTTGAAAAGGTGCATGCCACACCATCAGAAGATACAATGGATTGATTGCATCACTATATCTGTGCATCAATACATGAGTAAATATGTTAATTTCTTACCTTGCTCACAATTGCCTTTCTAGTTAATGTTCCTGTTTTTCAACGAGAACACTTGGTTTGGAATATGGTCTTTAAAGCAATTAAAATGATATTATCCATGTGGTAGACCACAAGCAAACAAGTTTATGGAAGAATGGAACTTTAATGAAACTTTAATAAAGCTCTTAAAGTGTCATTCTGGTGTGCTACTTGGATAAGAAGATTTTAGTGCTTGAAAGGCAATTCGTCCAAAAGTAGGGATAACTAGAATAATTTTCGGCAAGCAAGTAACTTTTTAATTTTCGAAGAAATCTGCTGCAGGTTGTGTTGATGTGATTGCTTTGTTTATACTAGCAAGTGGAATATAATCTTCAACTAGATTGCTTTGATCATGTATTTAGTACCTGCTTGTTCATTGCCTTGCAAGGTTTCTCAATGTCAAAATGTCCCTCATGCATTTTCTGTAACATTCATTTATTCAAAGCTGCCTTTTTAAATCAGAGCTTTGATAATTCAGTAAGTTATCATTTCCTGGAAATCAATAGGGTTTCCCATCATGGAGGCCGTGGGAGGACTTTTCATCCAGTATAATTTTCAAAGGCTAAAAAATGGTGGCCCTGATCTGAACTGCCCGCTCCAGTCCAGGACAGTTGCAAAGTCTTTTGCTAACTTCTTCCAACTTTGCTGGTCTTCTTTGTAAAACATGTGATAACAGACAGGGTGTTAAATGCAAACATGGACAATGCATTCAACACCTGGAACCATGGGAAGGTATTAAATGAATCAAAGAGTAATGCCTGAAGGAGGGTCTCGGCCCGAAACGTCACCCATTCCTTCTCTCCAGAGATACTGCCTGTAATGTACAAGCGCTGTAAGGCAGCAACTGTACCGCTGCGCCACCGTGCCGCCCTTTTTCACATACCTTGAAATACCTTACTTCGGTTGAACTCAGCAGCTTTTGCACGTTAATTGCATATGGAGGGCAGGGTGTGGCAATAATGGAATGAAGCTTGTATGAAGAAAGACTTCTAGTATTCCCAAGATAGACACAAAATGCTGAAGTAACTCAGCGGGTCAGGCAGCATCTCTGGTGAAAAGGAAGAGGTGACGTTGCGGGTCGAGACCCTTCTTCAGACTAGTATTTCCATTCAGTAAATGATCAAGTCTATGAAAGTAAGTTATGTAAATGCCGTATGAAATCATTGTAGAGATATCTCTTTTAGGTTGTCATAAAAAAATAACTTAATCCATTTGGGATTCATCAGCAGTCCAAAATAGACTTAAAAATTCAAGAGTATTTTATTGTCATATGTACGAAACGGAACAATGAAATTCTTACTTACAGCAGCATAACAGGTTTGTAAACAAAGTTTTCAAGAGATTACATAATAAGTAAACAAAATAAAAATTAAATCTCAATATAGTGTAAAGCACAACAGAGCCTGATGTCACTTGTGCAACCACAACGATTTGGAGTTTAGTTGGAGTTCCTAGTGTTCAACAGCCTGATGGTTGTTGGGAAGAAGCTGTTCCTGAACTTGGATGTTACAGTTTTCAGGCTCTTATACCTTTTTCTCGTTGGCAGGATTGGGATGACAGTGTGGTCAGGGTGGTGTGAATCCTTGACGAATGCGGTCCTGACCTCCCATGTACCTTGATGGAAACTTTGAACCATCCTTAATTGGACTTTATCTTGCTATAAATGTTGTACCCTTTCTGCTTTATCTTTACGCTGTTGTCGGCTTGATTGTAATCATGTAGAGTCCTCCTTTGACCGGATGGCACACGACAAAAAGCTTTGCACTGTACCTCGGTACAAGTGACAATAATGAACTAAACGAAACTATTCCTACTGCTCTACAGTTAACTGCCTTTTAGCACCAAGCAGATATTATTTATCTGGCAGATATTATTTGGCTTGATATTTATCAAGCAGATATTATTTTATTTAAGATTCATTTTCGTAATTTGGGTATTGCTGGCAACTCCACTATCTGTGGCCCAGCTGTGTGCCCTTGATTGACTGCCATGATGAAGATACTCTCATAATGCTGTGGGTAGCATTTAGTCCCAGCAACAGAGGAGGACTACTTTGCTTCCAAATCCAGGTTGATGCTTTGGAAGGGAACCTACTGGCAGTGGTGTTCCCTGCACTTGGTGGTAGAGTTGGTGGATTTGGATGGTGCTTTCAGGAAATGCTGATGAGTAACTCTGGTGCATTTTGTAGAAGGTACGCACGGTGTAATAATGGGGGGAATTATTGTTCAGGGCAGCTGTTTTACTGTGCAGACAATCAGTAAATCTGTTTCTATGAATTCACCTACCATGAAGCCTATCCTTCTGCAAGCAGGTGAATAACTATGTGAAGCAATTTATCAATTTAGAAATGTGAAACCATAATGTTTACTGGCCACATTAGAATTCAGAACATAGGCTTAATAGCAAGTCAGGCAAACACAACGATTGATACAAAATGCTGGAGGGAGTAACTCAGCAGGTCAGCCAGCATCTCTGGAGTAAAGGAATAGATGATGTTTCGGGTTGAAACCCTTCTTCAGACCCTTAATAATAAATAATTTGGTCCAAATTGTGCTCCTGTATTCAATTAGGTCATGGCTGTTCATAACCTCAAATCTATTTATCTAGTTGTTCTCAATATCCTATTGATAATATTAATCAACAAAAGTCTATCAGTTTTAGACGAACATTTTAATTGACTGGCCTTTTAGCCTTCTAGGTTTCTGCTCTTTATTCTGTAGAAAAGTACTTCTTGATTTAATTGCTAGGTAGCCCAGCCCTAAATTTATCACCATGTTACTCTACGACTTGCTGATGGGATGTTTTTCTTTGCTCACCTAACTGAATCCTTTATTGCTGGAAGCATCTCGATTAAATCAACTCCTCTAACTTAGGCTCAATGGAATTCCAGCGAAGTTCAAGGTGACTATCCTCAGCTCAGTTCAAACTTTTAAGTCCTTGAACTTGGTGAAAATGTCCTGCTAACCTTCTAGAGCTGTCGGTACTCTTCCTGAGAATCACAGTCTAAAAGTGAATGCATACTATGGAGTAGTGTTCAGAGATACAGCGTGATAACAGGCCCTTCGGTCCACCGAGTCCATGCTCACAATAGACAATAGACAATAGGTGCAGGAGTAGGCCATTCGGCCCTACGAGCCAGCACCACCATTCAATGTGATCATGGCTGATCATTCTCAATCAGTACCCCGTTCTTGCCTTCTCCCCATACCCCCTGACTCCACTATCCTTAAGAGCCCTATCAAGCTCTCTCTTGAATGCATTCAGAGATTTGGCCTCCACTGCCTTCTGAGGCAGAGAATTCCACAGATTTACAACTCTCTGACTGAAAAAGTTCTTCCTCATCTCCGTTCTAAATGGCCTGCCCCTTACTCTTAAACTATGGCCCCTGGTTCTGGACTCCCCCAACATTGGGAACATGTTTCCTGCCTCTAACGCGTCCAACCCCTTAATAATCTTATATGTTTCGATCATCGTACATAGGTTCTATGTTATCTTACTTTCGCATCCTACACACTAGGATGTCACTTTACCGAAGTCAATTAACCTACAAACCCGCACGCCTTTGGAATGTGTGAGCATCTGGAGAAAACCCACGCGGTCACAGGGAGAACATGCAAATTTCGCACAGACAGCACCCGAGGTCAGGATCGAACACAGGTCTCTGGCGATATGTCACAGCAGCTCTACCACTGCGCCACTGTGCCGCCTCTGTCTGAAGAAGGTGCTGGATCAGCAACATCAGTTCCTCATAATTGACTTCTATTATCTGAATGGTGGCCGATTAGGAAAAGGGGAGATGCAACGAGACCTGGGTGTCGTGGTACACCAGTCATTGAAAGTAGGCATGCAGGTGCAGCAGGCAGTGAAGAAAGCGAATGGTATGCTGGCATTCATAGCGAGGGGATTTGAGTATAGGAGCAGGGAGGTTCTGCTGCAGTTGTACAGGGCATTGGTGAGACCACACCTGGAGTATTGCGTACAGTTTTGGTCTCCTAATCTGAGGAAAGACATTCTTGCCATAGAGGGAGTACAGAGAAGGTTCACCAGATTGATTCCTGGGATGGCAGGACTTTCATATGAAGAAAGACTGGATAGACTCGGCTTGTACTCGCTGGGATTTAGAAGATTGAGGGGGGATCTTATAGAAACTTACAAAATTCTTAAGGGGTTGGACAGGCTAGATGCAGGAAGATTGTTCCCGATGTTGGGGAAGTCCAGAACAAGGGGTCACAGTTTAAGGATAAGAGGGAAGTCTTTTAGGACCGAGATGAGAAAGTTTTTTTTCACACAGAGTGTGGTGAATCTGTGGAATTCTCTGCCACAGAAGGTAGTTGAGGCCAGTTCATTGGCTATATTTAAGAGGGAGTTAGATGTGGCCCTTGTGGCTAAAGGGGTCAGGGGGTATGGGGAGAAGGCAGGTACGGGATACTGAGTTGGATGATCAGCCATGATCATATTGAATGGCGGTGCAGGCTCGAAGGGCCAAATGGCCTACTCCTGCACCTATTTTCTATCTATGTATTCTAATTTCCATGAGATAAAATCCATCATTTTATTAGGCGTTGTAATTACTTATTGTATTAATTTACTGGCATTTAGTGATTTTTGTACAGCTAATTCTGTTTGCTCCTGCCCTCCTGACACTTCAGCAATGAGACACTATGGATCACATCCTGCATCATCATAGACATGTGTTTTTCTAATTGTGTTTTGCACTAATGCCTTGTTTTAATTTTCTTTAAAAAAATTCTTTTCGCTGCCTTGCAGAATTTATCAGGAATTTATGTTGTCCAGTTCCCTGTGCTGTGATGCTGCAGTAAGTTCTTCATTGTACCTGCACCTCGCCGTACTTATGCATATGACAATAAACTTGACTTGACCATAACAAAATGAATGCATTAGGGGACAGCGGTGGAGTTGCTGCCTTACAGCGCCAGAGACCTGTGTTCAATCCTGACTGCGGGTGCTGTCTGTATGGAGGTAGTACGTTCTCCCAGTGACGTGCGTGGGTTTTCGCCGGAAGCTCTGGTTTCCTCCCACACCCCCAAAGATGTAGAGATTTGTAGGCTAATTGGCTTGGTAAAATTGTAAATTGTCTGTAATTTGTGTAGGATAGTGTTAGTGTCCAGGGATTGCTGGTCGGTACGGACTCAGTGGGCCGAAGGGCCCGTTTCCGCACTGTATCTCTAAACTAAACGATCTCCACATTCCACCTCTGAACCAATTATTGGTCACTCTTAAAAAGCTGTGATGAAATCTGAATATTCCCTCTTTTGCTTATAAACCCTTAAGTAAAATCATAACAAAGCTCTCAGACCCCTGCTGAATGTTCTTGTATAGCCAACATTGATAGACCTTTCCTTATCTAGCATAAATATGTCCTCTTAGCAAAAGGAAGATACAAATGCTGGTAGTAATACCCTTCAAGAATCTATGCTACTTCTCTTTGATCAACTCATGCTTGTCCAAGTGCTGTCTCCGATGATAGATTCAAGTAACAGTTTCACAATTGATATTAAACTGACAGATTGGTTGATTTACTGTCAGTTCTGAGGGTGAATTAATGTTTTTGGAAATTGAATGCATGAAATTTGTGACCGGCTACTGGTTTGATTGATGACTGCTAACCTCTAAATACAACATCCAAATAACTGTTTCTTAACAAAAGAAAGCATAGCCTTTATTTCTTAGCCTTAGTACTTGGTCATTATATTTGAATCACTTACCAATGAGTATACTTTTTACAGACTATCGTAACATTAAATCAGCATCTATGTGTAAGCTGCCTTTGATTATACACGACCTTATCCTGTAGACTATGTGTCTCTGGTGATTTGCCAAACCTGCGTCATTCAGTCAACTTTAACTCTTAGCTCACAAGGTCACTGGATAAATATGAATGAGAAAGTCTGCTTTACCTTGTCAGGTTATCCAATTATATATTGAATTATTACAGGAATTTCACCTTCACTACTCGATCTGAAGGTTCATTCACGAAATGATCAGACATTAACTAAGGAGGAACATCTTAACGTTGATCCTAATTTTGCTTCCCACTTATTTGAACTTGTTCCCTTACTGTATTTTTGCAGTTTATGGTAATTTACTAAAGCTAACTTTCCCTTACAGTTTCCTATTTTACCCATCTCAAAAAGGTCTCCTCTCAGTTGAAAGAATGAACGAAAGGTCTCGACCTGAAACATCACTTATTCCTTTTCTCCAGAGATGCTGTCTAACCCGCTGAGGTACTCCAGCATTTTCTGTCTATCTTCAGTGTAAACCAGCATCTGCAGTTTCTTCCTACACATCCAGTCTCTCTTCATTACTCAATCTTCAGACACCGAGGATCAGTCTTGTGGTATGGTAAGGCACTTTATTTGTTACATGTACCGAGGTACAGTGAATTCAGTTTTGTATACAGTTCAGTACACGTATCACTAAAACATAAGCACTTAGATACATATTAATTAAGCATCTCAGATATCAGGGGGATCGGGGTATGGAGAGAAGGCAGGTACGGGATACTGAGTTGGATGATCAGCCATGATCATATTGAATGGCGGTGCAGGCTCGAAGGGCCGAATGGCCTACTCCTGCACCTATTTTCTATGTTTCTATGATACAGTACAGGTGTACAGCAGTAGTACACACTGTGCAGAGGCCTTTCTCTGCTGTGTCCATGGGTCTGGATGCATTGCTGGTGTACCAGTAACCAGAAGTAGACATAGCAAGTACTTTGCGAAGAGTTTCCTCTGACTTTTATCTTCTAGTTTTGCAATATGAGCAGCATCCTTCTTGCTCAATTTGTGGCAGGATATGTTGACCCTTGTATTCAGTGAAATACTTTCATTCAGGTTCATTTGCTGGGCAAAGGATGCCCCTGGCAAGGTCAACATTTATTGCTCACCCTTAATTGGCCTTTAGAAGGTGGTGGTGCCACATCGTCATGATCTGCTGTAGTCCTTCTGGTAAATGAAGCTCCACAGTGTTATTGGGGAGTGAATTCAATGATGAGATTTTTCTAAGTCATGATGTTGTGTGACTTGGAGCATTACCTGCAAGTGATGGTGGTGTTCCGATGTACCTTCCACGCTTGTCCTCCATGGTGTCTAGGTCGTAGATTTGGAGACTGTTATGGGACGAGGCCAGACAGATAACTGCAATGCATTTTGTAGATGGTAAATGCTGCAACTAAGGGATGGAGTGAATGTTTAGGTTGGTGGCCAATTAATTAAGCTGTTTCACCCTGGATGGAGTTGAGCTTATTTAGTGGGATTGCCTTCATCCAGGAGAGTGCAGAGTATGCCATCACACCCGTGACTTGAGTCTTGGAAGAGGTGCCGGAAGCCAAACTATTTCCTTCAAGATATCCAGCTGGGATATTGTGTACAGGTTAGGTCTCCCGACCTAAGAAAGGATACACCTGCAACAGAGGGAGTGCAGCAATGGTTCACCAGATTGATCCTGAGGTGAGACGTTTGAAAATGATTGCAATTTTTTTTTTAAAAAAGAGACACGAGCTCATGGAAATATACAAAGCTTTTGTCGGGTAAAAGCATAAATAAGTTCATAAGTTATAGGAGCAAAATTAGGCCATTCAGCCCATCAAGTCTACTCCGCCATTCAATCACGGCTGATCTATCCCTCTCACCCCCATTCTCCTGCCTTTTCTGCATAACCCTCTGATACCCTTACTAATCAAGAATATGTCAATCTCTGCCTTAAAGATATCCATTGACTTGGCCTCCATAGCCGTCTGTGGCAATGAATTCACAGATTCACTACCCTGGGGGTGTTTTCCCTGGGTTGGAGTAACCCCAGGTCTGTTGTGCTGTGACACAGCAGCTCTACCGGCTGCACCACTGTGCCACCCAGAATGCACTGCATTTTTGATCAATCTGTGTTATGGAATATCAGTTGCTGTTCAAGAATGATTTTTCTATATTAAGGGATCAGGGAATATAGAATTAGTGCAGAACAATGATGCTGAGTTAGAAGGTTAGCCATGACCTCAATGAATGGAGGTGCCGGCATGTAAGGCCAAATGTGCCTCTCCTTAGTTCAGTTTATTATTGTTACCTGTACCGAGCAACAGTGAAAAGCTTTTGTGCCATGTGCCTGTCAGTGAAAAGACTATACATGATTACAATCAAGCCATCCAGTGTACAGGATAAAGCGTATAATATTTTGTGCAAGATAAGATCTAGTAAAGTCTGATTAAAGATGGTTCGAAGATCTCCAGTGAGGTAGATGGGAGGTCAGGAATGCTCTAGTTGGTGAGAGGGCAGTTTTCAATTGCCTGATAACAACTGGGAAGAATTCCTGCTTATCTGCTTATGTTCTTATCATTTGTTCTTGGTAAAAGCCACAATATTTAAGTGGCTTTCCCAGTTAGGCTTCTGTTCCACAAAGACCTCCAGGATGTTGATGCGAAAAGGTTTGCCAGTGGCAATGCCATTGAATGCCAAGAATGGCAGCCAGACTTAGTCTCTTGCTGGAGACTTCCATGGCTGCACATTCAATAACATTCGCAGAGTACCGATGTCATACATGTTCAGGCTTTACATCTCCTACTACTGCCAGGACATCGATCATCTTGATTTTTCCACTCCTCCCATCCACTCAATCTCACCTCTGCTAAACAGACAGCCCTTCACTCACTCTACACCAATCCCAATCTCGTTGTTAAACCTGCAGACAAGGGTAGTGGCGTAGTTTGGTGGATTGTCTCTACTTTGCTGGGTCTAGGTATCAGCCCTCAGATATCTCTTCATACCTTGACCATGACCCCAATGACGAACACCAGGCCACTCTCTCCCAAACCATCTCTCCCAGATCTGATAGCTTTCAGCTACCCCCCCCCCCCCCCCCCACCACCACCACCACACAGCCTCCAACCTGATAGTCCCTCAATCCCAAACTGACCTTTTCTATCTCCTACCCAAAATCATATCATATCATATATATACAGCCGGAAACAGGCCTTTTCGGCCCTCCAAGTCCGTGCCGCCCAGTGATCCCCGTACATTAACACTATCCTACACCCACTAGGGAAATTTTTTTTTTTTTTTACATTTACCCAGCCAATTAACCTACATACCTGTACGTCTTTCACAAACAGTAATGCCCTGATAGACCTATTGTTTCTCCCTGCTCTTACTCCACCAAACTCACCTCCTCACACCTTGACTCTATCTTGTTCCCTCCTTCTCACCTACATCAGGGACACATCTCACACACTCTTCACCACTTCAACAACTACAAGTCAACCACCGATTTTCCGGCAACTTGTGGTCCGGCAGCTCCTTTAATCCGGACAAAATTACGAGAGCGCGCTTGAAATCCCCCCTGGAAGTCCCCCAGAAAATGTGGTGACTAGGATGGGTGAGGTGTCCGATCTCTACCTCATCAGGACTTCCGTGGCCGATTGGCAGGTCGAATTCCACCCTTGCGGCTGGAGCTCTGGAACTTTCGCCCGGCCAGAGCCGGCAGATCCGTTCCCATAACCGACTTCTGAGGCTGACTTTGTGGTTTGGTATCTTGGCCCTTCGATGGCCTAGGCGGACCGTTCCGATACAGTTCGGCCCTGGAGGCTGCGACCTCAGTTGATCCAGCAAAACGGATAATCCAGCAAGGTTCTGGAACCAAGGCTGTTGGAAAATCCATGGTGGACCTGCATGCAAATGCAGACATCTGAAGTTGGTGTTGGTGAAAACTGAAAATTAGCAAATTAATGCCATGAGAAAGTTGCCTATAATCTTAATTTCTGGACTTAATCCCATGCAGTAATATTAATCGTCAACGAACTTGCAACCTTGGAAATCCTTAAAAATATGTTGTTCTACAACGCAAAATTTTATGATATCTCAAGAATCTCATCAGAAGAATTTTCAGGCTAATTTGCACATCATTAATACAACCCCTTGTTGACCTACCATTTTTTCAGCAACAATCACCCCTGTTTCTAGAATGAAAGGGGTTTACCCAGCAGGGTTATAGCAAGCTCAAAGTTTTATATTCTTCTCGAAAGAGTAGCCTTAATGGTTGTTTGCTTTGTTTTTACCTGTTTCCCACGAGCACTGAAATCTGAATCCCATGGTAAATCCAGAAATGGGAAAGAGAATTAACAATAGTCAGCAAAGTGAAAAATCAATATTTTTTATTTGGTCTGCTCTCAGCTCTCCTCAGAAATCTTTAAGTAGGAATTAAGTTTAAATGGATGGTCATGCTCATTCAGTCATGATGCCAACTTTTGACCCAATAACTAACCAGAGAAAAACCTGTTAGGAAATAAAATCAAGTATATAAAGGACCATTGAAGCCACTTTTTTTCCCTATAGTAGGAACTTGTATCTGAACTTTGAAATATAAATATTGTCATGCCTTTGGTCGATGGAGATATACAGCATAGAACTATGCCCTTCGGACCAACTTGCCCATGCCCACCCATTTGCCAAACCTGAGCTGGTCCCATGTGCCTGCGTTTGGCCCATGTCGACCTGAACCATTCCTATCCATGTACCTGTCCAGTGTCTTTTAAACATTGTGATTGTACGTGACTTTACTCACTAACCCCACTTGTGAAAAAGTTGCCTCTCAATTCTCCTTTAAAGTTTTTGCACTCGCACCTTAAAACTAAGCCCTCGAGTTTTACACTCCCCTATCCTGGAGAAAATACTGTGACCATTAACTTTATCTGTGTCCCTCCTGATTTTATAAACCTCTATAAGGTCACCTGTTAGCCCCCTACTCTCCAGAGGAAAAACACCCCAGCCCATTCATTATAACATTATAACATCTGTTGCAAAATGTCTTTAATTTAGTGTTTCAATTTAACTTTACATTTTTTGATACATTATCACTAACGTATAGCAGTTACTAATGTGTTTTGTAATTTTATAATTGATGCCATTTGAGTGTGAGTATTTTACTGTCAGAACGTTTTATAATATACTAGACCAAGTGGACCCGTTGGGCCCAAACCTCTCCTGCATTGGTGCAGCACCCTCTCCTCCCCCTCCCCTCTCCCCCTCCCCCCTCCCCTCCCCCCCTCCTCCCCTCTCCCCCCTCCTCCCCATCCCCTCTCCCCCCCTCCCTCCACTCCACCCCCTCCCTCCATCCCACCCCTCTCCCTCCCTAGGAAATAGATTTAAACTTTAAAATGTGAATAACTTAAAAAATATAACACTGATTTCAATGAAACTTCTTTCATTAGTACCAAAAAGGACGACAGTGAGTTAGGCGCGCTATCGTGTACTGTTTTGGCTGTAGTTCCGGAACAAACAAACAAACGAGAGTTTTAGTATATAGATTCTGCCTCCCACCCAGTTTTAGGTCGAACTGGTAACATTGCCAATGCTGGCTCAATAAACTAAGGGCACGTTGCAACATTCTACGTCCACAATATCATAAAGTTTCAATTATTTAAGAGCAATTGTGTGTAGATCACTCTGGACGACATTCAATGGACTTAGGACTGAGAAATGTAATCAAGGCTGAGGAAAGTATCACTGGTTAGTTAATGGGAAATTCACAAGAGCAAACTGTGAAAATAGGCAGATTATTTTCCTCCATCAGGGGAACGTGGACCTGCAAGTAATAGATGTGCGGTACGTCTACAATGCAGAAATGGAAGCATTGGTTAAATACTTACCTAGACCTGGCAAGTTTTCACTACAAGGGTTTCAATGGAACAGAGCCTGGTCCAACAGAGCCACCACAAATGGATGCATTAGAATATAGAACAGTACAGCACACGAACAAGCCCTTCAGCCCACAATGTCTGTGCCGAACATGATGGCAAGTTAAACTAATTTCCTTGGGACATTGCCATAGAACTCGTAAGCAGAGGAATTGTGTAAAACTGCACTAGGTTAAACAAAACTCACTTTCAGAGTGTGATCTCCAAGTTGAAGGAAGTTCAAAAATGATATATGGGGTTATAACAAATCTAAGAGAATACAAATATTAGGAAGACTAAATGGCTGAGAAATCTTTTCTTCCCAAAAAAAGTAGTGAACTGATAGCGATATTTAGTATTCAGAAAATGAAGCAGCACATCCAAGGAGACCTAGGCGACATTATGGTATGAGCTGCTAAACATCGAACAGTGCAGCATCGCAACAGGCCCTTCGGCCCACATGTCCATGCCAAACATGATGCCAAGTTTAACTAATCTCCTCTGCCTGCACCTGATAAGTGGTAACTAGCATTGGTGTCATAAATGTACCAGCTATTACCGAGATATGTTTTGGACATGACGATAAGACAATGATGACAATTTAGATTTAACATCCTAGATGTTTTAGACATGACAAAGGATTTAAGGTGATTTTGTTCAGTTTAGTTTACAGTGCGGAAACAGGCCCTTCGGCCCACCGAATCTGCGCCGACCAGCGATCCCCGCGCTATCCTACAAACAAAGGAAAATTTACAATTTTTACTGAAGCCAATTAAACTACAACCTACAAACCTGTACATCTTTGGAGTGTGGGAGGAAACCCACGCAGGTTTTTGGCAGAATGTACAAACTCCATACAAATAGCACCCGTAGTCAGGATTGAACCAGGGTCTTTATTGCTGTAAGGTAGCAACTCTACTGCTGCGCCACTGTTCCGCCCCAAGAGAGATGACCAAGAGAAAACAATCAATATGAAGAGATTATATTATAGTCTTCTCAATAGCCTGCAAGTGCTATAGGACCAGGCAGACTATGGAATTTGAAAAAGATCATTTAATGGGCGATTTTTACTTCCCTGATGTCGACTGGGACTTCATGGTGTGTTGTCAACATTATGTACTACTCAGATGTGTAGGAAGGAGCTGGAGATGCTTGTTTAAACTGAAGATAGACACAAAAAGCCGGAGTAACTCATCGGGATAGGCAGCATCTTTGGAGAGATGGAATGGGTGACGTTTCAGGTCGAGGCCCTTCAGACTGATTTGGGATAAGGGAAATGAGAGATATAGGTGATGGTGTAGAGAGATAAAGAACAACAAATGAATGATAAGCAAAAAAGTACGATGACAAAGGAAACAGGCCATTGTTAGGTGTTTGTTGGGTAACAACGAGAAGCTAGTACGACCTGGATTCTTTATCTCTCTACATCATCGCCTATATCTCTTTTTTTCCTTCATCCCTAACCAGACTGAAGAAGGGTCTCGACCCAAAACGTCATCCATTCCTTCTCTCCAGAGATGCTGCCTGCCCCGCTGAGATACTCCAGCTTTTTGTGTCTATCTTGTGCTACTCAGATAGACTACTGCAGACAGTATCTCCCGTATCCGCAGTCTCCCATCACCAAGCAGGAACAAAGGCACGGGGGCATCAGCACACCACCACCTACCTGCTGGTTCCCCTCTCATCATGCTGACTTGCAAACATATCGCTGTGCCTTCACCGTCACCAGCTCCTTCGGTCCATTTTGTTTTTAAAAAGTGAGATACTTTCACAAGGGATTGCACTGGCAAAAGTATGGCCTATAAATGTTCAGATGAGACCATTCTGTGTGTTTGTCGACGGCAGCTTGTGCTTAAACCCACCGAAGGTTTAGCTATTTCCTGTAATCTGATCTCAAGTTGTGATTTGAAGAGTTGAGTTTTTTCTTTGAAATTAAAAAATAGGGAGAACTTCAAGCAATAAAAACTGAAATTTCGTTGTGAAGCTGGGTAACTTTAGCCGTCTAGTACCCTATTTAATTTTGGTGACATTCTATGACTAATCCAGGCTTTCTGCCCTAAATGCACATTGGGCTAAATTTCCCTGTAGTGTTAAGCTTATGTTAGTTTAGGGGAGATGCGTAAAGGGGGGTAGTTTGGCGATTTAACTCTTTTTAGAGAGCTTTAATGAGTTGCTATCGACAAAAGCGGTAGTGGGGACTAGGTCTGGACAACAGCCTGCCTTAGAAATGTGTCAAATGATGTTTGTTCAGAAACCTGTCCAGATACTAACTTGCTTGTTGAGTAAAGGAAGTGTTAATTAAGTGACACAGGACCCCTTTCACTCAGGCTGATTGCGTTGTTTGGCTGCTTCATTAGTTGCATCGAGTGTATCAGTACATGACAGCAGGGCCAGGGCCCAGATGAGGTTAGAAGTCGTATTGTGACCAGACAACAACACATGGAAACTAAATAAAAGAACATGTAATGTGATTTAAGTACCATGACCAAATTCTATTAAAGGCAGCGTGGTTACCGAGACAAGAAAGAAAGCAATCTCTA
Source organism: Rhinoraja longicauda (assembly GCF_053455715.1). NCBI lineage: Eukaryota > Metazoa > Chordata > Chondrichthyes > Rajiformes > Arhynchobatidae > Rhinoraja > Rhinoraja longicauda. The sequence continues at coordinate 9,194,110 of NC_135963.1, read as the reverse complement.
AAGAGATGTATTTCTCCTAGCGATGAGTACACCAACCATCTGGCTCCGAGTCTGGCCTTATAACCCACTATAGAAAAACTCAAGTCTGTAAATAATGACAATACCCCTCAGGGAACTTACTGTAGTCAAAACTGTATATTTAAGAAATCCCTTACAGATGAAAAGGACGAAAGTGTCTGGACATCTATTCAAAATGTATATTTAAGATTGTTTTTTTAATGAGTTTTAATATTTTCACTGCAGTTTCACTGCAATGCTCCTTGCTTAAGATTAAAGAAATGTAAACATATAAACATATTCTTTGTGAAGGCCATGTGTTTTTTAACGGTATGTGTTTTTTTTCCTTTTGCTTTACCTTTGTTATCTGCAGTAAACTATTGAAGAGAGGCTGTAAGTAGTAAGAGCACTGGTTAATTTTTTGGTTCAGTTAAAATATGCATACTAGCTGAAATGTGGCATTTTTCCCCAAACTACTCCAAATAAAATTATCCTGTTTGCAAAGGTGTCTGTCTGTCCAGGACAGCAATGAAAGTAAAGGGCGTGTGAGTTTTGAAGTTAATATTCACATATGGAGCCTTGAAATATTCATATTAAGCATTTAGATTCACTATTTGTAAAACCAAAAAATGTAAATTGTTTTAACTTTTAAGTCATCCACAAGAATTACTTTATTTCTGTTTATACATTAGGTTAACATCCACCAGCTTCATCATAATGCCTTTGTTTGCCTTCAGTAAATTATATTAGAAGCTGGCCTGTTCACATTACTTTAGAAATCCTGGAAGGAACATTCAAAGATAAGACCCGGAGAAGAGGTCTAGTCATATTTGTGATGAACGCAAGTAATGGCATAAGTTCTGAGTCCCCGAGCCCAGGAAATCGATGGGTTTCCATTATCAGGTTCGGGTGGGTCACTGGTCTGGTCAATGAGCTGTTAGAGGTGGTGCACAGAGGTGAGCCTGACCAGTCAATCGGTGCTGACAAGAGGAAAATATGCTGACAGTCGGTATGAACAAGTCGAGACACAGATTTGCACTTCACTTCCTGCCCAAAGAGACTTTGGAGCAAGACCGTTTACAAGAGCGAGCATGCTCGTTACGAGAGAGGGGCAGACACAATTGGCCAACCCATTGCACCCTTTCAGGTCAGCCTTCCGATCACCACCTGACGGGCCTTCATCAAACACGCCTTAGTTATTTACATAGGACGGTAAAGCATCGGGATGCTGGAGGTTGGGGGCGAGGGTCTTGGATTATCATCGACCGATCAATCTATCTCAACATCAACAGCCCTTTCGTTTTCCTATTAAATAACATTTTGACATTGTGTTCATGACCGTCTCCGAACATCATAAATACTTTTTTTTTAAGTCTTTTTTTCTGTACGCATTCCATTACTCGTTAACATTCCGTGAATAATTTACATATTTCTGGGTTACATCTAATTCACCTTGATACATGGTTCTGAATTACATTGGCTCACGTTTTCATTCAACATCAGGACGGCGCTGAAGGTCGACTTTTTATATTGACTTCCACAGTCGTTGACGAAATTACAATTTCAGTTAAAGTTTCTTCAAATGTTTTTTTTAAAACTAATTCTATTTTAAAGACTTCTCCATCGCGTTTAGTTTTTGTGTTAATAACTGGGTCACGGTACTCAAATCAGAATATTGGCCCAATATAATGCCGAATGCATTGCCGAATATGTACCCAACATAAAGCTTGATTGAGATGTTTTATCTATGTCACGTACAATGGAGCTGTTCTGCAGACGTAAGAAATGTTGCATAAAGAAAGTTCCGCTGGAAACCGAGAAATTGGTGTGTGAAAATTTAGCTTTAATGCTTTCTTGTCTCATTTTGTCTGTAATCTACCAATCGTGGACGCGGGGGCTGCAGGGAATTCAGGTTAATATGTTGACAGACTTAACAATCCAGGGTCATGTAGCACAACACGCTTCACTGGTTCAGTTGAGTGCGCCCCTCTGACAGGTTCTAATCACCCAGTGCCCTCAAGGCAGAGGTACAGATAGGATTTTAATTACTGCATTAAAGACAATTTTGCCAGTACAAAATTGAGACATAATTAAGGCTCAGAATTTTAATAATTGTCTTAGCTAATTGGGCAGACAAGTATTTTATGCGGCAATTGTTAAACCCTGCGACGATTAGATAATTAGTATTTCAAAATGACTAAATTGTGCTCTTGATTACAAATTAAAGACGAGAGAAGGCCATCGACCGGGTCTCTGCAAATGCATTAAATGAAAGATCAGGTTTTTTTTTTGGTTTATAAGGAATGTTACGTTTCATCGGTTACATTAGTTCAAGTACTGCAATGAGAGTCAGTGAGTCATTAAAAAAAAATATGATAAGTACCGGTGCAAGAATAATGTGAATGGGCTAAATGTATTGACATTGTGTGGTGTATGTGTTTTCCCGAATAACTGGATTTCCGCAAAATAACACAAACACGGTGAATTAAGATGCAATCAGCTTTGCTATTACAGATTATTCATGCGCACATTGTTGCCCAGTGTTCCATTACACGTGTCTTTGGTGGAATGGTAGTCGTGCAAGGAAGTCCAGTGTACATACACCTCCCACCCATACCGATGGCCTGATCGCATGTCTTATACAAACAGGGTTCTAACCTACACATAATGCGAATGAGCGCATTTAAGCTGAGATCTGCCCAGTGTCTAGTGCGGTTACTCACGGCACCCTAGTGAAAAGCGGGAAAACAAAACTGCTCTACGATCCCGGCCTCTCTATTTTTATGTCCACAGTAAATGAATGATTGGAGGAACAAACGGTTGTCTTTTCTCTTCTCTCATCACGTCGGTCAAAGAAAGTCATTCGTTAGGTTGGATTAGACTCATTGTACTAAAGTGACACGTTATGTGACACCTAATGTGTCTTTTTATTTTGTCTGTTTTATTTTAACTCCAGTGCCAACAAGCTATCTTTGATTTATGATATGGCTGATGACAATTTCGTGGAGCTTACATTGATACAGAGATATCTGTGTTGATGAATGAAGGTTTAAGGGCTTCTGTGGAATGCACCGTCCTGATGCGTACATCCATAATTTGTGTTGTTGATTCGGTGAAAACAATCAATTTTAAACAATAATAGAAATACCAAGCGGGGTTGCCCTGCAACAAAGCCCATCCAAGTAATAGCACTAGACCAGTGATTATTTGACGACTTCTACAGATTGTGTTGTGTCCTGGCTCACTGAAACACCTCTGGCGATATCATTATTTTCTATTAATTACTCGCTAAAACATGCCTTTAGAAGCGGAGATAGGTGTGACAGGGTGCTGGTCACTAAACAGCTGCCCCCATCCATATACCCGGAGGCGAAATGTGACCTCCTTTCTATCTTCCCCTTTGATAACAACGAGTGGTTAACCAAAACATTGGATTTTTTTTTTGAAGATTAAGGAAAATAACATTAGCGTTTTTATACCGACTGTTGGACGGTAAACGCGCAAAAGTAAATGGTCATGAAATATGCATTTTGTTTGCTATGAAATGGACTTGTGGAATAGAATATTGCTGCCTTATAAGAAAGGCATTCGCCATATCTTATACAAATCTAAATGTTCTATACATTATTTGAATACAATGGATAAGGCCCGCAATTTAAATGGCACCCAGTCTCGTGTCTTTATATATGTAAAATGTATGATAGATCTTGTCGATGCGTATGTATGTCTAATTTGTATACATAATATTACAACCCTACCACTAATTGCATACGTGTCTGTGCTGTAAGAAGCGGGCATCAATTTAAATCCCAGCAGGGGATGCTAACCTATCACTTGAAAACAAATACAATTTAGAACACAAAACTCCGACAAATTAACCGCGGCTCTGTTTTCCCTGTAAAACCTCCAGTTTACCTTTCCACTTGACGTATGCTACACTTTGAAATGCGTTCCAGCTTTCTCTTTGTCACACGCGCTAGCCAGCAGACATGCAGATCTGCAGCCGAACGCGAGGGGCCACTGTGCAGTTGCACTGAAGGGACTATCACGGTGCATGTATCTCCACAGCACAGTGGGGGCTGCTTTGCAAACGTGTTCTCGTGGTGTGGAGTTTTGCAAAGTGATTCTCCAGATACAAGTGACAAACATTTTACGATTGTTTTTTAAACATTTTTTTTAAAAAATTGTTAAACACCTGCGACGTCAATGAAGTCAATTGATATTTTTAAGGCAGAGAGAGAGAGATGGATTCTTGATTAGTTCGGGGGTTATTGGGACAAGGCAGGAGAATGGAGTTAGGAGGGAGAGATAGATCAGCCATGATTGAATGGCGGAGTAGACTTGATGGGCCGAATGGCCCAATTCTGCTCCTATCACTCGGGACCTTATGATGTCCAAATCAGACAACGTGACAAAAATAACTTAGAATGGTGATGTTGTGAAAAATGCAACTCAATGCCACCGAAAACAAAAACAAAAACAAATAAAAGCGTTGTGACAGACAATGTTATGTGTTAACAAATAAATAAAACGAAACAATGCACCCTCGTTTGTCCGTTTACGCCAATTTCTCCCGCGGAAGCAAGTAGTGTTCAAGGCAATGTGTTCTCCTTTCGCTGTCGGGCGAAAGCAGTATCGAGGTTATGGCGCGTCCATGAGCAGCCGATTAGAAAACCCCGGAGGCCTGGGAAATTCACCTCCGAATCAGTACGTGACTGGATATTTATTTGATCCTAACTTCAGCGTGCTGCCCATGGGCGAAACACACAAAAGCATGAAAGGAACGGAAACCCGGGGACAAAGTAAGTAACAAAAAGATGTTTCCAAAGTAATCTAACACAGGCACTGTGGCGGTGTGATTTACCTGTTATGTAGGGATAAGCCGTGAAGGCAGCCCTCAGCTTTTTACAAACTGCGCGTCAAAAACGCACGATTTTCAAGAGAGAGAGAAAAAAGTAGGGAACTGCCAACATTTCTGCTCCATCGGCAGAACTGTATCGGTTTAAAATGAAATCAAACCACGGAACGATTGGCCAAACTACCCCTGATTTAGCCGGTGATTAAGGAGAGACTTAGCAGTGAAATTGATTAGTATCTCTAACACAATCTGTTCGCACCAGCAAAGTGTAAATGATACAGCCGAACTATTTTAGTTCATTCCCTTTGTCATCTACGCCTCTGCAAGGCAGGTCGACAGCTCAACCCAAGCAAGATAGCTTTCCTGACTTTACATTGTGACCCGGACGGCGCCCGCCCTCCACTCTTAACACTGACTGCAGAGTGTGTGTGTTTGTGTGTGTGTTTGTGTTCTCTGGCGCTTTCTCGCCAGAACCATCCAAGGTACAGAAAGTAATCGCTGACTGAATGAAATTATTGTTCCCAAGCCACTTCCGGTCTGAAGCATTGAGACACGTCGTCAAGACGGCAAATGTTGGCTGCAAGACTTTGGCGCCGAAGCAATCAGGAATGGGCCCCGTGCTTTTGTTACAGCTGACAGGAAATCTGCAACAGCGCACCAGAGGACAGTACATATCTTTTAAAGCGCCGAAGGAGCAAAGCAGCCCAATTATTATTGTTAAAAGTTGATTTATATAGCTTGATATATGGAGACATTGTGGCCATTTCAAAAACTACTTTGAATTTCCTTTGGAAATGAGAAAACTCAGCTCTGCAATCCGTGTACAATATTGTAAATGTGCTGAATTAATAAGTAAATGTGCACGTTGAAATAGCAGTAAAGTACTAGAATTGGATTGATAAAATACAAACTATAGGGAATAATCAGGATTTAATCGGCGCCTTGATGGCCAGAGAGTCATAAAATGATGCAGTGTGGGCCCAACTTGCCCACACCGGCCAACATGTCCCAGCTACACTAGTCCTTTGGCCCATATCCCTCCAAACCTGTCCTATCCATGTACCTGTCTAACTGTTTGTTAAATTTTGGGATAGTCCCTGCCTCAACTGGCACTAGTCCCTGCCTCAACCTCCTCTGGCAGCTTGTTCCATACACCCACCACCCTTTGTGTGAAGAATTGTCAGTGAAGAATCATTTGGGGTCAGTTACATTTCAAAGCGAATATACATCATGCTGGTATCCAAGTACTTAAACTCTTAAGAAAGAGGGAACATACAAATATTTAACAACTTCATTCGGTCAATTAAGTACTTTCGAAATGTACGCACTGCCGTAAGATTGTTGTACACCAGGCGCACAGCAAAATCCAAGAAACAGCGTTGAGATAATGATCTGATGATCTGCTTTACAGATGTGAGTGGAGAGATAAATATTGCCCAGGATTCCGGAGTTTTCTGGATTGTTGCCACAAAATAGTTCGCATCACCTAGAGAGGCCGGCCGGAGCTTTGCTATATACTGACTGGTGAAAGATGCTGCCACAGACGTTGCTGCGCGCTGACAGTACTGCTCTTGCATGTCGACCTGGATCATGTGCTCAGAACTCAAAGAGAGAGAGAGAGAGAGAGAAGAGTTGCGCCCACACCCTGACTCTGTAGCAAGTCTGTCTGTTGCTTGGTGCTGTCCCACCTGCCCGCGTTTGGTCCATATCCCTGTGACGCTGAGTTACTCCAGCTTTTTGTGTCTATCTTCAGTAGCAATGGGTGCCGGGGTCTATGATGGAGGCAGATAGGTTAATGGCGTTGAAAAGGCCTTTATATATACAGGGGGTGGAGGGATGTGGATCATGTGCAGCCAGATGAGATTAGTTTATCTTGACATTCATTCAGTCTGAAGAAGGGTCTCGACCCGAAACGTCACCCATTCCTTCTCTCCTGAGATGCTGCCTGACCCACTGAGTTACTCCAGCATTTTGTGAATAAATACCTTCGATTTGTACCAGCATCTGCAGCTATTTTCTTATACTTGACATTCATTCTATTCGGCACCAACATTGTGGGCCGAAGAGCTTGTTCCTATTCTGTACCTTTCTGTCTGTTCTGCAGCTGTCTGAAGAAGGGTCTCGACCCGGAACGTCACCTATTCCTTTCCCCCAGAGATGCTGCCTGTACCGCCGAGTTACTCCAGCTTTGTGTGTCCAACTACGGTTTAAACCAGCCTCTGTAGTCCCTTCCTACACGGTGCCTTTCGACATTCTGTGTGAACCAAGAACCTTTTTTTCTGGGAGCGAATATTTGGCACAAGGCACTCTTGCCTCATACCAATAATGGAATAGGTAGGCTCCAATCTAAAGATTTAACCATAGTGTCAAATCTCATATTGTCCATAACTAAGATAGACACAAAATGCTGGAGTAACTCAGCAGGTCAGGCAGCATCTCTGGAGAAAAGGAATGGGTGACGTTTCGGGTCGAGACCCTTCTTCAGAATGAGACCAAGCCAATCTTCGCCGGGTTGTCGAAAAGCTACACAATAATTCTCAGTATCTCTAAACTAAACTAAACTTAACTAAACTAAACTAAAGTAAGGCCGCATTATATTGTGACGACGACTCGCAGGTTGAGACGCTATTGATAGTGTTTTCATGAGATCTGACTTACTGGTACTGTGCAAGAAGGAACTGCAGATGCTGGTTTAAACCGAAGATAGACACAAAAAGCTGGAGTAACTCAGCGGGACAGGCAGCATCTCTGGAGAGAAGGAGTGGGCGACATTTCGGGTCGAGACCCTTCTTCAGACTGAGCTTCTTCAGTCTGAAGAAGGGTCTCGACCCGAAACGTCACCCATTCCTTCTCTCCAGAGATGCTGCCTGTCCCGCTGAGTTACTTCAGCTCTTTGTGTCTATCCCGGTAATGTACACGTTAGTGCAAGTGGCCAGGGGTGTTAGGATTGTCTCGTTCTTTTAGAAATGTCACTTTCACCGTTACTTAAGTGAGATTGTTTAAGTTCTTTATAATTGATTGGTAGTGAAACGGTGAGGCCAACATTTAAGTCGTTTATTAGAATGTTTGCAAGTCTGGTCCTACAATCATAAATTGGATTAAAATTCAATTTGCAAAATTACGCGATATTAAAATCCATGGGACTATTTAACACTCGTGTAACTTTTTCCCTTGCCAGTTTGTGGAATGACAAGTACAAACAATATTAAAGGGTAACGCTGGCTCCATCACATGTTTTTATTTTCAAAACGGGAGTTGACTATGAGCTCGTATAGTATGTTGAGACTCTTTAAATCTTTGTCAGGAATGGTTGTCGAAAATCAAAACCCTTTAAACTCACCAAGAAAACTAGACATCTACAGGCTTACAACCAATAGCAAAAGTTAGACATAGAAAACAAACAAGGAGAGTTAACTCCTATAAAAGTTTAAAGCACCCATTTAAGTTTAGGATGGAATTCAGACCTGCCATGTTTGCAAAAACAAAGCAAACAAAAACAATGTACATTCTTTTGGAAGTTAGACGCAAACTGCTGGAGTAACTCAGCGGGACAGGTAGCATCTCTCGAGTCTCGACCCGAAACGTCACCCATTCCTTCTCTCCCGAGATGCTGCCTGACCTGCTGAGTTACTCCAGCATTTTGTGAATAAATCGATTTGTACCAGTATCTGCAGTTATTTTATTACATCTCTCTTTCTTACATTCCTACTCTCGAGTAGGAATGGGTGACGTTTCGGGCCCATCGAGACGAACGTTTCTTCAGACTCTCTGAAGAAGGGTCTCGACCCGAAACGTCACCCATTCCTACTCTCGAGAGTAGGAATGTCCCGCTGAGTTATTCCAGCATTTTGTGTCCATCTTCGGTATAAACCAGTATCTGCAGTTCCTTCCTACACACATATTTTGGAAGTTACTGGATTGAATTTGCACCCAATATATTCAGGCACTAATCATACTTAATTAGAGGAACATCGTGGGGGAGACTTGTTCAATTGCTGTCTGTGTGGTTGTGGGCGGTGTAGGCGCACATAGTTTCTCTCACGGGAATCAAAATCACCGGATTGTTTTAATATTCACAATGCGATTAAGGCGGGTCCTTATCTGCTACTTAAAGTTAATTAGCTACTTAAACTTTAATGTGTAGGAAAGAATTGCAGTTACTGGTTTACACTAGATAGAACCAAAATGCTGGAGTAACTCAGCGTGAAGAAGGGTCTCGACCCTAAACGTCACCCATTCCTTATATCCAGAAATGGTGCCTGTCCCGCTGAGTTACTCCAGCATTGTGTGTTTACTTAAACTTGATGTTCGTTTCCCGATGGTCCAATTTCATTAAATAATTATCTAACAAAAAATACTATGGTAAACCTTCTACATTACTGACATGAATTAAAGTGGATGCCCCATCCAGAGTGAAGACATAGAGTGCCTACCACAACATTAATGTCCCTGCCACAATGGAACTATATGTGATGTATAGGAAGGAGTTGCAGATGTTGATTTATCTCAAAGAGAGACACAAAATGCTGGAGTAACTCAGAGGGACAGGGAGCATCTCTGGAGAGAAGGAACGTGTGACGTTTCGGGTCGACACCCTTCTTCAGACCGAGACAGATTCTGAAGAAGGGCTGCTATCCGAAACGCCACCTATCCCTTCTCTCCAGAGATGCCGCCTGACACCAGCATTTTGTGCCTATCTTGTGAGAGACAGTTGACGCTTTCGAAGTCAGCACTATTCCTGGAGACAGACTCTCCACAATCTCCTCATTCGAGGACCTCGCTATCCTCAATTTATTTTCCAGTGAACTTCACATCCAATTTACAACCCACCAGTTGTGTAAATAGATAGGTGAAGGCCGACCACTTTGGAACAGTTTTCGTGCTGCGGGGTGAGCTATCCATTCTGAAGGTGCAGGCAAAATGTGTAGGAAGGAACTGCAGATGCTGCTTTCCACCGAAGGTGGACACAAAATGCTGGAGCCTGAAGAAGGGTCTCGAAACGTCACCCATATCTTCTATCCGGGGTTGCTGAGTCACTCCAGCACTTTGTGTCTGTCTTTACTCTGGAGGGGCATGCAATTTAATTCACGTCAGTAATGTAAAAGGAATACCATAGTATGTTTTGTTAGATACTTAGATGATGAAATTGGACTATCAGGAAACGAACATCAAGTTTAAGTTGACACACTATGCTGGAGTAACTCAGCGGGACAGGCAGCATTTCTGGATGTAAGGGACGGGCGATGTTTAGGGTCGAGACCCTTCTTCCCGCCGAGTTACTCCAGCATTTTGTGTCTATTTTCGGTGGAAACCAGCGTCTGTAATTCCTTCCTACATATCAAGTAGCTAGACTATCAAATATCTAAAAACTGCTCAGTCCTCTAACTCCTTCGAAACATAACGAATGCTTGCTTGCACACCGAAGACAGTTTATCCGACCTTTCAGAGTAGATAACTTTCTTGCTACTTAATTATAATATAAATTTCAAGCGTGTTATTTATCTGGCAGAGAATTTCTCCGCTGTATCAAAACTTAACTGAGGATAAACACAAAATGCTGGAGTAACTCAGCGGGACAACCCGACTGAATTATTTTGTGCGTTGGCTTAAATCTATGAACGCGGATTGCTGTTTATTGAGGAAAACGGACAAGTTTTCAAACAACGTTTGTCAAACAATGTGGTCTGTGCTCTGGCTACCTCGTGGGCCTTGGAAGCATCGCTTCGCAGTAAGAGTGGAGGCAGCTAACGCGCTCCTGTGATATCTACACATATAAGGGCAGACAAACGCCGGCCGCACACACGCTCGGCGGTCACCACGAACATACCCCATTATCTTAGCTCTTCATAATATCAACCACCTTTACTTGAAAAGTATAATTTGAATGCCTCCCTTACCATTTTCTTGCGAAAACTATTTGCCTGTAATATGTATGTGCAACACATATAAAGCACACTGCTGACGATACAACGTTTTGGGAATTTATTAGTATATTAATTGTAGGCTTTACATATCCGATCAGTAAAATTGAGAAATGTGATACGCAGCTGATTGGAACAAGGTATTATCGTAGGACAATTATATGAGGTGTTTTTCTCTAACCTATAATAGCGTCTCAAAGCACCTGGGAGAAAACAAACAGATATGATATATGTTGGAAATAAAGAAAAGACACGTTTAGGTACGGCCACCGCAGCATGAATGAGCAAGAAACAGTCACATTATACAGTCATCACGTTCTCTCTTCATTTTGTTATATTATGGACATGATTATAATTATCGTAATTGATAATATTCTTAATGGGATCATTTTTATGACTTCAAATGAATGACGTTGGCACTAAGGTCGCTTGCAAGTTTCTCTTACCCACTGAAACCTCTTTTACATGAAATATTTTTATTCGATGTTAATCTTATTATTTGGGAATACTGGCGAGTCAAACAACAGAATACGTCCATTCTCCAGAGCTGGGACGTTTTTCCAATTGAGATTCTTGGCATTTCAATTCTCCAAACGGCAGGAGAAATCGACTGATTACCTGGTGGAGCAGCGGGAAATTAAAAAAAAGAAAACACGTTCTCATTTGGCCTTGCGTATCGCCGCTCTCCTCCTCTAATTGCAAGCTGACTGCAGAGGCAGTTAGCGAGGTAGAAGACGATGACTGGGGCGGGAGAGACAAGTGGAAGGGAAGGGTGACACATTAAAGCGCCATCGTATGTGAAGCTAACAGCCACATTCCTCACTTTACAAAATCACACGCGGCTTTCGAGACAAGTAGCTTGTCGTACGCTTGAGTTTTTCCCGTGTATATAGTGTCAATCTTAAAAGAACCATCTCGTGCTTGGGGAAAAGTGAACGGTCCCATATTTCTTCTGCCTTTTTTTTTTGTTGCCAAATCCTCGCTCCATTCTCGGGTTAGACGGGCAATAATAACACGTTTCGGATTGAACGACATCAGTAATTAACATATTGAAGGTTGCTGTCAAGCTACCTTTAGCGACGTCCAGAAATGTTATTAAATTAAGCAGCGCGGCCTAATACACAGGATGTGTGCACGTATCTTGAAGAATATTGCACTTACTCTGCAAAAGCAATGCGACATAAATAGCTTTTTAAATTAGTATGATATTGGTAGGATTATGTGGCTGAACTTTTTTATCTGAACCTCAGGGAACGATCCCGTGGAAGTGCTTCTTTGTAAACATTATGCGCTGCAAGACCCGAGATACTCATTTCTTGAGAAGACTATCCATTTGTAATTGATATTCATTTCGGTCACTGGGGAAGGCTGATCCTGGATCTCCGAATGACTGCCACAGTCTTAATTCAGTCTAAAGGTTATTGTCCCAGTATCATGCATACCATTCTGTAATATCTGGTATTGTAACATAGATGGAAACAATCTATAAGATAAAAAAAAACACACACACACACACACACACACACACACACACATATATATGTGTATATATGTATATATATATGCATACATATATGTATATGCACACACACACACATATATATATATATATGTGTATGTGTGTGTGTGTGTACGTGTGCATACATATGTATAGATGCGTGTGTTTGTGTCACACATAACACAAACGCACGCACGCATATATATATATATATATATATATATATATGCACACACATATATACGCACACACATAAATATATATACATATGTGTGCGTATGTACTGACATTTAATTGCATTCATATCACATATCTATATACATCTATATATTTATATATGTGTGTGTGTATATATATGTGTATATATATGTATATACGATAGATAGATAGATAGATAGATAGATAGATAGATAGATAGATAGATAGATAGATAGATAGATAGATGATATACATGCAATTAAAATGCCAGTTCCAATATAATTGCGATTATCTGCTCTGTTGTTTCCATAATATAATTAAATATTTGCATGGTAAAAATAAGGCTATGCACATGACACATTTGTCAATTTGTATATTTCTGCACCACCACCCTTATGTGAATAAGAGTTATTAAGATATAATTAGTGGCAGGCCGTCAGAATGGACGTTTTCTCCGTTATCCTGTGGCTGCACGGTTCATTTTTGAAGGGGGTAGATTTTGCACGCCAGGCCTAGGTTTTTTTTTCCCATAATAAAATATTTATTTTGGTGCAACTTTTCCGTCTGAGTCGGCCTACGTGTTCGGGTTAGCGTGTTATTTGGCTACTTGGGAAAAGTCTCCAAACGTGTTTGTAATGACGGCTGTGACAGGGAACCTGCCGGAACGGCGTTACTCCGCTGGTATTGTGGGTTTTGTCGAAGTTAATCTTGATTTGAAAGCAGGACCCTGGATAGTTCCAGCACCTGCCATCGCTTTGCATATCCAGTGTGTCATTAAAATATGAATGGCTCGACAAAACGCTCTCTTGTTACTGTAGTCGGCTCATTATATTTTCCTCCTCAATCCGTTCTGTCAACGTTTGGTCGTCCTCCGTTGTAAACACCCGTGTTCACTCGCGTTTCCAAACTATGTTTATAATTACCACTTGGCAACTGCGAGCGGCGAAAGTGAAACAAATCGCCGTGCGCTCAGCGGAGCCTGTGGGGTTGTTTTTTTTTGGGTGGGGGTGGGGGACGACTTTAATGGTTTGCGATTAATGCCAGGCTGTTTTTCCGGGACCCCGGCCGCTCATTCGAAAGCTCCGAGCTGACAACGCGTGTAAATTTCATGATCATCCTGGGACCTGTCACCTGTTCTACTTACTACCTGTCACTGGAGGTTTGCAGTTTTGCTTCACGCCAGCCTATTCTCTCCCCAGTTCCAAATGAACACTTGCAATCTTCTCTCCTCAAGCCGTCCAAAAGTTACAAGATCCATTTGCAGTCTCCTTTGTTAAAACAAACTTAACGGGGTCGAGTTGTAAATTGTTAGTTCGTGTTAGAAGGAACTGCAGATGCTGCTTTACACCGACGATAGACACAAAATGCTGGAGCACTCAGCGGGTCGGGCAGCAACTCTGTAGTATCAACCACATATAGGTCGTTGTATGTATATTTCTTTATTCTTTTATCTCCAGAGACGCTGCCCGATCCCCTGAGTTACTCCAGCATTTTGTGCCTATCTAAATTGTTAGTTTAGTTTAGTTTAGTTTAGAGATATAGCGCGAAAACAGGCCCTTCGCCCCACCGAGTCCTCGCCGACCAGCACTATCCCACACACTAGGGGCAATTTACAATTTTTACCGAAGACAGTTGACCTACAAACATGTATGTCTTTGGAGTGTGGGAGGAAACCGGAGCACCCGGAGAAACCCTACGCGGTCACGGGGGGGACGGGGGGGAGGGGGGGACGGGAACGTACAAACTCCGTCCAGACAGCACCCGAGGTCAGGATCGAACCCGGGTCCCTGGCGCTGTAAGGCAGGAACTCTACCGCTGTGACACAAGTTCAAGATAGGTTTAAACAAATGGCATTTTAAACTTTGTTTGGGAGTAATCTGTTTACAAGTTTGTTCAGAGGTAATTACAAGTCGATGCTGACATTATTGTGAAAACAGTAGCCTGGTCAACGTGAATGCTTTCTATGAAATGTTATTCACCGCAAAGCGGCAGTGAATCAACCACACATAGGCCGTGGTGTGGATATTTCTTTATTCTCTTTTCCGTGCCTCATCGTTGCAAACTTTGAGCTGAGAGTTTTAGCATTTCACAATTTCCTGTATGGCATTAGACCTCCACTACATATTATAAGATTACCTCTCCCGCCCCGTGGCGAACATCTTACATTCCAGACTGTGTAAAGTACACCCCGCAATGTTGAAAAATATAGAGATCACGCTTCATATTATCTGCCTCCTGGCGAGCGTTTGATTCGACATATCAAAAACTTATTAAGGCTTTGGCTACAAGAGGGCAGTGCTTAGGGAGAGGTCTGTCGTCAAGGCAAAGTCAAATCAAAACATAACGCCGATTGGAAGATCACATTTCCAAAACAATAATCGCATTAACCATATTGACAGCCAAGCAGATGAAATTACCGGTCTTACAGCAGCAAACATCGGCGAGGTTTCTGGTGAATACCAGGTTTAAGGACAACAAAAATAAATTTGGAGATGACTGCACTCCACTGCAGGACAATATTGAGGGACTGCTCCCTCTCAGGCCTTGGATACAGGGTGGTTAATTGCCGCCCCTTGTCTTTTTGAGTGAGATTTTATTGAGCTCTGTTTTACATTCAGGGTTGATTTCCAGCAAGTTCCCCAGGCTGGCCTTAGCTTGAGTTGGTAATCACCATGACGACTGCAATCTATGAGAGTACAAATAGTGGAGATGAAATAGACAAAAGATTAGCATGCCATGAAAAGTACAATAAGTTTCTTATTTAGCATTTAGATAACTGTCTTTGCTTAGGAGCAAGCTTCAAAGTTGAACCCAGTTTGGACCAAGAGGATTAATTCTCTCTCCAGCATGCTTCATTGAATCTCTCATTACCAAACTTTGTCTGTATTGATGTAAGATTTGATTGAAGATTAGAGCATTTAGTAAATCTTGCTTTTCTGCATGTATCAGACCCTTTCAAGCACGGAGTGCAATGCTCACTGGTCAATACCCTCACTTTTATCCAGCGCCTGCTTCATTTAAACTTAATCAACTCCATCAATGAACTGGAATGGGGAAACGTCCCTGTGGTAGAATGTTGTTCTTTTGTTAGATAATTCTTACTCTCCTTCCCAATCTGTTAGCATTAAACCTAAAATCACACCATGATGATGAACTATTTCAATCAATATGATAATCAAAATTGGTTTGGGATATCTGCTGGCAGCACTTTAGGAAGTCGGAAGGTAGAACTGTCAAGATTGTAACATCATTTTGCAGTGCCTTGCTAGTCTGCTTCCCTCTCCTTTCCTGTAGCAGTGTCTTTTACTGACATTGAATATCACTCATAGAGGAAAATGATGCATCTTTTCAGGGAAGGCTCATATGTCATATTGAGAAAGTAAAGCCAACTGATTGGGTGTATGAATTATCTGGGTTGTTGCAATGAATTATTTGCACTGTTTCATACCCAGTCAACAAGTTTCTAAGGTATCGTTCAGATCAATCAAAAATGACAGGGTGCATGTGAAGCTTTTACTGTGCAAATCTGGACCTCTTGTCCTTGCCTTGCTGGCTCTTACATCTGTACATCACTTTTATACTGCTACCAGAAGAGCAATTTCAAAAATATTTGCAAGGAAAATGTATTCTTCCATCTGTTCTCAGGATCATAAATGTGCCATCTTTGGAGTCTTACCAATCTTAATAATATCTTTAATGGTCAACATGCATGTGATATACAACACTCGATAAAATAGAGGTTTCACATAGTTCATTGTACTACAGTTTATTAGTGTTCTTGCCTTTTCCATATGTTACAAGAGCAAAATAGGGTATATTGATGCAAATTTTGTTATAAATAGTGAAGGCAGCTAAATTATATGGGCTTTGCAAGCAATAAAGAAAGATTCTTTAATATAGCCTCTCACAATTTGACAGTTTCACAACTGCATGATGTTCTATCTACTTGCTATTCAGTAGGCTTGACGCGGAATGGAAATATGTGTACAAAACAACAATGAGAACATATGCTAAAGAAACAAAGTAAGGCGCCGCATAATGTGCTTAGAATTAAAGACACTATTATATATACAGATTATTAAATTAGTGCTAATGCAGCCTTAAGAGTTATTTTAATTATTTGAGGAGACAATAATGTTCCACCTTTTAAAAATATTATGAAGTGACTTATCATGTAAGAGTGCAAGACTTTTAGAGAGAAAAATAATATCAATTCTGTTGCAGGAAAGCAGTTTTGGCTTCAGAGAAGTAAAATATGGGACTTGTTGAAATTGCACAGGCAATGTAAATCATTTTAAGGAGTCGGTGTTAAAATGTAATCTTGATTTGCATTTAATGTGATGTGACTTCAGTTGATGTGAAAGTAAGAATAGGAGGTTTTCAGTGGAACTTTGACAACTTATTCTTGCATGTTTGCAGACATTAGCAGGACAGCTTGTCAACATTTACTTACGAAACTGTATTGTGAGTGAGCGATTCTCTGCAGTTATACGTGTGTTCAGCTTCATGTTATTCTGACCATTGCTTGAAAGGAAGACGGCACTGTAATTTAAGGCCAGGCAATTCTGCACTGGTTCCAAACAGATAGAGAATTAAACCACAGCCTGTAGGGCAGCCATTTAGTTGCTTTCACCTTGTGCTGATAAAGAACGCTTGCTCTTTTGGCTTATTAACCCTTTGCCAACTTTCTCATATTAAGTCACATTCAGCTTCAGCACAATCAGTTTGACAAGGAATGTCAATTGCATATTCTTTACCTATTTCTAATACTTTCTTTTGCATGCCAGACTGTGTAAAAATAAACCAATCCCACTTGCAATCTAAGCAGAAAGCATCTAAATTTAATTTCTGTTTCACCATATAACGGTGACCACAATTGAAAAATAAATTAGTTGGCTGTCAAGTCTTTTCGAATGCCTGAAGTCATGAAAGGTGCTACTCAAATGCAGACTCTTTCTTTTCTTATCATACAAATGCTAAACCATTTAGAATGTCAGAATGTTTCAGAAGACACAGAATGAGAGATGAACATATAATCATTGGCAATAGGGGCTAGGAGGAGCAAGATGATTTTCCATTACACAGCTCACCCATTGTTTTCCAGCTTGCAAGATAAAATCATCATTCATCTCGTATTTGAAGTAAATCCTGAGCCAGTTTAGTTTAGTTGAGAGATACAGCATGGAAACTGGCCCATCTGCCCATCGAGCCCATGCTGACCACCAATCACACACTCACACTAGTTCTATGTTATCTCTGGAATTTAGAAGGATGAGAGGAGATCTTATCGAAACGTATAAGATTATTAAGGGGTTGGACACGTTAGAGGCAGGAAACATGTTCCCAATGTTGGGGGAGTCCAGAACAAGGGGCCACAGTTTAAGAATAAGGGGTAGGCCATTTAGAACTGAGATTAGGAAAAACTTTTTCAGTCAGAGAGTTGTGAATCTGTGGAATTCTCTGCCTCAGAAGGCAGTGGAGGCCAATTCTCTGAATGCATTCAAGAGAGAGCTGGGTAGAGCACGTAAGGATAGCGGAGTCAGGGGGTGTGGGGAGAAGGCAGGAACGGGGTACTGATTGAGAATGATCAGCCATGATCACATTGAATGGCGGTGCTGCCTCGAAGGGCCGAATGGCCTCCTCCTGCACCTATTGTCTATTGTCTATTGTCTATCTCACTTTCGCTTCCACTCCCCAAACACGAGCTGCAATTTTCCAAAGCCAATCGACCTACAAACTTGCATGCCTTTGGAATGTGGGAGGAAACTGGGGCACCTGGAGGAAACACACACTGCCACATGGAGAACATGCAAACTCCACACAGACAGCACCCGAGGTGTGGATCGAGCGGGTCTCTGCCGCAATGAGGCAGCAGTACTATCAGCTATGCCACCGTGCCACCCACTTCAGTAAAAATGAGGGAGAGCATTTTGGAAGCTTTATTTTGCCTCAGTTATGCGCAGCTTGTTTCAAAGATTTTGAATTGATTCATCCATGTCTCAGTTTTCAGGTTTAAAGATCTAGGGAAGGTTAAGCAAGCTTCTTTACCTCAGCTGACAATACGTCTCAGTGGGTAAAACCATGAGGAAATACCTACCTGAAGGCAGAAATGAAAAGGCAGACTTTGGCCATCAGCCAGTGCTATGTTGTCTGTACTTGGAAGTGATCCAGAGAGAGTCTAAATAAGAACTGATGAAACTCATCAGTGTGTATTAGGCAGGCCTGAGTAGTCTTTTCCACTGGGACTTGAAGCTACTGCCAGAGATATGTGAAGACGTTTCCCCCCACCTCAATTCCCATTACTGTCTTAATAAATATACATGTATATGCATCAGTAATGCTTTACCTATTACAGATACCCATTAGTAAAAATTAACCCTTGTTTTTTCTTGTGTTTACAGTCTGAAGTAATGAAATGGTCTCAGTTAGCTGTGTTCTTCACTTGAGTAATAGCTGTGATATAGGCTGGGATTCTGTACTGATGTCTGTGCAGAGTGAAGGTAGTTTTGCACCACAATTTATGATATTTTACACCGAAGCATGTCAAAAGATTAATTGCAAAATAAGGGAATAAACTAAGAAACTGCTGGACTATATTCCTCCTGAATAACCCGCCTTCCAGATGCCCTCCCCTCTCCCACACGGCCCTTTGTCAGTGAACCAATCTCACTCAATTGTACTTTATTATCTTTAAATCGTAATGTAAAATGCAGTTACATTAATGGACTTTTAATTATTCAGGTAAATTTATGACACATTTTGTTAACAAAATATTGTACGTTTTCATGATATATTGCATCATTTTAATTGCAACAGTTGTATTAGAAAAGCGAAATAAGCCCACAACTAGCAGTGAAAATATTAGATTTCTGGTAGACACAAAATACTGGAGTAACTCAGTGGGTCAGGCAGCATGTCGGGAGAGAAGGAATGGGTGACGTTTCTGGTCGAGACCCTTTCTCAACCAGAAACGTCACCCATTCCTTCTCACCCGAGATGCTGCCTGACCCGCTGAGTTACTCCAGCATTTTGTGTCTACCTTCGATTTAAACCAGCATCTGCAGTTCTTTTCTACATATAAGATCTCTGTATCTCTTCTGGCTGCAGTGTGAATGGTGGTAGACAATTAAACGATAACCAAAAGGATGAGGCTGCATGGTTACCTACAACCTACGGGGATGGGAGAAGCCAGACCATGTGTGCATATGACAAGAGGGACAATGTTTGGAAACAATGGCCTGCTTTCGTGTCATATGTGAAGGGCGGAATGGTGGCACTGCGGTAGAGTTGCTGCCTTACCGTGTCGGAGACCCAGGTTCGATCCTGACCAAGGGTGCCGTCTGTATGAAGTTTGCACATTCACCCTGCAGGTTTCCTTCAGGTCCTCTGGTTTCCTCCCACATTCCAAAAATGTGTAGGTTTGCAGATTAATTGGCTTCTGCAAATTATCCCTAGTCTGTAGGACAGAACTAATGTTGGGGTGATCGCTGATTGGTGTGGACTTGGACTTGGTGGGCCGAAGGGCCTGTTTCCATGCTGTATCTCTATTCTAAACTAAACCAAACGAAGTTTCTATGATAAACACAAAATGTTGGAGTAACTCAGCTGTCAGGCAACATCTATGGGTGGCACTGTGGTGTAGGGGTAGGGCCACTGCCTTACAGCGCCAGAGACCAGGGTTCAATCCTAACTATGGGTGCTTGTCTGTATGGAGTTTGTACATTCTCCCCGTGACCATGTGAGTTTTCTCTGAGGTCTTCGGTTTCTTCCCACACTCCAAAGATGTACAGGTTTGTATGTTAATTGGTTAGTATAAAAAAAGTAAAAATTGTCCCTAGTGTGCGTAGGGTAGTGTTTATGTGTGAGGATCGCTGGCCGATGAGGACTCAGTGGGCTGAAGGGCCTGTTTCCGAGCTGTATCTCTAAACTAAACTAAATTAAAAGGAATAGGCGATGTTTTGGGTTGAAAGCCTTCTTCAGACCCAGAGTTTCAATGATTTTAGTTTCAAGCACTGAGTGAGGCCCAACATCACAGAATGTAGTTTAGTTTAGTTTAGTTTAGTTTAGAGATGCAGCATTGAAGCAGGCCCTTTGGCCCAGCAAGTTCGCTCCGACCAGCAATCCCTGTACACTAACACTATCCTACACACTAGGGACCTTATTACGATTTTTACCGAAGCCAATTAACCTAGAAACTGCCTTTGGAGTGTGGGAGGAAACTGGAGCACCCGAAGGAAACCCACGTGGTCACGGGGAGAACGTACAAACTTCATACAGACAGCACCCGTAGTCAGGATCGAACCCGGGTCTCTGACTCTGGAAGGCAGGAACTCTACTGCTGCACCACCATGGCTTAGTCTTTAGGCCACTTCAGTCCATTCCAAGTGATATGCAGAGAGAGATGAATACATTGGATACAGCAAAGGCTAAAGGACCCACGACATCTTTTCTTCAGTGTTGAAGACCTGCAATGCAGAACGAGATGTAATTCTACTCAGACTGTCCCTGACATCTAAACTCTGGAATCTATTGACTGAATGGCAAGTTGCTCAGATTTGGCCTGTCTACAAAAGGGAATGTCACATCCATTCTGGTTAATCACTCTTTCACCAGCTTGCTCTCAACCATCCACGGGGTTATGGAAAGACTGGATGCAAGTGCTGTCAAGTAGTGCTTACCAACCAGTAATTGGTTCAGGTTGGATATACGCAGAAGCATTTAGCTCTAACCTCAATATAGCCTTAGGCCATCTGGTATTTCAGTGGTGAAGCACATTGACTATCCTTAACATCAAGTTGCCTGTTAATATTAATACCAAAGTGATATCAAGGATAGACACAAAATGCTGGAGTAACTCAACGGGACAGGCAGCATCTCTGGGCAGAAGGAATGGGTAATGTCTCAGGTCATGACACTTCTTCAGATATCAAGGCTCTTGTGAAATTGAAATAAAAGGGTATTGATGGTGCCTCCACTATCTGGAATCACACCCAGCATAAAGGATGATGGTTATAGATATTGGAGACCTGCCAGATCAGGCCCAGGAAATCACCGTGGATATTCCGAGACTGAAACCCCTTAAGATTATTAATCAGTCATAAAGTCAAAAGGAATAGGAGGAGAATTATTTTTCAAAGTAATTTTTCAGTCAGAGAGTTGTGAATCTGTGGAATTCTCTGCCTTAGAAGGCAGTGGAGGCCAATTCTCTGAATGCCTTCAAGAGAGAGCTAGATAGAGCTCTTAAGGATAGCGGAGTCAGGGGGTATGGGGAGAAGGCAGGAACGGGGTACTTATTCAGAATGATCAGCCATGATCACATTGAATGGTGGTGCTGGCTCGAAGGGCCGAATGGCCTCCTCCTGCACCTATTGTCTATTGTCTATAATTAGGCCATTTGGCTCATCAAGTCTACTCTGCCATTCAATCGTAGCTGATCTATCTCTTCCTCCTAACCCCATTCTCCTGCCTTCTCCCCATAGCCTCTGACACCAGTGGGCTTCCATCCAGCACAGACGGATATGGGGATGATCAGTAATGGTTGGGAATATTCCATTCCATTCGCAACTTGTCATATAACCAAGTAACGCTTGCTTGCATTCAGCAAATCCTCGGCCCAAGGTTTCAACTGATACTTGGCAAGCATTGTTTATGCCAGAGTAATGCTAGACAATGACCTCTTCCAATAGCAGTGCCTCACACTTACCTTTACCATCCAACAGCATTACCATCATCAAACCCTCATCGTCATTAACCAGGACCGTAACGAGGCCAGCTGCATTCATTGTTTGGTTTGAAGAGCAGGTCAGAGTCTGGGTGCCCTGCGACTTTCTGATTTTTCATAGCTTTTCTTCCTTCAACAAATTTGGAAAATGATGGAATATTTTCCATTTACCTGGATCTTCTTACACAAACCAAGAGTCAAGAGTCAAGCGCAGTTAATTGTCATAGGCAGCGGGAATGGACGAGATAACATACTTACTTGCTGCACCTTGACAGGGACATTAAGGTAACAAAACAATGAATAAATATACACCAAATAATAATGTAATAAATCATCAGTTATATATTGCTAGGTATCCAGACCCATAACAGAGCCGGCTGAACTACAAAGGGCAACCTAGACGAAGTCCCTAGCAGTTTGTTGCTGAGTAGGGTTGTGGTTAGGGTTGTGCAGTGTGGTTCAAGGGACCGCATGATTGGCAGTGGTGCCTGGTATAATGCTAGTTCATACAACGCTAGCGAATACAACGCTACTGAATGTATGTATAGCCGCTGAGAATGTCGGAGGAATTTTGCATTGTTTTTGTTTTGTATATATTTTTTATTCTGAACAAAGTTTATCTTGGTTAAAAAAAAAGTGTGGTCCAAGGGCCTGATGGTTGATGGGAAAAGGCTGTTCTTGAACCTGGAGGTACCATTTTCAGACCACTGTGCCTTCTTCCCAATGGTAGCAGTGAGAACTGTAGACAGCAAGG
Source organism: Rhinoraja longicauda (assembly GCF_053455715.1). NCBI lineage: Eukaryota > Metazoa > Chordata > Chondrichthyes > Rajiformes > Arhynchobatidae > Rhinoraja > Rhinoraja longicauda. The sequence continues at coordinate 9,171,163 of NC_135963.1, read as the reverse complement.
GTGGTGTGGGGTCTTTAATGATATCAGCTGCCTTCACGATAGTGCAGCAGTAGAGTTGCTGCCTTACAGCGCCAGAGACCCAGGTTCGATCCTGACCACGGGTGCTGTCTGCACGGAGTTTGTACATTCTCCCCATGACCTGCGTGGGTTTTCCCCGAGTGCTCCGGTCTCCTCCCACACTCCAAAGACGCACAGGTTTGTAGGCTAATTGGCTTGGCATGATTATAAATTGTTCCTAGTGTGTAGAATAGGGTAAATGTGCAGGGTTTGCTGGTCAGCGCGACTCGGTGGGCCGAAGGGCCTATTTCCGCACTGTATCTCTAAACTAAACTAAACTAAACTAAACTAAACACTTTCTAAAGATCCCATTGATGGTGGGGAGGTCAAGATCTGTTGTGGACTGGACAATATCCGCAACATTCTGCAGCTTCTTGCCTTCTTGGATGTCACCGAACATGGTATGCATTATTCCATACACCTGGATAAGTTTGGGAGAGTGGTTGGTAACATGCCGAATCTCCTCAGATTTCTGAGGAAATAGAGGTGTTAATGAGCTTTCTTTCCCATGATGGATTTTCAGAGACATCTACACCCAAGAACTTGAAGATGTTGACTCTCTCCGCCGCCATCCTGCCACTGAAGACAGGTCCATGGATACTTGGCCTGTCTTCCTGAAGAGACCAACCAGCTCCTTGGTCTTGCTGATGTTGAGAGCAGGATTTTAACCAGCATCTGCAGTTCCTTCCTACACTCTCAGTCTGAAGACGGGTCTCGACCCGAAACGTCGCCCATTCCTTCTCTCCATAGATGCTCCCTGTCCCACTGAATTACTCCAGCATTTTGTGCCTACCTTGAGAGCAAGATTGATGTTCTGACACCATTCAATCAGATCTTCGATCTCATTCTGTCCTCTGACTCGTCCTTACCCATTACTTATCCAACAATGATGGTGTCGTCGGCAAATTTAAAGATGGCGTTGGAGATGTGACTGGCTATACTGTCCTAGGTATGGAGGGAGTAGAGCAGGGGACTGAGCTCACAGCCCTGAAGTGCCTCTGTGCTGATGGTCTGTCGAGCAGAAGCGTCCTTGCCAATTCAGGGTGGCACAGTGGCGTGGTGGTAGAGCAGCTGCCTTACAGCACCAGGGAACCGGTTTCGATCCCTGACTATGGGTGCTGTCTACACAGAGTTTGCACATTTCTTTGCTTGACTTGCGTGGGTTTTCCCCGGGTGCTCCAGTTTCCTCCCATTCTCCAAGGACATGCAGGTTTGTCGGTTAATTGGCTTTGAAATTGGCAATAAAATTGTAAATTGTCTCTCGTGTGTAGGATTGTGCTAGTGTGTGGGTTATCGCTGGTTGGCGATCACTTGGTAGGCCGAAGGACTTATTTCTGTGCTGTATCTCTAAAGTCTAAAGTCTAAATTCATACTGATTATGGTCCTCTGATTAGGAAGCCAACGATCCAATTGCATAGGGAATGAGAAGAGACCCAAATCTCCATGTTTGGCGGTACATTTAGAGAGGACTAGACCAAGTGGATCCGTTGGGCCCAAACCTCTACTGCATTGGTGCAGCACCCTATACCCCCTCCCCTCTCCCTCCCCCTCCCTTCCCCTCCCTCCCCCTCTCCATCCTCCTCAACCCCCCTTATCCACCCTCCTCCCCCCTCCCTCCCTAGGAGATAGATTTAAACTTTAAAATGTGAATAACTTAAAAAATATAACACCAATTTCAATGAAACTTCTTCCATTAGCACCAAAGGGACGACGGTGAGTAAGGTGGGCTGAAAATTGTCGCACTATCGTGTACCATTTTGGCTGTAGTTCAGGAACAAACAAACGAGAGTTTTAGTATATAGATGATGTTGTTGAATTCTGAGCTGTCGTTGATGAACAACAACCTGACATGTCAAGAATCAGGAACGTGAAGGACTATTTTCCACCTACCTGGAAAAGACTTAAAAAGCAAATCAGCATCCAGCGATGAAGAGGTGGGGTCTCGTGGTCTCGTGGGGACCCAACACGGACAGTGGAGCACATAGTCACCAGTTGCCCCAAATACCGGCCACCGAATGGTGAACGAGGTCTGATTGACCTGGACGATCACACGTTGGCCTGGCTCGTCTCAACGGAGCTGCAGGTCTAAAAGGCATACGACAGAAGAAGAAGAAGAAGAAGCATCTAAAATAAAGTAGCCTGCTTGATTGACTCCTCACTGTTAAGCTCTCACCCTTGAACTGTCAAGCAAGGTGTAGCTGCAGGATGCACTATTTAGTTTAGTTTCATGTAGTTTAGTGATACAGTGCAGAAACAGGCCCTTTGGCCCACCAGTGATCACCGCAGACTAACACGGTCCTACACACGCTAAAATTTATAATTTTACCAAAGTCATTAACCTACAAACCTGTACGTCTTTGGAGTGCGGGAAGAAACCAGAACACCCGGAGATAACCCATGCAGGTCACGGGGAGAACATACAAACTCCGTACAGACAGCACCCATGGTCAGGATCAAACCTAGGTCTCTAGGTAAGGCAGCAACTCTACCGCTGCACCACCATTTACAGGATAGACTTCAGTAATTCGCCAAGACTTCTTGGAAAACCCTATCTAAAACCACAGCCGTTACCACTGATATGGATGAGGGCACCAGATACATTTCAACCAAAAATGTAGTCTATCTTACCCACTGTCCTGATTACAAAACATCTCACAATTCCCTCATTGTCACTGGGTCAAAATCCTGGGATTTCCTATTTACAACATTTCGGGATTACCTGCAAAGCAAGGACTGCAGCCCGACAGGAAGATGGCTCACCACATCTTCTCAAGGGTGACTATCATGGACAATACATGTTGGCCTTGCAGTCACTTCCATTTTGTTTACATGGGTAATAAAGAAATAACTGGATACTGAATTAAAAAAGGTGGATGCAAAGTGTTGGAGTAAATCAGCGTGACAGAGAGCATCTCTGGAGAAAAAAGATGGGCGACATTTCGGGTCGGGACCCTTCTTCAGACTGAAAGAAGGGGGTGGGGAGCTTGAAGATCTGGAGGCGAGAAAAGGCCAGGATCAATCAGGGCCGGCCACAAATGACCTCAGGCTGTGGCTGGGAGGTCTACTGTTGGCTGGGGAAGGTGTGATCTCCAGAGAAACAATGTGAAGAATTGTGGAACTGGTTCAGGAATACAGCTAAAGGAATTCTGTCTGTTATGAATTAACAAGAAAATAGATTTCATGCCCAATCTGTTAAAAACTGTTGGAATTCATGGAATTAATACAAGAGAATAAAAAGTTTAAGTTAACCAAATTCAAGTCAACGATAGGCTAAAATGTATTGCGTCAAAATATGGGTTTATCAGAAAATTGTTTTTTTTAGGAATCCTGAGCAAATGAAATAGTACTGGTGTAAGTCAGCAGGTCAGGCAGCATCTGTGGAGGGAATGGACTGATAATGTAGAAAATTGGAGGAACAGCATCTCATATTTCGCTTGGGCAGCTTACAACCCAGTGGTATAAATATTGATTTCTCCAATTTCAAGTAAACTCTGCATTCCCTCTCTCTCCATCCCTCCCCCACCCAAGTCGCACCAGCTTCTCGTTCTCACTAGCAAACAGCTAACAATGGCCTGTTTTCTTTATCATTGTTACTTTTTTGCATATCTTTTGTTTATTTGTTCTATATCTCTCTGTGTCACCGTCTATAACTCTCGGTTTCCCTTTCCCCTGAGTCGGAAGAAGGGTATTGACTCAAAACATCGCTGATTCCTTCTCTCCAGAGATGCTGCCTGTCCTGCTGAGTTACTCCAGCGTTTTGTGTCTATAGAAACATAGAAACATAGAAACATAGAAAATAGGTGCAGGAGTAGGCCATTCGGCCCTTCGAGCCTGCACCGCCATTCAATATGATCATTGCTGATCATCCAACTCAGTATCCCGTACCTGCCTTCTCTCCATACCCCCTGATCCCTTTAGCCACAAGGGCCACATCTAACTCCCTCTTAAATATAGCCAATGAACAACTGGCCTCAACTACCTTCTGTGGCAGAGAATTCCACAGATTCACCACTCTCTGTGTGAAAAAAAACGTTCTCATCTCGGTCCTAAAAGACTTCCCCCTTATCCTTAAACTGTGACCACTTGTTCTGGACTTCCCCAACATCGGGAACAATCTTCCTGCATCTAGCCTGTCCAACCCCTTAAGAATTTTGTAAGTTTCCATAAGATCCCCCCTCAATCTTCTAAATTCCAGCGAGTACAAGCCGAGTCTATCCAGTCTTTCTTCATATGAAAGTCCTGCCATCCCAGGAATCAATCTGGTGAACATTCTCTGTACTCCCTCTATCTTCGGTTTCAAGTTGGAATTTTCATTCCGACTGACGTAAATGTGGAGGGAATGGATGGACGAGGTTTTGGATTGCGGTCTGAAGAAGGGCCTTGACCTGAAACATCGTCCGAATATTCCCTTCACAGGTGCTGCCTGACCTGCTGAGTTCCTCCAGCACTTTGTGTTTTATGCAAGATTCCAGCATCTGCAGTTCCGTGTGTTTCACGTTGAGTAGATCCTTGATCAAACAGAAAGTGTGATATGGAGCGTCGGTTTGGTTGGCTGCTTGGTTTCCTCATTCTGGTCCATCAAACTAATGACTGATCATTACTCAATCAGTACTCGATCCATCAGCTTCAGGTCTACAAACCTTAATGCCCTAGCGAACAAAACCCATCCATAGTTAGAAAGCCACAACATCGTAATAACTGACAGAAAAAAAATTGAATGGGAAATGATGAGGTGGCATATTTCAGTGGCAGCTACTGAAAAATATTATTATCGTGCTTGATGTTGAAAAGTATGACTCAAAGCTCTAGCAGCAAGATCAAAAGTTTGCAGGCAAGAAATCTGGATTACATGCAAGATTTCTGTCGGGATACACAAAAAAATGGAACATGTTATCAATCTTAAAGCAATGCTGCAAACGTTTGCATGAAGGGTAACCTAAACCTAAATAGCACTCTGCACTGAAGAAAAGCATTGAATATTGTGATTGAATTAGCCACCTTTCACTTTTTTCCCCTCTTCCCTGACTCTCAGTCTGAAGAAGGATCTCGACCCGAAATGTCACCTATTCCTTTTCTCCAGAGATGCTGCCTGACCCGTTGAGTTACTCCAACATTTTGTGTCCACCTTCGGTGTAAACCAGCATCTGCAGTTCTTTCCTGCACATTCTGCCTGCTCCACTGTGAAATCTCCTAAAGGTATGCCTACTTTGAAGAAGTTCTCCTCCACTCTCCAACGAGAGTTTTGCAACACCTTCTCTCGCTGCAACCCCCTCTGTGATTCCTCCTGCTTTTCGGCTCATATCTTCCATTCATTTGTTCTATGTACCTTCTATATCTCTCATTTCCGTCACCCATGACTCTCAGTCTAAAGAAGGGTCTCGATTCGAAACATCACCTATTCCTTTATCTCCAGAGGTGCTGCCTGACCTGCTGAGTTACTCCAGCTGTTTGTATCTATCTTAGTGTGATTTAGAAATATGCCTACCTAAAAGTCTACAGCCATCTTTTACTGAATATATAATTCTAGTTATATCAGCAGTCACACTTACTGTAGATTATCTGTACAGTTACAAAGTCATTGACATTTTTGAAATTATATTGGAAAATGTAAACATTGTAGGCTCCTTTGCTGATGGAAAGAGGCACCATTCCATGTCGTTACTGGAAATAGCAGATGTGCCCTTGGTGTGACCGATTAATTAATGAGAATTAAGTCTGTTTATAAGATCAATGCAGTAATTTCCTATACAGAGAGAAATCAAGAATACTCAAATTGGCTGCAGTAAACAAGAAAACACAAGGTCATTGAAGTGTCTCAGCACTGTGTAAAACATGAAGCAACATCAATAGGACCTGAATGGGCATAATCACAACAACTTGAATTTATGATGATGAAAAACACAATGTATAACATTCAGATACTGGCCGGACAATTTACAAATTGGAACGCCTCACCTGTGCATTGTGTTTGCACAGTTTGTCAATTTATATTGTTATTATTCAAACGTTCCAAGAATGTTTGATATAATTGTTCATTATAATACCAAAAAGAAAGGAAGAGAGAACAGGCCAATTAAGCCTACCCATGACATTCCATCAATTCAGTCTATTCACGTGGAATCATAGAAAATCTCAGGACAACAGGAAGCTAACCAGGCCACAACAACTGCATCAGTGTGGGTAGGAACTACTGATGCTCGTTTACACCCAAGACAAACACGAAATGCTGGAGTAACTCAGTGGGGCAGTGGATAGACGTGTCGGGTCGAGAATGAAGAAGGGTCTCGTCCCGAAACATTACCCATTCCTTCTCTCCAGAGATCATAAGATCTAAAGGGCGGCACGGTAGCGCAGCGGTAGAGTTGCTGCTTTACAGCGAATGCAGCGTCGGAGACTCAGGTTCGATCCTGACTACGGGTGCTGCACTGTAAGGAGTTTGTACGTTCTCCCCGTGACCTGCGTGGGTTTTCTCCGAGATCTTCGGTTTCCTCCCACACTCCAAAGACGTACAGGTATGTAGGTTAATTGGCTGGGTAAATGTAAAAATTGTCCCTAGTGGGTGTAGGATAGTGTTAATGTACGGGGATCACTGGGCGGCACGGACTTGGTGGGCCGAAAAGGCCTGTTTCCGGCTGTATATATATGATGATATGATATGATAAGAGATAGGAGATAGGAGTAGAATTAGGCCATTCAGCCCATCAAGTCTCCTCTGCCATTCAATCATGGCTGATCTATCTCTCCCTCCCAACGCCATTCTCCTGCCTTCTCCCCATAACCTCTGACACCCGTATTAATCAAGAATCTATCTATCTCTGCCTTAAATATATCCGCTGACTTTGCCTCCACAGCCTGCTCTGGCAAAGAATTCCACGGATTCACCACCCTCTTTAAATTAAACTAGATGCTGCCTGTTCTGCTGAGTTACTCCAGCATTTTGTGTCTACAACTGCATCCGTGGTCATTTCACAAGAACCACGCACCCACTTTTCTCATCTTTTCCAAGGCTCTTTTCAAATTAGGATCAGCGATGTTTTGGGTCCTATGGCCCACCGAGTCCATGCCGACCAGCGATCCCCACACAGTCACACTATCGTACACACACTTGACCAAGCCAATAAGCCTACAAACCTGGACGTCTTTGGAGTGTGGGAGGAAACAGGAGCACCCGGAGAAAACTTAAGGAGGCCATGGTGAGAACATACAAACTCCATACAGACAGCACAAGTAGTCAGGATTGAACCCAGGTCTCTGTCGCTGTAAAAAAGCAAACCTACCACCTACCCCCATATCTGAGAAATGAACAAAGGCAGTCGTGATGTAAGTTCGTCTTGCTATCTATCTATGAGGAGTATGTGTGGAAGCAGGTTTAGAACAGATGCAATGGAATCCACCGATTGCAACTCTATCCAAAAGGCAGTAATTAACAGTATATTTCTGAGATTTGGGCTATAATGGTCAGGCAGTATTTATTTATCATTACTAGTTACCCCAGGGGCACTGGAATCCACCATGTAGTGTGGGATCAGAATATGTTTAAGAAATCACGGTGATGCAGTGGTCGAGTTGCTATCTTACAGCGCCAGAGACCCGGGTTCTATCCTGTGTGGGTTTTCTCCGGGAGCTCCGGTTTCCACCCACACTCCAAAGACGTACAGGTTTGTAGGCTAATTGGCTTGGGTAAAATTGGAAATTGTCCCTAGTGTTAGGACAGTGTTAGTGTGCGGGGATCGCTGGTCGGCACGGACTCGGTGGGCCGAAGGGCCTGTTTCCGCGCTGTATCTCTAAACTAAACTAGATGTCAATGTTAGTGACAATCTAAAAGAACGACACAAAATGCTGGAATAATTCAGTGGGTCAGGCAGAAATTAACCATGAACAACCAAAGAGATTAGATCGGCCCAACAGTCCACTCCACTCCTATTTAATACTATCCAAGCTGACTGTCAGATAAACATTACTTAGGGCGCCACTAACTTTACTCAGGAGGCTGAATAAACATTTTGTCATAAAATACTAGAGGGCCTAGCTTTAAGATCAGAAAGTGTAAAAGAAATGTGCTGGGCAATTGTTTAATGCAGAGGTGCCTGGAACACGCTGTCAGGGGTTGTGGTGGAAGCAAATACGATTGTGGCATTTGAGAGGCTTTTAAATTGGCACATGGACATGCAGGGAATGGAGGGGTATGGATCATGTGCAGGCAGAGGAGATTAGTTTAATTCGGCACCATTTTCGGCATGGACATCATGGGCTGAAGGACCTGTTCCTGTGTTGCACCTTCCATGTTCTATGTTCTATGCTCTATATTCTATTTCACAGTCTTCCAGTTATATGCCACACCAAATGTTCCTTTGTTGGTCCCTCCAGGATTTAGTACTGTCCATTTTGCACCCACATTGAAGCTAATCTTCATCACCTCAATGTTGAAATCCAGTCTTAAACACTTCCCTTATCCTGCTCAACTTCCCTTGTCTAAGGCTCCTTTTTATCTTGACATCTTTACAAACTAGAAGTAGTATTTGAATCCGGAATGAAAGGCTCTGATAAAATTTAAATCAATCCCGCTAGCTAGGGGGGATGAAAGTGAGTTTTGCGTTTTGAGTTCTGTGTTCGGTGCATGAAGGATGTTGAATAAGGGCAGGTTAACTTTGAAAAAAGGGAAGATATATCACACCTATTTTATGGCTGACATCAAAATTTTTAATGCCTGCCATTTTTGTGATAAATGTCAATCACATAAAGCTAAAAAAAATGCACAAGAATGGTTTAATGAAGTGGGGGCAAACTTAGAACAAAGGGAACTTTAAAATACATGACATTAAGATTGTGAAATACAGTTATGCTGTGATTTATCATATATACAATTAATTGTGTTTGCTTGGGTATCCTATATTTTCGCACTCGAAAACCAATCGCCTCTCTGTGTGGAATTTGGAACATATTTTTATTGGTTAAACAATACAATTAGACGGAGTAAGTCTGCCACAAAGCTGCTTTACATTTTTATGACATGCGCTATTATTTATCATTGTATGTCGTGGGTCTCAATTATAATCTTGTGGGACCTACAAACATCTGTAATGACAGTATAAAACATAGCACAATAAACAGAACACATCTTAAAAAGTGCCAATCAGGTAAATATTATCCTGACATCGTAACGATGGCCCTAAATTCAGAAATGTAAACAAGCACACTGCAAAAAAAAAACAGGAAATGAGGAGGAATTTCTATAGCCAGAGGGTGGTGAATCTGTGGAATTCATTGCCACAGACGACTGTGGAGGCCAAGCCATTGAGCATTTTGAAAGTGGAGATTGATAGGTTCTTGAGTAGTAAGGGCGTCAAGGGTTACAAGGAGAAGGCAGGAGAATGGGGTTGAGAGGGAGAAATAGATCAGCCATGATCGAATGGCAGATCAGATTCCATGGGCCCAATAGCCGAATCCTGCTCCTATGTCCCTTGGTCTTATGATCTTATGAAAAAACAGATCTTCTCTTTGTCATCTGCGCATCTTAAATTACAATGAAGATTTCCCCCAGCTGAATTTTTTTAGAGGTTTGTGGTTGAGAAAACCTATAAATAATATCAGCCAATGAATGAAATTTAATATAAAATATTGAAAAAAACGAAGGTATCATTTGAACAAAGCACGGTAGATTTGTTCATATCACGCCATATTTTGGAAGGAAGTCCTGTTACTTTTCCTGCAACTTCTTCCCTACATTGTGGCCTGGGTTGGATCCATTGGCACCAATTGAATTTTATTTTACACAGTTATGCAGGCACTTTTAATGCAAAAAGGAAACAAGTATTGAACAGCAAAAGATAACACAAAATGCTGGAGTAACTCAGCGGGTCAGGCAACATCTCCGGAGAACAAGAACAAGTAATGTTTTGGGTCGGGATTCTTCTTCAGACCTTCAGGTAGAATCTGAAGGACCCCGCAGGCATTGCCACTTTCATTTCACTGCACATCGAGTATGTGTATGTGACAAATAAATTTGACTTGACTTGACTTGACTTGACTTGACTTGACCCGAAAAGTCACCTATCCATGTTCTCCATTGATGCTGCCTAACTCGCTGAGTTGCTCCAGCACTTTGTGTCTTTTTGTAAAGATTGTAAATTCCCCTAGTATGTACGATAGTGCTAGTGTACGGGGATTGCTGGTCGGCACGGATTTGGTGGGCCGAAGGGCCTGTTTCTGCGCCGTGTCACTAAACTAAACTAAACTAAACTAAACTAAACTAAACTAAACTAAACTAAACTAAACTAAACTAAACTAAACTAAACTAAACTAAACTAAACTAAACCAAATGATATGAATGCAGGAGTAAAGATGTCTCCCTTCACTCTAATGACAAGCTAGGTGAGACGGCACTTGGAGTATTGTGTACACGTTTGGTCACCTTAATAACAAGAGATGTACTTTCCACACTGGGAGTACAATCTGGAATCAAATTGGTTCCAGGGATGGTGAGTTTCCCCTATGAGGAGAGATTGAGTAGACCAGGCCTTGTTATCTGGAGTTTTTAAGAATAAGGTCTGGAAGATTGAAACAAATATATGGTTCGACAGGCTGGAAGTGGTGAAGGTGTTTGACCTGGATGAGGAGCCACTTAGGACTGAGACGAGAAGAAATTTCTTCAAGCATAAGGTGGTGAATCTTTGGTTTGTAAGGCAGCAACTCTACTGCTGCACCACTGTGCCAAACTCAGAGCTTTCTCCAGAGACACGGAGACTGAGTAATCACAGGGAGTGTCCTTGGATGTGCTACTGATCAGTCATTGATATCAACCTCCATATCGGCAATTTTTCATGTTTAACATTCTTATACTTATCCATTGTAACTTTCACTCCTCCACCATCTTTGTGTTCAAACCTCCAGCATCGGCTACCTGTGCATCTCGGTTTTTAATTGCTCCACAGGTGATGTGCACGGTTTCCAAAAGGACAAGCTCCAATAGGGAGTTGAGACCATATTTCTGCACCATCAGCGTCCCCCAATAACAACATGGGCGGCACTGTGGTGCAGCTGGTAGAGCTGCTGCCTCACAACGCCACAAACCCATGTTCGGTCCTGATCTTGGGTGCTGTCTGTGTGGAGTTTGCACGTTCTCCCTGGGTTTCCTCTGGGCGCTCCAGTTTCCTCCCACATCCCAAAGACCTGCGAGTTTGTGGGTTAACTGTCTGCTGTAAATTTGACCCTAATGTGTAGGGAGTGGATGAGAAAGTGGGATAACATAGTGCTGAACGGGTGATCGATGGTCAGCATGGATTCTGTGGGCCAAAGGGCCTGTTTCCATTTGTATCTTTAAAGTAAACTAAACAGGCAGCTTGTGTACTGATAACTATGAACACCTATAAATTGCATTAGGCTTGCGGAAATGCCTCTCTGATTCACACACTGCCCAGGTTTCAGCTGTGAATTGTGAAGTGGTGGACAATAAATTCTAGACTTCCCCTATCACTCCTCCCTGGAACAGCACATCAGATCCAATGACAGATTAAAAGACACAAGGTGCTGGAGTAACTCAGCAGGTCGGGCAGCATCTCTGGAGAACATATGACGTTTCGAGTCGAGACTCTTCTCCATCTTTGAAACCCAAAACATCACCTGTCCATGTTCTCCAGAGAAGCTGCCTGACCTGCTGAGTTATTCCTGCACATTGTGTCCTTTTATGTATTAACCAACATCTTCAGTTCTTTGTTTCTCCCAATAAACAGACTATTCTTATATCATATCATATCATATCATATTATATCACAATGGACTATTCATATAACATATGATGAGCGTTTGAAGCCACTGGGCTAATCGTTACAGTTTTGAAGGATGAGGGGGGCCTCATTGAAACTTACCGAATAGTGAAAGGCCTGGATAGAGTGAATGTGGAGAGGATGTTTCCACAAGTGGGAGAGTCTAGGCATCGCCTCAGAATAAAAGGACGTACCTTTAGAAAGGAGATGAGGAGGAATTTGCTTAGTCAGAGAATGTTAATCTGGGAAATTCATTGATACAGAAAGCTGTGGAGGCCAAGTCAAAGGATATTTTTAAGGCGGAGATTGACAGATTCTTGATCAGTACGGGTGTTAGGGATTATGGGGAGAAGGCAGGAGAATAGGGTTGAGAGGGAAAGATAGATCTTGTAGATTCTGCAGACTTGACGGGCAGAATGGCCTAATTCTGCTCCGAGAATTTAGGAACTTATGAGTTATTTTCAAACAAACTATCATCCAATAAGTTATTTTCTTGTTCTTCGCTTTCCTAAACACCTGTCTGACAGCAGAAGTCAGCCGACATGCCTCATCTTCTATGAAATTTCCAATTGTTTCAAGCGGCTGATGACTTGATGAATACTCAGCTACTTAAATATTCCAGGTCTATTTGCAGAAGATTCAAATCTTTCACATTTGCGGATTGACTTCAAGGAAATTGATTGTCATGTGTTTAATTGAACAAATCTCTCCGTTTGTGTTTATTCAAGGATTGGTTCCTCCTCTCCAAACCCCTGATTAACAGATTTATTTTAACTGACCCTGCAATGTATTAAAAAGAGTTTGTTACAGGAATCTGAAAGGCTTACTTTAAAATAACAGCTGTTTTTTTGCACAGTGACTGAATTCACAAGAATGATCATTTTTAGCTTTGTTAAGTTTTGAAATATTTCCCTCATTAAAATAACTCTAAGTACATATAAATGTCATCATTAGTAAAATAATTGTGTGAGTGGATTAAACAAAAACTGGTGACATTCAGCACATTGGAGTGGAGTCATAGAAAGATACAATGCAGAAAAAGGCCCTTCGGTCCACCAAGTCCCTGCCATCTCTCGACTGCCCATTTATATCAATCCTACATTAATCCCTTTTTCTATTTGTTGTTAGTTTAGTTTAGTTTATTCTCGTGTGTACCGAGGTATAGTGAAAAGCTTTTTCGTTGTGTACTACCCAGTCAGCGGAAGGACTATACATGATTACTATCAATCCGTCCATAGTGTACAGACAGAGGATAAAAAGAATTATGTTTAGTGCAAGTCCAGAAAAAGTCCAATTAAAGATAGTCTGAAGGTCTCCAATGAGGGCAATAGTAGTTCAGGATAGCTCTATAGTTGTGGTAGGATGTTACCGTTGCCTGATAACAGCTGGGAAGAAACTGTCCCTGAATCTGGAGGTGTGCGTTTTTACACTTCTGTACCTCATGCCTATGGGAGAGGAGAGATGAGGTACAGTCCGGGGTGAGACTTGTCCTCGATTATGCTGCTGGCCTTGCCGAGGCAGCGTGAGGTGTAGATGGAGTCAATGGAAGGGATGTCGGTTTGTGTGATGGTCTGGGCTGCGTCCACAAGTCTCTGCAATTTATTTTGGTTTTGGACGGAGGTGTTCCGAAACTGTGCTGTGACGCATCCCGATAAAATGCTTTCTACGGCGCATCTGTAGAAGTTGGTGAGAGTTGTTGGGGACATGATTTTGTAAACTTTCCGCAGATTCTTGTGTGGTCTTGTGTAACCTGCCGAGTGGATTATGGGGAACTGTGAACATGCTGTAGTTTGATTTTTAGAAAAGGTTCCAGAGTATTGGTTTTTACAGAAAACTGGAGCTCGTGGTATTCAGAGTAATAGATTAGTACATTTTGAGGATTGGTTAAAGGGCAGAAAATAGGATTGAACATCTCACTCGAGGGTTGACGGGCTGGTGAGTTGGTAAACCGACACATTGGCATGTTTGCTACAAGGACCTGTTCTTTGCTCTCACTGTTTACAATCTTGTTCATTTATATTTTTTTAGATTTAGTGATACAGCGCAGAAACAGGCCCTTCGGCCCACCGGGTCCACGCCGCCCAGCGATCCCCGCACATTAACACTATCCTACACCCACTAGGGACAATTTTTACATTTGCCCAGCCAATTAACCTACAAACCTGTACGTCTTTGGAGTGTGGGAGGAAACCGAAGATCTCGGAGAAAACCCACGCAGGTCACGGGGAGAATGTACAAACTCCGTACAGACGGCGCCCGTAGTCAGGATCGAACCTGAGTCTCCGGCGCTGCATTCGCTGTAAGGCAGCAACTCTACCGCTGCGCCACCGTGCCGCCCTTGGCTTAGATGAGTCAAGTCAAGTCAAGTCGAGTATATTGTCATATGTACAAGGATGGTGAGGTACTGGCACAATGAAAATCTTGCATGCAATGGTGCAATGGTTGCAATGTCTACTAATTTGTTGATGGTCTAGAGCTCGGAATGTAAACTGTGGGAAAGCAACCAGAATATTCCTGTCTGTAGAAGGGTCTCGACCCGAAACGCCACCCATTCCTCAGTCTGGTCTCGACCCGAAACGTCACCCATTCCTCAGTCTGCAGAAGGGTCTCGACCCGAAATGCCACCCATTCCTCAGTCTGAAGAAGGGTCTCGACCCGAAACTTCACCCATTCCTTCTCTCCAGAGATGCTGCCTGACCCGCTGAGTTACTCCAGCATTTTGTGTCTACCTTCGATTTAAATCAGCATCTGCAGTTCTTTCCTGACACAGTTGTGGGTTATCAATGGCAAAACTGACTCACCAGTGACAAAGCAGAAACCCCAGCAGTGCTATGAAGGTAACTCTGATAACCCACAACTGTGTCAGCCTTTCACAATGAAAGAACTAGATGCTGCTATCTGTGCGGCCAAAATAGGTAAAACTGCAGGTCTGGATAACATCATGACTGAACAGATCAAGCACCTTGGACCAACTGCAAAACAGTGGTTGCTGGCCATGTTTAACACCTGCATGGAGAGATGTCACATCCCAAAGATCTGGTGTCGCCCACGTGCCATAGCATTGCTGAAGCCAGGCAAAGATCCTTCAGCAACAAAGAGCTACAGGCCAATATCACTTCTTTGCCACACCTACAAGCTGTTTGAGCGACTCATCTTGACTCGCCTCAGCCAGGTGATAGAGGCATCCCTAATAAAGGAGCAGGCAGGGTTCCGGCCTGGGAAGTCCTGCACAGGTCAGCTTCTCAATCTCACCCAACACATAGAGGATGGCTTCCAGGAAGGTGTTATCACAGGCGCTGTTTTTGTAGACCTTTCAGCCGCTTATGATGCAGTAAACCATCGCCGACTGTTACACTAAGTACTTAATTTGACACACAACTTGCATCTAACCAACCTGGTGAAGACTCTGGTCGAAAACAGATGCTTCTTTGTTGAGCTGTCAGGAAAGAAAAGTCGCTGGCACAGGCTGAAAAACAGCCTCCCTCAAGGAAGTGTCCTGGCACCCACCTTGTTCAATGTCTATGTTAACGACCAGCGTATCAATCCCAACACCAGGAGTTTCATTAATGCAGATGACCTGTGCATTACAACCCAAAGACTGAAGAAGGGTCCAGACCCGAAGCGACATCTGTCCATTGCTTTCACAGATGTTGCCTGACCCATTGTGTTGCTCCAGCACTGTGTTTTGCTCAATTTCTTTTTTGTTTCGGCAACATGTGTACAATATTTTTATATAAAGTCGCATTTCAGTTTTCTTAAAAAGAAATGATATAGAGAAACGACAGCAGAATTTGCTTCTGTGGATGTATTGAGTGAATCCTACAGCGATCATGCAGATATAGATCTGGATGAGATAGAAACTTTTTAACTTCAAGCATAAAAACGTACGGTGGATCCTCATAGTTACAGCTCTGAGACATGTTGCAATCGTTAACTAATTCAACCACTGACATTCACAGAGAAGTAAAGGCGTAGGATATAAGATGATATTTTGCATTGAGTTATTTCATGAAATCAATTGTGACATTCTTGTCAGACTGGAAATTGTACGTTCAATGTCAAAATACTCAACCAAGACATTGAAATCAGAATCTCAACCTTGACTAACATTCCTACTAGAGACGGGTTTGTCAGTCTGAGGCTGCTTGTTAGCTGGCAGGTAGATTAACTCTCAGAAACAAAGAAAGATTTAAGTTTAGGTTTATTATTTTCACATGTACCGAGCTTTGTTTTGCATGCTATCCAAACAGATCATAAATAAATATAATCGTCAAACTCAAGGGTCTCAACCTGAAACCTTTTCACCTATTCTTTTCTCCAGAGATGCTGCCTGACCTGGTGAGTTACTCCAGCATTTTGTGTCTATCTTTGGTGTACACCAGCAGCTGCAGTTCCTTCCAGCACAAACTCAGGTATAATTGAGATGTTGTGCCACCATGGGCTGTCACGGTGGCGCAGCGGTAGAGTTGCTGCCTTACAGCGAATGCAGCGCCAGACACCCGGGTTCGATCCCGACTACGGGTGCTGTCTGTACGGAGTTTGTACGTTCTTCCCGTGACCTGCGTGGGTTTTCTCTGAGATCTTCGGTTTCCTCCCACACTCCAAAGACGTACAGGTTTGTAGGTTAATTGGCTTGGTAAATGTAAAAATTGTCCCTAGTGGGTGTAGGATAGTGTTAATGTGTGGGGACCGCTGGTCAGCGCGGACCTGGTGGGCCGAAGGGCCTGTTTCCACGCTGTATCTCTAAAAAAAATAAAAAAGATAGAGCAAAGGGGAAAATCCAGAGTGTAGAATACAGTTCTCAGCATTGTAGCGCATCCGTTCCATAGACAAAGTCCAATGTCCGCCATGGGGTAGAGGGGATACAGTGGCGCAGTGGTAGAGTGCTCCCTTACAGCGCCAGAGACTTGTGTTCAATCCTGTCTACGGATGCTGTCTGTAAGGAGTTTTTACATTCTCCTTGTGACCGCATGGGTTTTCTCCGGATGCTCTGGTTTCGTCCCACCCTCCAAAGTCGTACAGTTTTGTGGGTTAATTGGCTTTGGTAGAGTTGTAAATTGTCCCTAGTGTGTGGATAGTGTTAGTGTACGGAGTGATTACGGGTTGGCATGGACCTGGTGGGCTGAGGGGCCTGTTTCCACGTTGGATCTAGTCTAAAGTCTAAAGGTGTATCAGACAGTGTGTTAGCTTATGGAAAATTCGTTCAGAAGCCTGATAGCAAAGGGAAAGAAGCTGTTCATGGGTCTGGTAGTGTGTACTTTCAAGCTCCTGTACCGTCTGCCAGACGGGTGCAGGGAGAAGAAGGAATGATCAGGTGGGGCAGGTCTGGAAAGGTGGTGTTTGCTTGACCACAAGCAACTTTGACGGTGCTTTGTTCTGTTTAGAGATACAACATGGAAAGTTCAGTTTTGAGATACAACATGGAAACAGGCCCTTCGGCCCACCAAATCCATGCCGACCATTGATCAACCATTCACACTAAGTCTCTATCAACCCACTTTTGCACCCACACCTTATACACCAGGGATGTTTACAGAGACCAATTAACCTACAAACCCGCATATGTTTGGGATGTGGGAGGAAACCGGAGCATTTGGAAGAAACCCATGCATTCACTGTGAGAAAGTGAAAACTCATTGTGGTCTGGCGCAGGCCAGGGATCCTGGTCTTATTTTCTTATGTTCTTATGACTACATTTGTTGGGTTCAGGTTGGGTTGGATACAGATTCCAAACCCTTTGACTTGGCTTGGACCTGCCAAGCTTGGTCACAACTTCACTGCATTAAATAACCCAAGCAATGGGCGGCACAGTGGCAGAGCTGGTAGAACCGCTGCCTCACACTGTTGGAGACCAGGGTTCAATCCTGACCTCCGCTGCTGTCTGTGTGGAGTTTGCATGTTCTTCCTGTAACCACGTGGACATCCTCCAGGTGCTCCGGTTTCCTCCAACACTCCAAAGACGTGTGCGTATGCAAGCTAATTGGCCTCTGTATATTTTCCCTAGTGTGCAGAGAGAATGGATGTGAAAGTGGGATAATATAGAACTAATGTGACAGGTAGATAGACACAAAATGCTGGAGTAACTCGGTGGGACAGGCAGCATCTTTGGAGAGAAGGAATTGGTGACTTTGTGGGAGGAGACCCTTCTTCAAGCTGAGAGTCAGGGGAGGGAATCGAAGGTCGGCATGGAATTGGTGGGCCGAAAGGCCTGTTTCCATGTCGTGTACTAAACTTTAAAAACTAAATGTTTAGAGGAGGCTTTTTCTGTGGCTGAATGGCTCAGTCCAATGTGTTTGGGGTGGAATTCCTCAGACAGGGACCTTCATGGCAATGGCTGGTTCAGGTCAAGAACAGAACAATTATAGTCCAACAGCATGGTTGGGTTTATATTGGCTGCAGTCCTGAAATATTTGAGTCAGATTTTAATTTTATAACCAAGCAGGTCAATAGGACACAAAGTTACATTGGTATAAATCTCGCTTCTTGCTTACATTATTATCCCTATCTTACAAACGCGTTATACTTAATGTCTTCTTTTTCAAGAACTAGTAATTTAGGATCCCAGGGAAATGTTATCGAATTTGGAAATTATCCCCAAATGTTTACATTTTCCTTTGGCTAGCAGATCCACAAGTGTTGTGAAAAAAAATTGCCTTGCTCATGCCAAAGCCTGCTGACTCTCCAAATCCAATCATTCCCTTGTGCGAAGCAAGCTCTTTTCAGCATATGGAGGCATTCTGTAGTCTCCCAATAAAGCAATGCTTTAGCCTTTATTACTATGCCTACAGGTTATTTGG